>NC_050097.1:52783548-53086578 GCF_902167145.1 Zea mays
CGGCGAGGAACGCGCCGATGACATCCGAGTCGGTGACGTTGGGCAGCTCGGTGCGCTGCTTCGAGAATCGCCGGATGTAGTCCCGGAGAGACTCTCCCGGCTACTGGCGGCAGCTTCAGAGATCCCAGGAGTTCCCAGGGTGCACGTACGTGCCTTGGAAGTTGTCGGCGAAGGCTTGGACCAGGTCGTCCCAGTTGGAGATCTGCCCCGGAGGCAAATGCTCCAGCCAGGCTCGAGCGGTGTTAGAGAGGAACAGGGGGAGGTTGCGGATGATGAGGTTGTCATCGTCCGTTCCACCCAGGTGGCAGGCCAGCCGGTAGTCCGCGGGCCACAGTTTCGGCCTCGTCTCCCTCGAGTACTTTGTGATAGTAGTCGGGGTTCGGAACCGGGTCGGGAACGACGCCCGTCGTATGCCCCGGCTGAAAGCCTGCGGACTGGGTGGTTCGGGCGAGGGACTCTGATCCTCCCCGCTGTCGTAGCGTCCCCCACGCCTGGGGTGGTAGCCTCGGCGCACCCTCTCGTCGAGGTGGGTTCGACGGTTACGGTGGTGGTGCTCGTTGCCGAGGCGACCCGGGGCCGCAGGCGCTGTGTTGCGCGTGCGCCCGGTGTGGACCGAGGCTTCCCGCATGAATCAGGAAGTCGCGGCGCGATGCTCCGAGGGGTACCCCTGCCTTCGGGAGGCAGAGCTTTCGGCCCGTCGGACCGCGGCATCCTCCAGGAGATTCTTGAGCTCTCCCTGGATACGCCGCCCTTCGGTGGTTGATGGCTCCGGCATCGCGCGAAGAAGTATCGCTGCTGCAGCCAGGTTCTGGCCGACCCCACTGGAAGCTAGTGGCGGCCTTGCCCTGACATCGTCGGCGATGCGGTGCTGGATGCCCTGGGGTAGATGACGCGCTTCTCCGGCCGGAACTTGGCCTGCCCATTCCTGCTCGATGTCCCGACGGAACGTCTCAAGTGTTCCTGCTCCCTCGTCGAGCCTGGCCCGCATCTCGCGGATTTGCTCGAGCTGTGAGTCCTGACCCCCCGCAGGGACTAGGACCACAGCTAGCTCCCGAAGGATGTCAACGCGAGGCGCAGGCCTAGGGGATCACCGTTTTCCGGTATACCAAGATGGTTGCCTTCGCCGGGACCCCCTAGATCGACGTGGAAACATTCACGACTTGGGCCGCAGTCCTTGTCGCCGAAGCTGCGGCTACCGTCGGAACAATCGGAAAGGCAGTAGTCGCATGCGGTCATGAAGTCCCGCATGGCACTGGGGTTACCAAGTTCAGAGAAATTCCAACAAAAGTCGGGCTCGTCATCTTCCTCGGAACCCGAGGGCCCGTAGGTCGAGATGGCTGTGTGGGGGATAGATATCCCCTGGGTCCACTAAAGAAGTAAAAGGCCTCATGAAAGGCCCGAGGGCCCAATAATTCGTAAGGTCATTCTTTCGTGGGCCTGGGGAAAGACAACCAACAAAGAAGAGAAGACGTGAGACCAGATTGGTGCAAGCCCGGACGGCCCACATCGACGAACAAGTAAATCCCAACGGAGACCCGACTTTCCCGCGCTGAAGCCCCCATGCAATGGAGCCATGCGAGGATAAGTCGGCGAGGGTTACGTAGGGATAAACTCAAGAGATTCACTACCTTTCAGCTACTTGTTGTTATCATATCCACGTGTACTGCCCCACGGTCGAGTATATAAGGCCTAGGGGGCACCCCTTCAGAAGGATCGACCCTGTTTTACATAGTCACCCACGTAAAACTCTCTGCGCCCTCTATCAGAGAACCCTCTTGTAACCACGCTCATATACTCACCAGGACGTAGGGTGTTACGCACTTCTAAGCGGCCCGAACCTGCAAATCTTGTCCATTGTCCCTCGTGCGATCGGCACGAACCATTTTGCTACAGTCGTTGACACCGTCCTACTCCTAAAAACACCTTGAGGGGCAGCCCCGGGTGTGCGGTCGGACCCAAAACACCGACAGCTGGCGCGCCAGGTAGGGGGTGTGTCGACGATCCAAGCTAGCTCAATGGCCGTCACCTTCCACAGCAAGATCGCCGTGCGTCCCGGATCTGTATTCTGCTTCGGGACAATCTCGTCCGTAGCGGATGAAGAAGGAATTCTACACCGCCTCGCAGATCTGCCGGAACAGAGGTCTCCTCCAACAAACTCCGAAAATGCTGGAAAGTCGCTACCTCCGGCTCTTCGGAAAAAGATCGTCTCCGGGGAGGCTGGAGCTAGAAGCTCGCTGACCCGGAAGACTCCGCTGTCCACTTCCCCGACGAAAGAATGGACACGGGTCGTGAGAAAGAAGGAGACCAGGGAGAGGCAAGTCGTTCTTCCCGTTCCTCCGGCCTCAAAGGAGAACGGAAAGAAAATCGCCGCGACAGCAGTACCGTTCTAGCCCGACGTCCTCTTCATCGGGAGAGCAGAATCGCCCGCCGTCTCTGACGATGAACCGACCGCGCCTGGAGAAGAACCACCTCAGCGAGAATCCCGCCGGCGAAGAAACCGACGCAGGAACGTTCGGCGACATCACGCAGCTGGAGAACGGGATCCGGAGCAGCCTGTCTCGCGAGACGAGGTCTCAGAGATAGGAGAAACTCCGGAAGAACGCGTCTTCAGGGAACGAAGGAACTCCCGACGACGTGATCGCCGGCGGACTCAGGAGCAAGCCGAGCAAGATGCAAGGCAACGACGCGAGAATCCGCTCTTCGGGCGCAACCTGAACCCCGACTTTGCCCGAGCTATGAACACGCCGAGCGAAGTCGGAGGCGTTCTAGCTCGGATAGCTGACGGTCTTCCTCGGACTCCCGACGCCGAAGGATACCGACGCCTGTTCACTCAGGCGGCCAACCATCTTCTACCGCTCGCTCACCCGCCGAACAATTTGCGACACGCCATCAACAGTCGCCGAGACGCGCGAAGCTCTATCAATGCTTCACGCGAACGGCGGCATGAGAACGAAATTCGCCGTCGGGAGGAGTATGACCGAGATCATGGCTTCCCGACTCAAAGCCAGGCCACCCGAACTGAGTCGGCAACAGCTTCAACTGGTGGTACCACCCGGGGACGGTCGAGGAACCACCACCGCCACTCCCCTCCCCGGGACAGACGTCATCCCCGACGACAGGAGGACACATGCGGAGTATCCGCCCTTACTCCGCGCCTTAGGGCCATCCAATGGCCTCCCAACTTCAAGGTATCCAATGTCGACAAATATGAACCTAAGCAGGATCCAGGGGGTTGGTTAGCCGTCTACACCACCGCTGCTCGGGCTGCCGGAGCATCCGAAGACGTCATGACCGCGTATCTGCCCATCGTCCTTGGGCAAGATGTGCTGCAGTGGCTACGACATCTACCCCGACACTGCATCGACGACTGGGGAGACTTCAGTCGACGTTTCACCGCCAACTACCAGTCTCTCTCCGACAAGCCAGCGCAACCATGGGACCTCAAATCCATCAAGCGCCGGGGGGATGAGACTCTCCGGTCATACCTTAAAAGGTTCCAGACCATGAGAAACCGCATCCCCGAGGTCACGGAGGCGGCCGTGATCGAGGACTTCTACAGAGGATCTAACGACTCGGCTTTCGTCCGAGCCATACTACAAAAGGCGCCGACTACCTCCGAGGAGCTGTTCCGGGAAGCCGACCTCTACATCACCGCCGACGAGCGGGCCCAGGATCTCATCGGAGGAGCAAAGCCTGCACCGGCAGCACCACGACGTGACGCGAACCAGCCATCCGACAAACGCTGGGAGAAGAGGCCTCGTGAAGAGGTACACGCTGCCGGACCACCCGCCTCTCGCGCCCGAGGAGGGCCTCGAGGAGGCGAGCGCACGCTGGACGACATCCTCGACGCCCAGTGCCCGTACCACAAGGACATGCGCCACACTCTCCGCAACTGCCGGGATTTCAAGCACTCCGTCGGGCATGGCCGACCCTTCCAACCCCTACCACCTCCTCCGCCGAGGGGAGGACCAGGTGAACCACGACAGCCCCATCAGCCGGAGGAGGGAGGAGGAGGAGCTTTCCCGCGCGTTGACAGGGAGGTCAACGTCATCTTCGGCGGACATGGGTCGCAGGAGAACAAAAGACAACAAAAGCTCAACGACCGCCAGATACTGGTGGCGACCACCGGCCCTCCCGCTCCATACCGGTGGTCGGAGCACCCAATCACTTTCACTCGGGAGGATCAATGGCTCAACTTTGACCATCCAGGCAAATACCCGCTCCTCGTCGATCCGGTGATCCGAGAGAGCCGGGTAAAGAAGGTGCTAGTGGACGGGGGAGCAGCATCAACGTCACCTTCCCCCGTACGCTCCAAGGCTTGGGAGTTCACCTCAAAGAGCTCCACGAGTCAGACACTCCTTTCTTCGGCATCGTGCCGACGGAAGGGGAATACCCGCTGGGCCACATCTACATGCCGGTCACCTTCGGGACTCCGGATAACTACAGAACCGAGTTCCTGAGGTTCGAGGTGGCGAACTTCGACTGCGGGTACAACGCCATCATCGGAAGGCCGGGGCTAGCCAAATTCATGGCCATCCCGCACTATACCTACATGATACTGAAGATGCCAGGACCGCAAGGAATCATAACTGTGCGCGCCGACTTCCAAGGCGCCGCAGAATGTTTCCGAGTGGCCATCCAAGCAGCCCTCACCACCAAGCCGTCGACGGTTCCTTCTACGCCGGCGAACTCTAAGCCTGAGGAAGACCTCGCCGTACCGGTGTTGGGGACCTTCGGCATCCGAAGGTCCTCAAAAACAGGATTTAATAGTGTTTCTGGAGTATAATGTGTGAACAGGTATCTTCGGACTCAAGTCAGGCATCACAGTAGACCAGAATAATACGAAGGTTGGTGAAGCGCCGAAGGTGTAAGCAGGAAAGCTTCGGCGAGACAGCAGCAGTTGAAACCGACTTAAAGATGAAAAGGCTATTTAGACCTCGACAAATTACTATAGGATTATTATCAAGTGTAAAGGGCATTAATGTAATTTCGTACGGGCTGCGTCCCGTGCCTATAAATAGGTGAACAGTACTCCCGTACTGTTCACGCTGACTTGGCATTCGCTTTTTGCGTCACGCTTGTACTTTCATCTCATTCCGATTAAAGGTACACTTGTAATTCAACGATATTTCTGTTTATACCTAATAATAATATATAATTGTCCATGTTGTCTTTTATATTCTTTATATTTCATCCTTCGTCATTGTCTAACGAATTTAAGAAGGTACGTCCTTCATAACCTTCGTCCGTAAATCATTATATCCTAAGGGAAATAATGCTTCGGAGGACGAAGGACCTTAACGATTAACATTTTCTATGTTGCCTTGTTCTTAACTCATAGCACTTGAGAACAAGTCCCCAACATTGGCGCCCACCTCCGGTGAACTCACTTCCACTCTGAGTTTTTTGAACACCTTCGGCGATCATAAACCTTCGTTATGGCGCCGAAGAAGCCTTCAGCGACTGGGGCTGCAGCTCTGCAACCACTGGACCACAATCAGGAGACAGTCTCCCTGCGGGAGGCCCGAAGCCAGAAAAGGAAGGCTGTAAGCCCGACACCACCAGAGGACGAGATAGATCAAGAAATCAGAGATATGGAGATGCTTCATCAACAAGTACAGAGGAAGAAAGAAAAGATGGCCAGGCTAGCTGAACTGCAGAGACAGATAGACGAAGCCTCTGAAGCAGTTCGTCATCTTGCCCAGGATGAGCAGCATCGAAGGCCTCAACACCAAGATCTTCATCAGGAGGGTTTTCCCAACGAAGATGACTGGTATGACAATTTCTATCATGGAAATTTCGTTTTTGATGATGCTTCTCCTCTGTCCGCTGAGCTGCAGGCTACACCTTGGCCTCCGTCCTACAAGCCGCCCCAGCTTCTCGTATTCGATGGTCACTCAGACCCGAAGCAGTTTTTGATGAGCTACGAAGCAACAGTATCTTCGTATGGTGGCAATGCTTCAGTCATGGCCAAATCTTTCGTTATGGCTGTCAGGAGTGTTGCTCAAACCTGGTATTCCTCCCTTCGACCAGGAACAATCACTTCATGGCAGAAGCTGAAGGATTTGTTGTTAACTAGCTTCCAAGGATTTCAGACGAAGCCGGTCACTGCTCAGGCTCTGTTCCAGTGCACCCAAGATCACGAAGAATACCTTCAGGCGTATGTCCGAAGGTTCTTGCGTTTGAGGGCACAGGCACCAACGGTGCCCAATGAAATTGTCATTGAGGCCATGATCAAGGGACTTCGACCAGGACCGTCAGCTCAGTACTTCGCTCGGAAGCCTCCTCAAACTTTGGAGAAGCTGCTCCAGAAGATGGACGAGTACATTCGGGCCGATAATGATTTTCGCCAAAGAAGGGAGGAGGCTTTCAGGTTTTCTGAAATGACCAGGGGCTTCGGAGGGAGGTTCTACCCGAGGCACGTGAGATCAATTCATAACTCTACACAAAATGATGATAGAGGAAGCCAACAGCAAAGGCCACAATGTTCCTCACAGGCTTCAGGGCAACAGCAAAGCTCCTTCCGACCACCAGCTCCAAGAGGCAGAGGCGCCAGGGGCTTTGGAGGAAGATTTGGCGATCAACCAAGAAGAATCTTTTGCTTATTCTGCGGTGAGAACAAAGGCCATACTACCAGGATGTGCCATGTTACTATTCAGAAGCAAAAGGAAATAGCTGAAGCAGCAGCACAACAAGCTCAGCCGAAGCAGGTCATGCACACAGCTTCGTATCATTCGCCCTACATCCCAGAATATGTGGGCAATCATCCTGCAGTTTCTGTTGCTTCGGCAAGTCAGCCCCAAGCTTCCTGGCAACAGCCTCCGCCTCCACCTCCGTTGCAACAAGGCCAGCAGCCAGAAGGGAGCCAGTATGCTCCACACCAGAGGGACTTCAGAGAGCAGTCCGAAGCTCGTACAGTCAATAGCACTGTGCCAGAGTCAAAGCACATTTATTGACAAATATCCTACCTTAATAGCAATCTTTTTCATTCAGTTTTATTTTCTGTAATAAAGGACATTGTTTAGGTTTCATGTAATTAGTTTCGTTGATTCCTACAAGGAAAATATATTTTCTTCACAAGACTTGGGATGACAAAGACGACCTTCGAACTATCGAAAATTCTTCGAAGCAACAAAAAGTCGTTCTAAGGAACGCAGAGTAAGTTTACCGAAGTCACAAAAAAGTCGTTCCAAAGGGAGCGCAGTGTAAGTTTTCTGCTCCAAAGTCGTTCCAAAGGGAATGCAGAGCATACAGCGAAAAGTCAACGCTGATACCGCCTAAGTAAAAGGCGAAGCGCGAAAAGTCAACGCGAATACCGCTGAAAGTAAAAGGCGAAGAAGCTCCTAAGGGAGGCTTACAGCGAAAAATAAACGCTGATTCTGCTGAAGTAAAAGGCAAAGAAGCTCCTAAGGGAGGCTTATAAAAGATTGTGTTTTATTGCAGGGATGCGTATGTATCTTCGGAGTAAACATCATCTCACATAACATAACATCATCGCATCATTTCGCATAGCATAAGCATCATACATCATTTTGCACATGGCACAAGAGGTGGACACATTATCAATCTACGGAAGAACGCTTTGATAAAAGAGAGAAATTAGTCATAAAAAGATACATCATTGATCTTCGGAAGGGTAGCTTCGGAAAATATTTTTACGAAGCCTGGATATTATTCATCAGAACATTGGATATTGTTGTGACAATGAAAAATTCTTCTTCACGAAGCATGAAAAGAAGGGAAGGTGTTTTTTCGTCAAAGACTCAAAAGCGGTACGTGTAAAGTTTCATGCATCGTAAAGAATTGACTAACAAGAATAGGTATATTACATTTGCGGTTACAAAGTGTTACAGTATATTACATTTCAGAAGTTTTCACAAAAATATTTAATCTTCTCTCAAAACGACTTCTGCAGCCTCATTCAGGAGCCGATTGACGACTTCGTCCATAATATCTTCAGCCATCTTTCTAATTTCGTCGTCTCCTTTCGGCTGAGGACCCGAAGACGTTTTAGCAGGATCTGAAGTAAGACAGGATACGGCTACATTGCTATTACAAATCGCAAACAAATTTTAAAGGCTAAAGATTACAACACAATAAAAACTATTAGTTAATACCTAATTGACCTTCGGCCTCTGCGCTCTTTTCAGCAGCCTCAGCTACTTCTCTAGCATCGTGAATGCCCTTTTCACTTCTTCGAATAATTTCTCCGGCCATTTCTCGGCCACCATTATCCCAGATATCGGTAAAAAATTTTCCACCAATTATACTAGCTTCGGCCGAAGGATCTCTTGCATCTTCAAAGGACAAAGCAGCTTCGGACTGTGCTAAAATTTTTACATGTTCGCAGCCCTTCTTCTCTAAGATGGTGGCAATCCCTCTGGCACCAGAGAAGGCACATATATCTCCTCGGCTATTTAAAATTTCTTCGAAGGCCTCAGCTTCGTGGTCGATCCACTCGATGGGACCTTCGGGATTGCCTCTCGTAAAGTTTTCTTCGCTTGAAAAGGCGCCAACCCTGGCGAAGCTAGTTTTTAACTTCTTAACACACTCTATAGATTTGTTATAGCATCTCTTTCTGGACGAACGAAGCTCTTCAACAGTTATTTCTAGGTGATCGGCCCATTGGTCGCTGAGTTCTCGCTTTGTTTCTTCAAGTATGCGTTCTTCCTTGGCTCTGGCCAGTTGTTTCCGAAGGTCTTCAATTTCCCGCTTCTGAGCTTCAGCTTGACCTTTAAAAGCAGCTTCGTCTTCCTTTATTTTATTTATCAATGAGTGTAATATTTTATCTTTTTCAAGACCTTCGTTCCTCAGTTCAATAACTTCGGAACGAAGGTTGCTCAGGGCTATAGAACACCCTTCGTCTTCAGCATCTTTCTGTGCCCTAAGGGCATTGCTAAGTATCAGGCCCTGCAAAGAGAAATATGTGTGCGTCAATAGGTTTAAACAAACGAAAAATTTTGGACTCAACAAAAAATACAAGGATTTCATTTGTCGCACCTTTAAGCTATTGTAAGCTAGGCTGTCGGCCAGATCGTTCTTCGACAGCATCGAGAGCCCGTCTTCTAAAGTTGGGAATCCGAAGCTCCTGCTCATCTCCCGGCAGACAGAAATTTCCTTGCTGTCGGGGAGACAATACAAGAAGTCTTCTTCTCCACTGCCATTGAATATTAACGCCCCCTTTGGATATTTCAGTTTTTGGGCGTAGTGCTGGGCCTCTTGCTCTTCTTTTTCTGATAGTTTTTTCCCCGAAGCATGACGAACAATATAATCACGAACTTTGGGGGATGCTTCGGGGGCAATGACACCGGTTTCTTCAACAAAAGTTGGCTTTGTTATTTTTTCTGCCTCACTTTCCAAAGATTTTATCTTTGCAGGCTCTGAGGGCCCAGCTTCGGCTTCAGTCTCTTGCCCGGGAGCTTTAGAACCAGAAATTTCAGTTGTTGTTTCAGAAATGACAGCAACCCTCTTCGGAGGTGTGCTTGAAGATTTGATCGTTTCCAGTACATCTAGCACATTAGCCATTCTCTTTCTTTTTGGAGTCACTGCTGGCACTTTTTGATTTTTTACTGTCTCAATGTTTGCTGCAGGACTCAAAACTTCTGATGTTTTGGATCCCTCAGTTGCTTCTTTTACCTCTTCCATTTTTTCTGTGGACGGCGCTTCGGCCTTCTCTTTCGTTTCTGATAACAAAATCTTTGTTTGTTCCAATTCTATCTTTGTTGGCACTTCGGCCGTTTCTGCGACTTCTGGCAGCATGGTTGGCTCGGCTGGTTTTTCGGCTTCGGTGGCCGAAGAAGTTTCTCCGATAAACTCAGGCACCGAAGCTGGTTCAATATAGCGCGGCCGATGTGTAAGGACCTTTAACTTCTTTCTTTTCGGTTCTGGCTCGCTAGGAGCAGTTGCAGCTTCTTCTTTTGCAAAGGTTGTGTTTTTTCTCTTCTGTCTTCGAATGGGATAGCAATAGTCAGGGTAGACAAACCCGATTGCATCAAATACCCGATTCAGCCTCTTCTTTTTTCGGCCTCCGAAGGCTGCTGACATTGCAGTGTCTTCGGCCTTCGAATAAGCCCCAAGCAGTTCATCACTTAAATTTTCAATACTTTTTAACCAGTCGTCATCTGGCTCAACAAACTTATCTCCAAATTTAAAAGTGTACTTCAACCTGATAAGTCCACCTTCGTCGGCCTCTTTTACGGTTTCTTGTGGCATTTCCCATTTCTCCGCGAGCGGCCATACTCTGAAGGCAATATGCTCTTGTACTAGGTCTCTCGTTCCAATGAAAGAGCAGACTACGCCGAAGGCTCTCTGGCATTCTTCGGCAGCTTCATTCATTTCAACCTTCGGCCTCCGAAGGCCGAAGCTTTGCCAGATAGGGCGCATAATTATACCTTTGATATCTTCTCGTATTGTCAGATCATTCTTCACATAAAACCATTCTGTCATCCAGTCGCCGGGCCATCTCTTTCGAAAGGTTGGTACGGGGCAGCTTGACCCGGACCGAGAAACAAAACTGTAGCAACCAAAATTATTGTGATACTGTTCCTTACCCCAAGGTTTTGTCTCATATGATAATTCGTGTATATTACAGAAGCTTTTTGCATCAGGCTTCAGACCTTGGCTTCTCACGGCCCACACGAAGATATTCAGCTTTATAATTGCCTCGGGGGTAAGTTGATGGAGATAGATTTCGAATATTTTCAGTACCTCCACAACGAAGCTGCTCAAGGGAAATCGCAGTCCAGCTTTCAAAAAGCTTCGGTACACTACAACTTCATTCTCTTCGGGATGTGGGCAAGTTTTTTCCCCTTCGTCCGCCCTCACAATGGACAAATCCCGAAAATACCTTCCTCTCATATTAACAAGATGATTTTCTTTGATAGTTGATTTACCATAAACTGAGTGGCTTGGTCGCCAGGGACGATCTTCGGAGTCTTCCCCACCACTGTCCACATCATAGCTGTCACTGTCACCAGTATCCTCAGACAAACCTTCCAGAATCTCCTTGGTGATTTTTTCTGTGTTGGTCTTTGACATCGCTATAAGAAACCCCAAATTTTTCTCTTCGTCGAGGCTCAGTTTCGTCTCAGCAGCAGTCTTCTTATCTTCGGACATCTTCGGAGACACTAAAAAACTATTTTCAAAGCCGAAGCTTCAAAACTAAAAGCTTAGCAAATCGTAGTGCACAAGAGCTAAAATTTGAGTGAGCGGAAGCAGTTGGCCAGAGAGCGTGTCAAATGCGTTTGCGGTATGGCCGTATTTATACGCCAAGTGCGTTGAAAATTGAAAGACCCCGCTTGTCAGTGAATGTTGCTATTCTAGCAAAGGGAAGGTGTTTTTTCGGACCTTCGGCGTAAAGCCTTCGTCCAGATCGCAATCTAAATTTATTATTTTGAACAAATTAATATTGCGAGGGGCTACTGTTGGGGACCTTCGGCATCCGAAGGTCCTCAAAAACAGGATTTAATAGTGTTTCTGGAGTATAATGTGTGAACAGGTATCTTCGGACTCAAGTCAGGCATCACAGTAGACCAGAATAATACGAAGGTTGGTGAAGCGCCGAAGGTGTAAGCAGGAAAGCTTCGGCGAGACAGCAGCAGTTGAAACCGACTTAAAGATGAAAAGGCTATTTAGACCTCGACAAATTACTATAGGATTATTATCAAGTGTAAAGGGCATTAATGTAATTTCGTACGGGCTGCGTCCCGTGCCTATAAATAGGTGAACAGTACTCCCGTACTGTTCACGCTGACTTGGCATTCGCTTTTTGCGTCACGCTTGTACTTTCATCTCATTCCGATTAAAGGTACACTTGTAATTCAACGATATTTCTGTTTATACCTAATAATAATATATAATTGTCCATGTTGTCTTTTATATTCTTTATATTTCATCCTTCGTCATTGTCTAACGAATTTAAGAAGGTACGTCCTTCATAACCTTCGTCCGTAAATCATTATATCCTAAGGGAAATAATGCTTCGGAGGACGAAGGACCTTAACGATTAACATTTTCTATGTTGCCTTGTTCTTAACTCATAGCACTTGAGAACAAGTCCCCAACAACCGGCAAACGAAGCTCAAGCCGCGACCTCTATGCGGCCGACTGAAGAAACCAAGCGAATCAACCTGGGGTTTGCTGATGAGCGCAAGACGGCCATCATCAGCTCCAGTTTGAATGACAAATAGGAAAGCGCGCTCGTCCAGTTCCTGCAAGATAACCGAGACGTATTCGCATGGCAACCTGCGGATATGCCGGGAGTCCCGAGGGAGTTGGCCGAGCACAAATTGAAAGTCTATCCTCAGGCGAGGCCGATCCGGCAAAAGCTGCGTCGTTTCACGCCAGACAAGAGAGAGGCCATTCGTGCCGAGTTAGCTCGCTTGGTCGCGGCTGGATTTATTAGAGAAGTATTACACCCCGAGTGGTTAGCCAACCCTGTTCTTGTACTCAAAAAGAATAAAGTGGATTGGCGCATGTGCGTCGACTATACTGATCTCAACAAACACTGTCCGAAGGATCCCTTCGGGCTCCCGAGGATAGATCAGGTGGTGGATTCCACCGCTGGGTGTTCTGTGCTGTCTTTTTTAGATTGCTATTCCGGGTATCATCAGATTAGTTTGGCAAAAGAAGACGAGGAAAAAACGGCGTTCATCACCCCGTTTGGTGCTTTCTGTTATACCTCCATGCCGTTCGGCCTCAAAAACGCTGGAGCGACTTATCAGAGAGCCATTCAAACATGCTTAGCCGATCACTGGGGCAAGCGTGTGGAGGCTTACGTAGACGACGTGGTGATCAAAACGGAGAATCCGGAAAACTTCATCGAAGACTTACAGCTGGTTTTCAACAGCCTGAGAAGATATAGATGGAAGCTCAATCCTGAAAAATGTGTTTTCGGGGTACCAGCAGGAAAGTTGCTCGGATTTATTGTCAGCCACCGGGGAATTGAAGCTAATCCAGATAAGATTGAAGCTATCATGAAGATGGAAGCTCCTCGGTCGCAAAAGAAGGTTCAGCGACTCACTGGATGTATGGCAGCCCTGAGCAGATTTATATCCAGGCTGGGAGAAAAAGGTCTGCCATTTTACAAACTACTCAAGAAGGTGGATAAGTTTCAATGGACTTCAGAAGCACAAGAAGCTCTAGACGCACTGAAGAAATTCCTGACAACACCACCAGTATTGAAACCGCCCCGGCGAGCTACGCCGACTCAACCGACTGAAGATTTGCTGCTATATATCTCTTGCACGACTCACGTGGTAAGCACTGCGTTGGTAGTAGAGCGAGTGGAAGAAGGGCATGCCTATCCGGTACAACATCCTGTTTATTTCATCAGTGAGGTTCTAGGCCCATCGAAGAAAAAGTATCCTCAAGTTCAGAAGCTATTATATGCAGTACTCCTAACTGCCCGCAAGCTGCGCCACTACTTTGACGATCACAAAGTCATAGTAGTTACTGGTTTTCCAATAGGGGACATTCTTCACAACAAGGAAGCCATTGGTCGAATAGCCAAGTGGGCTTGCGAGTTGGGATCCCATGATATCGAGTTCCGACCTCGCACCGCCATCAAGACTCAAGCACTGGTTGATTTCGTATCAGAGTGGACAGAACAGCAAGTTCCAGACAATCCAGAAACGGCAGAAGTATGGCGAATGTATTTTGATGGCTCGCTGAAGCTGCAGGGAGCAGGAGCAGGGATTCTCTTCACTGCACCTGGAGGCGAGCACCTCAAGTATGCTCTCCAGTTGCTATTCCCGGCCTCTAACAACGCAGCCGAGTATGAAGCTTTGATACACGGATTAAACATCGCCATATCATTGGGCGTCAAGAGACTGATGGTGTATGGAGATTCTCTGGTAGTCATCAGTCAGATAAACAAGGAATGGGATTGTTCAAGTGATTCAATGGGAAAATACTGCGCCGTCGTCCGAAAGCTAGAAGATAAATTCGAGGGTCTGGAGTTTCATCATATAGAAAGAGATCGGAACACGGCGGCCGATGTACTGTCCAAGCTCGGATCCGGTCGGACTCAGGTCCCGCCCGGGGTCTTCGTGCAAGAAATTCTCCAGCCGAGCATCTCGACGGATCAAATAGAAGAGTGCAACATCATAGATCAACCCGAGTCAGACTCTGATGACTGGAGGCAACCGATTATTAAGTATATAAAGAATGAAGAAGAACCAGATGATAAGAACTCGACAGAGCGCATTGCCAGACAATCAGCTCACTATACACTCATTGGGGAGGTATTATACAGGAGGGGCGCGTCAGGCGTCCTCATGAAGTGCGTTCTCCCGTCCACCGGGAAGCAACTTCTAGAGGAAGTCCATGCAGGGCAGTGTGGAGTACATGCGGCATCCAGAACACTAGTCGGGAAGGTTTTCAGGTCAGGATTCTATTGGCCGACGGCGAAGAACGATGCAGCCGAGTTAGTTCAGAGATGCGAAGCTTGCCAATACCTGTCAAAGCAACAGCACATGCCAGCACAGCAGCTACAGACCATACCAGTAACTTGGCCTTTCGCATGCTGGGGATTGGATATGATTGGACCTTTCAAGAAAGCTCAAGGAGGATACACCCATGTATTGGTGGCAATTGACAAATTCACTAAATGGATAGAGTTCCAGCCCATTGCCTCTTTAACCTCCGCTAAAGCCGTGGAATTCATACAAAGCATAATATTCAGATTCGGGATACCAAACAGTATCATCACTGACTTGGGATCCAACTTCACTAGTTCAAAATTCTTTGACTTCTGCGAGCAAAAGAGCATTCAGATTAAGTACGCATCTGTAGCCCATCCGAGAGCCAACGGGCAGGTTGAGCGAGCCAACGGAATGATATTGGAGGCACTCAGGAAAATGGTCTTTGATAAGAACGAAAAATTCGCAGGAAAATGGATAAGAGAATTGCCTTATGTTGTTTGGAGCTTGAGAACCCAACCTAGCCGGGCCCTGCATGGAAACACTCCTTTCTTCATGGTCTATGGGTCGGAGGCAGTACTACCTGCTGATCTCAAGTTTGGGGCGCCAAGATTGATCTTCGAAAGCATAGCAGAAGCCGAAGCCACCAGGCTGGAGGATATTGATGTACTTGAGGAAGAACGACTGAATGCAGTAATCCAATCGGCACGATACCAGCAGACCCTAAGGCGCTACCACGACAAAGCTGTGCGGCAACGTTTCTTTTCGATAGGAGACCTCGTCCTCCGCCGAATTCTAACGGGGGAGGGACGGCACAAGTTATCACCCTTATGGGAAGGGCCATTCATAGTAGCAGAGGTCACTCGGCCCGGATCGTATCGCCTCACCCAGATGGATGGCACAGAAGTTGGGAACTCCTGGAACCTAGAGCACCTCCGAAAGTTTTACCCCTAGCTGTATTTCAAAACAAGCCGGGGCGACCATGTATTCTGTAATAATGGAAATACGTCATCAATAAAGAGGGATTTCAAAGATACTTGGCTCGTTTACGATTGACTTGCATTCTTACTAACTCGGGGTGACCACTATGCCCTACGAACGGAGCAATCGACTTAAGTCGGCAACGACTTAAGGCGGTGCAACATGCTCACGCTTACCTAACTCGGGGTGACCACTATGCCCTACAAACGGAGCAATCGACTTAAGTCGGCAACGACTTAAGGCGGTGCAACATGCTCACGCTTACTTAACTCGGGGTGACCACTATGCCCTACAAACGGAGCAATCGACTTAAGTCGGCAACGACTTAAGGCGGTGCAACATGCTCACGCTTACTTAACTCGGGGTGACCACTATGCCCTACAAACGGAGCAATCGACTTAAGTCGGCAACGACTTAAGGCGGTGCAACATGCTCACGCTTACTTAACTCGGGGCCACTATGCCCTGCAAACGGAGCAATCGACTTAAGTCGGCAACGACTTAAGGTGGCGCAACATGCTCACGCTTACCTAACCTAGGGTGACCACTATGCCCTACTAACGGAGTTATCAGCTAAAGTCATTGACGGCTCAAGCCGGTGCAGCTTACTCGCGCTTATGCAATTCAGGGGATGACTTCCATATCCCACAAACAAACTTCATAATCATCATGCAGCGTTACCACAAATTTGCAATTCGGATACAATAAGAGAGTGATGATGTCATTCGAATGATAAGCCAATAACCTCTAACGAGTACTTGATCATGCTAACCGCGCGCTAATAACACGCGAAATGTTTCTTTATTTTCCAATGTCTTTCTCAGGAACGACCGACGAAGAAGGGCGATTCGAAGAATCGGGGGCAGCATTCACATCGGCTCTTATGTCTTCAGGGACAACCACGCCAGGTCTTCTCATCAAGATTCGTCCTGCCCGAATAGCCTTGTCCAGGGCTTTATCACGCTGAGCTTTGAAAGTGACAGCGGTTTCTTCGGCAACTCTAGTAGCCTGCTGAGCAGTTTCTAACTCCTGAGCAATGGATTTCTTAGAAGCTCGGAGTCCCTTGATGGTGGCATCCTTTGCTGATAGCAATTGTGTAAGGCGGGTCACTTCGTCCGAGGATTCTTGCAGCTGACGACGCTGATTGTCCAGCTCTTCCATCGTAAAACGGTGGCTCCTCTCCAAGATGGTTAGCGAATTGCTGGAATCTCGGTACAATCTGTCCAGGTTGTCGCGAGAAGCAGCAAGGATGCGTTTTTCTTCCTACAAGCAAAAATCAACTCATTCAGAATCCATGAGCATGATAAGGTGAAGCACGGTTTCGTAAGTTACCTTTTCAGAGTCAAGCTGAGCATGAAGAGAAGAACTCAGAGCGTTGGCATCATCCAAAGCCGCGGAGACCTGACTCAATTCGATCTGACTCTGAGAATACTTCTCCTCGAAGTCAGCGCACCGTCGAGCCATTTCAGCTTGATCCTGGGAATGTTTTTCTTCAAGAACTGTGATCTGCCGAGTCATCCCTATCAAGAGGTATTCAAACAAAATGAGGTCAGAAGGTAAAACAATCCACGGACAAGAAGAAGAAGAAAGGACACCAACAAGCATTAGTTGCCTCCAACTCGGATACACGACCCCGAAGCAACACCGGATTCCAACGCTCAAGAGATGAAGCCACTTCCGGGATGGAAGCTCCCTGCGACTTCAGCTGGCTGGCCATTCCATCCACCAAAGCCTGATAAGAAGAGCGGATGAACATAATGACAACAATTCATGCAACATAAAGATCAAACTAAAGCACAGCACAGCACCTGGAGGTTGGAAAAGAGCGAAGGGATCCCCAAGTCAGGAGAAATCAGCTGGTAACCAGGTGCCAGACCACCACCCGAAGCAGCTTGCAGCAGACCAGCAGGAACGAGCTCAGTACATTCAACAGAGCCTAACGCCAGGCCAGTGGGGATGCTGCCCTCTAAAGCGACCCCCTGATCCGGAGTTTGGGCCACCACCATACCGCCAGAGTGTGGAGGTGAACCTGCATGAACATCCATGGAAGTGCAGGAAGGAGACCACGCTCGGACACCCTCGGGGGCTGGGTCAAAGTTGGCACTGCCCACTTGAGCCGGATCATCCCCGGCAACACCCTCGGGGGCTGGGCAGTGGCTTACACTCCTCACCCGAGCTGAGTCCTCCCCGGCGACATCCTCGGGGGCTGGGCACGTGTTAGCACTATTCAAGGGGTCCAAGCTCTCTGCCGTGACCACTTCTAAGGTTGACGGGCCTTCAGCTACTTCCATGGGATCAGGACAATCCAAGTCAGCATCCTGACCCTCGAGATCATGCTCTAAGGTCGACGAGGCACGGGATGACCTCAGCCCAGCATCTGGCACAGCTGCACAAGTCTCTGTCGCATCAACATCCACAGGTTCCGACAACAAGTTCTCCGGGACCATATCCTCTAGAGCTTGATCAAAGTTGGCCATGGACAGTTCTTGCAGACCAATAAGGGCAGACAAAGCAGGAGAGGGAACTCCACTACTTCCACCGCTAGCGACGAACCGCCGACTGTTTTTCCGAGTTAATGGAGTTTCATTTTCTTCCTCCTCATCTTCCACAGTAACAGCGCAAACAACATCCTCATTGGGGTAAGCAGCAGGCGGAGCACACCCATTGGGATCAATATCAGCAAGGCCAGTTGCAGTCATTTCTCCAGCAGCAGGAGCTAAGGTACTGGCATCCTCGTCAAAGCTGGATACTCGCCGGAGGCGTCTTCTCTTCTTCTTCTGCTCATTAGCAGAAGGCTCAGGATGACTAGTTCGACTAGGGCGCCTCGGGCGAGTACTGACAGGTTTCGGGACCTCCAAGGTTGTATCAACCTCTGGAAGGGGCGCCACTGCCAACGTACCATCAGGAGCAGCATCAGATGAATCCTCAGCTAGCAGATCAAGCATGTCATTTATGTCTGCATCACTAGGGTTCAGGGGCACTTCAAAATAAATCTGCCGTTCATCATCAGGTGTCTCCCCGAGCGAAGCAACCAAAGTACGGACCTCTTCAGCAGAAGGTCGCACTCTAAGACCCAAATTGCTATCAGTCACGGGTGGATTGGACACAAAAAGGGTGAAAGCTATGGGAGAAGGAAGGTTCCAAGCCGAGTAAGCCACTGGAGCACCAACGTTTGAGACTTTACCCCTGAGGATCATCTCAAGTCGGCTTACCAAGTCAACAGAAGGAATTCTCCTATTGGTAACTCGGGTTGAGTCGGCCAGCCCTTGATAAAGATATGCCGGATAAGCCCTGTCTTTCAGTGGCTGAATGTTCTTGAAAACAAAATCCGTGACCACAGCTTCAGCAGTCAGACCTCTCTCTTTCAGTAATCCGACTTCGGAAAGCAACACGCCTGCCTCGGCCACCTCTTGATCCGTGGGAAACTCAGTCCAACTCGGAGTACGAACGTCTGGCTGTCTTCCTGACCGGGAGGGGAGAGAATTTCCATAGTTATCAACTATAAACCACTCCAGACGCCAACCTTTAATGCTGTCTTTGAGGGGTATTTCGAGATACTCGGTTTTCCGCCCACGACGCATCTCCAAACTGGCACCTCCGACCAACTGATGTTGCCCCCCGGCCATCCCAGGACGGCAGTGATACAGATACTTCCATAAACCAAAATGCGGCAGCATGCCGAGATAAGCTTCGCAAAGGTGAACGAAAATAGAGATTTGGAGAATGGAATTAGGGTTCAAATGAGTCAGGTTGATGTGATAAAAATCAAGGAGGCCACGGAAAAAAGGAGATATGGGAAGGCCGAGGCCGCGGAGAAGGAAAGGAGCGTAAACTACTGACTCGTGGGTATCTTCGGTTGGGACGGTAGTCCCGTGGCAAACCCGCCAAGAACAGAGTTCCCGCGGAGGAAGAACCCCGATGGAGACAAGACGGAGGAGCTCAGTTTCGGAAATAACAGACGTATGGTTACCTGCGAAAGGTAACTGACTGTTGGGGTCGATTGCGGGGATCACTGCAGCAGACGAGTTCGCGGTTTTCCTCTTGGGCGCCATCTTGCTTCTCGCTGGCAAACAGAGTAGGAGGCGAGTGGCGGAGAAGATTCAGATGTGGAAATGCAAGAACTAGGGCACGGAAAGCAAAGGCGGCTAAAAGCGCGACTCTTAAGGGATATTCTTGAGCCAGATACCCTTTCAAAAAGTGCCCAGTCATCGCCCGGCGGTTATTTCCGAAATCCCAGCATGCCACGTGGATATCCGACAGTTATTTCCAAGAAAGCCGACGTGCCACTTCATCACTCGGTTATTAACCTCAAAGTAACTCGTGAAGCTGGCTATCACTCGGCGTGTCCTCTAACACGCCGACCACGTGTTCAATCGCTCGGCGTTACTTCTAAAATGCCGACGTCGACCTTCCATCACTCGGCGTTGCCTCTAAAACGCCGACCACGTGTTCAATCGCTCGGCGTTGCCTCTAAAATACCGACGCCGACCTCCAATCACTCGGCGTGTCTTCTAACACGCCGACCACGTGTTCAATTGCTCGGCATTACTTCTAAAATGCCGACGTCGACCTTCCATCACTCGGCATTGCCTCTAAAACGCCGACCACGTGTTCAATCGCTCGGCGTTGCCTCTAAAATGCCGACGCCGACCTCCAATCACTCGGCGTGTCTTCTAACACGCCGACCACGTGTTCAATCGCTCGGCATTACTTCTAAAATGCCGACGCCGACCTTCCATCACTCGGCGTTGCTTCTAAAATGCCGACCTCGTGTCCAAATCGCTCGGCATTACTTCTAAAATGCCGATGTCGACCTTTAAACACTCGACGTTGCCTCTAAAACGCCAGGCTCGTATTCTGTCGCTCGGCATTACTTCTAAAATGCCGATGCCGACCTTCTATCGTTCGGCATTGCCTCTAAAACGCTGGTCTTGTGTTCGATTGCTTGGTGTTACTTCTAAAACGCTGATGTCAACCTTCACATCGCTCGGCGTTGTTTCTACTATATCAAAAGAATCAGTTCAACATTCAGAAAAAGCAACAACGAGTCATCGAAAAGGGGGGTCAACGACAGTTCTTCATTAAAGGGAAGTTAATGAGTTTACAAACCAACTCTTCGCGAGTTGGTGCTTCCCTACTTCTACTCTACATTACTACTACTACTAAACTACACTAATTACTACCACATTATTCTAACTATACTAATATCTAAAGACCAGTGGCATTTAGCCACTGGCCCTGCCGCCGCTGCCCTTGCCGCCGCCGCCTCCGGTGCTGCCCACGCTGCTGCCGCCCTTAGTGCCGCCCTTGCCGCCGCTGCCTCCGCCGCCGTTGCCGCCATCACCGTCGCCGTCGCCACCGTCGTCGTCGTCGCCGTCGTCGTCGTCGTCATCCTCGCCCTCGCCGCCGTCCGAGTCCTCCTCGTCCGAGGAGAACTCAGACTCATTCGAGCCCTCGAGCCCGGAGCGCTCGACGGCCCGGATGTACGTCCAGACCTCCGCCGCAAGCCCCTGGGAGTCGTCTGAGTCATCAGACGACTCACGCAGGGGGATGGGAGCCGGAGACCCCTCGGACTCAGAGGAGAACTCCTCCTCTGAGTATTCCGAGTCACCAAACTCCTCCGATGGAGGAGTCGGCTCACGCTTGCGCTTGTTGTTCTTGCCCATGGTGGAAACAAACAGAAGGGAGGAGAAGAAGGCAGTAAAGAGCAGCGAAGAGATGTGAAAAAACCAGAGAAGCAAAGGGGTTATTTATAGAAGGGAAAAGCAACCGCTCGCTTCCAACCGCTGTCACTGAACAGTCGCAAGGCATTCAATAAGCACTCCCACCCATCTGAAGACACGTCAGACGGCAGACGCCGTTTCATGCAACACTACACCCATTGGGACTCCAGTCAACAGTGCAAAGGATATGATTACACTAGCCGTCCCATCGCATTACTACTCAGAAGCAGTCGGCTAAAACACTCAGCGTACCAAGCCGTCCCTTGCCTACACCCATTGGGGGGGACGCCCAGGAATTATCAGTATATTTTTCAAAACGGTCACATCCGTGCAGGACATGCAGTGAATACCTCAAGACAAAAATGAGATATCAGTAAAGATCAGAGGAAAGCCAAATATAGCCAGCAAAGTACAAGATATGGCCGACAGAAGCGATGTGAAGACTAGACAGAGAACGTCCGTCAAACGTCCAATCAATCGCAGAAGCAAATAAATTGCACCACCTAGCAAGATATGGATGGATTACAAACTCGGCTGCTAAAGACAAAATATATGCTGACCTCTGCAGCAAAGTTTTGATGACATAATGCTGACTTCCAAAGCATAATGCGAATAGCTTCATGCCAATTTTTTCAAGCAAAAGGAAGACCTTCGAATGGATTATCCTCAAAAAATCCATTTGAAAGTCGGGGGCTACACCCATTGGGTGCACCTCCGGTGCACCCCATGGAGTATCATTCTAAACCGATATAGCGTCGACTTCTAAGGCGTAGAGCAAGATTGAAAAGACCAATCCTCAACCGAGATACAGGAGCGCGAATGGAGATAACCTTTGGAAGAAGACCTTCGAGTAGATTATCTTCTAAAATCTACTCAAAGGTCGGGGGCTACACCCATTGGGTGCACCTCTGGTGCACCCAATAAAGTCCAGAATCTTACAATCCAAATTGCCGACCTCTAAGGCACAAGCTCAAAACTAAACTTCGGTCGAACGAGTGATCAGAGCAAGAGTAGGCAACAGGAAATTATTTTTCGGACCTTGGATCTTTGAGTAGATTACCTCTAAATCAACCCAAAGATCGGGGGCTTGTGGGGGATAGATATCCCCTGGGTCCACTAAAGAAGTAAAAGGCCTCATGAAAGGCCCGAGGGCCCAATAATTCGTAAGGTCATTCTTTCGTGGGCCTGGGGAAAGACAACCAACAAAGAAGAGAAGACGTGAGACCAGATTGGTGCAAGCCCGGACGGCCCACATCGACGAACAAGTAAATCCCAACGGAGACCCGACTTTCCCGCGCTGAAGCCCCCATGCAATGGAGCCATGCGAGGATAAGTCGGCGAGGGTTACGTAGGGATAAACTCAAGAGATTCACTACCTTTCAGCTACTTGTTGTTATCATATCCACGTGTACTGCCCCACGGTCGAGTATATAAGGCCTAGGGGGCACCCCTTCAGAAGGATCGACCCTGTTTTACATAGCCACCCACGTAAAACTCTCTGCGCCCTCTATCAGAGAACCCTCTTGTAACCACGCTCATATACTCACCAGGACGTAGGGTGTTACGCACTTCTAAGCGGCCCGAACCTGCAAATCTTGTCCATTGTCCCTCGTGCGATCGGCACGAACCATTTTGCTACAGTCGTTGACACCGTCCTACTCCTAAAAACACCTTGAGGGGCAGCCCCGGGTGTGCGGTCGGACCCAAAACACCGACAGGCTGTCAGCCGGTCCCAGGGTGACCGCATACCGTACCCCGGAGGGTTTGGACTCGCCTCTATGAAAGCATCCACCGAAGCGAAGTCGCTTGGTGGGTCGAGGCTGAATCCAAAAGGCACAAGATGGGAATCGGTCGGTACCTCTTGGTCGACGGGCGGTGACGAAGTCACGTCAGGGGCAGACTGCACCGTCGTCTCAGGTACGAGGGTGACGCCCAGCAAGTCCTTTGCGAGCGTGCTGGCGTCGTCCGTCCGCTTGGAGTTGGCGTGTTGCAGGGAAACGACGCTCGTCTTCGTCTCGGACGCGAGGTCGACGCTCGACGTGTCCCCCGTTGGGGCGCCGGCGCCGTCGACTCGCTCGACAGCCGACGAGGTGCCGCCTCCTGCTTGGCCTTGGTTGCCCCGCCTCCTCCTCCGTCGGCGGGGGAGGCGACGGGACAAACCCGAATGTTGTTCTTTCGCCACGTGGGGAAGACGTCGTCGATTCCGCCGCCGGCGGGCGGGTTGTCGGCCGCCATTGTCGCTGTCGCGCGGCGAGGGAAGGAGTATCATGTCGTAGCCGCCGTCGAGGGACATGAACTCAAGACTCCCGAAATGGAGCACCGTCCCAGGCTGGAAAGGTTGCTGGAGACTACCCATCTGGAGCTTGACGGGAAGCTGTTCGTCAACACGCAGCAGGCCCCTACCTGGCGCGCCAACTGTCGGCGTTTCGACACCGGTAGGTCCCTGGACCGACGAGTAAATTATCGTCGCGTGCCCCAGCCCAGATGGGTCGGCGCGAGACGGAGCGCGAAGGGGGGAAACCAGAGGGAGACAGGCGTAAAGGGGAAACCCGCGACCTTCGTGTTTGTCCCGCGCCTAGGTCGGGTGCGCTTGCAGTAGGGGGTTACAAGCATCTGCGTGGGAGAGAGCGAGAGGCTTATGCGCGCCGTCCCGTTCCCCCGCGCGGCCAACCTTCTCGTACGAGTGCCTTGGACCTTCCTTTTATAGGCGTAAGGAGAGGGCCTAGGTGTACAATAGGAGCTGTAGCAGGGTGCTAACGTGTCTAGCAGAGAGGAGCTAGTGCCCTAAGTACATGCCGTCGTGGCAGCCGGAGAGGTTTTGGCACCCTGTTCATGTGATGTCGTGGCCGTCGGAGGAGCGTTGGAGCCTTGCGGAAGAACAGCTGTCGGGGTTGTCGAGTCCTTGCTGACGTCTCCTTGCTTCCGTAAGGGGCTGAGAGCCGCTGTCGTCACGGAGCACGCTGGGCGCCATCATTATTTGTTTACCGGGGCGAGCCAGATGGGACGCCGGTCTTGTTCCCCGTAGCCTGAGCTAGCTAGGGGTAGGGTAATGATGGCTCCCCTGTGACGTGGTTGGTCCGAGCCCTGGGTCGGGCGAGACGGTGGCTCCTCCGAGGTCGGGGTCGAGTCTGTCCTCCGAGGTCGAGGTCGAGTCCGAGCCCTGGGGTCGGGCGAGGCGGAGTCCGTCGTCTTCCGGGGTCGAGGCCGAGTCTGAGCCCTGGGGTTGGGCGAGGCGGAGTTCGTCGTCTTCCGGGGCTGAGGCCGAGTCCGAGCCCTGGGGTCGGGCGAGGCGGAGTTCGTCGTCTTCCGGGGCCGAGCCCGAGTCCGAGCCCTGGGGTCGGGCGAGGCGGAGTTCGTCGTCTTCCGGGGCCGAGCCCGAGTCCGAGCCCTGGGTTCGGGCGAGGCAGAGCTTCCTATGGCGCCCGAGGCCTGACTTGGCCGCTGTCAGCCTCACTCTATCGAGTGGCACAACAGTCGGAGCGACGCGGGCGGCGCTGTCTTCTTGTCAGGCTGGTCAGTGGAGCGGCGAAGTGACTGCGGTCACTTCGGCTCAGTCGACTGAAGGGCGTGCGTCAGGATAAGGTGTCAGGCCACCTTTGCATTAAATGCTTCTGCGATACGGTCGGTTGGCGTGGCGATCTGGTCAAGGTTGCTTCTTGGCGAAGACTGGGCCTCGGGCGAGCCGAAGGTGTGTCCGTTGCTTGAGGGGGCCCTCGGGCGAGACGTGAATCCTCCGGGGTCGGCTGCCCTTGTCCGAGGCTGGGCTCGGGCGAGGCGAGATCGTGTCCCTTGAGTGGACCGAGCCTTGACTTAATCGCACCCATCAGGCCTTTGCAGCTTTGTGCTGATGTGGGTTACCAGCTGAGATTAGGAGTCTTGGAGATACCCCTAATTATGGTCCCCGACAAGACCGTTTGATCCGAAGCACGATGGACACAGGTTAGGCCGGCCTGACCTAATTCCCAGCACTAAGTTCGAATGTATTGATGTTCAGTGGTGTTTGAGTTTTTAATCTTCTTTATATTTGTGTTCTTCAATGGATACGTAGCTAAAGAACATAGGTATTATACACCGCAGCTTGAATCTCTCTAACTATATGTTGTCTCCTACCCCTGCCATCTGGTTTAGTACGACTGTCGACCTACGCCCTATTTTCTTCTAATTGTACTTTTTAGCACTATGTGTCCTAGTGTGACACTGTGACTACAACGACAATCATGAGTTACCGAAACCCAACAAAACGCCCTGATACTTATGTACCTTTTCAAATGGGCTTGTTCGCTGAGGTTTGTTGTAGCCGCCGCTTCTATAGTATTCTGTCTCTATAAATTACAACTGTTAATTATGGACCCAACCCGTTCGAAAAAAATCCGGTCCAATCTGACCTGACCAATACAATGGGGGCCATAATTTTTTACCCGCAATAATTTACAAGCCGAGTACATGTCGTGATTTTTTACCCAAAATCTGACTCAACCCGAAAAAACACGACCAAAGCCGAAAAACACAACAAAAAAAACCCGACCCGATACGTCAAACACTACGAGCCGTCCCAACTCGACACTAGACATGGATAAGTATGGACCATGATACATGGCCCATGATCTTACCTTAATCCGGTTCGAACTCGATTCGACCAGACGTTTGAACAGGTGTATTTTCAAAATATATATCCCAAACTTTGGACGTGCTCATATCTCTTCTTGGCCGCTCGTCGTCTGGTGGCCTGGCTCGGCAAGAGATCGAGGTGGCCCTTGTTTATTAGACTCTGTCTAACAGTTTATTTATATAGTCACTTAAAATATTGTTTTATTTTAATTGTACTGCATAATAGATTTTAAATATAGATATAGGGATATGCCTTTTGAAAAAAAAAATCAGCCTTTTGGACGGCAGCCTAGTTCGGCAAGGCAGTCCAGTCAGGCAGGCGTGCGTAAAAACGCGCGGCGTTTTGAAGCCCGATGTTGCTTTGGACGCGTGCATCGGTGCATGGAGCTGGTGGTGCCTTCATTGGCTGGTCACCAACAGCGTGCGCTAAGCTTGTTCGGGTCAGTTGGAAATGAACTACATTACCAGTTGCGGAAATGGTGCGTGACACGGAACGAGTGACGAGAGATGAGCTTTGCACGGGTTGACCCGCAGCGACCGGACGGGGAAGGAGAGTCGTGCCGGTGGCGAGCGTGGGGCTGCGACGCCCCTCACCCCTTCTGTTTCGGCCCAACCGGTCCATAATACCTGTTGGCTCAACTGCATGACACGCTGTTACTGGTGATAACTAATAAAGATGGCAACGAGCACCCACGATCCCATTTTACTCTGTTAAGGCTAGTTCGGCAACTTTATTTTCTAAGAGTTTTCTATTTTCTAAGGGGAGATGAAATAATTTCCTTTGAGAAAATAAAAAATTCCGTGGAAAAATGGAATAGTTAAACTAGTCTTTATGATATGAATATATGAGCTAAATATTCTACATATGGGTCTTTTATTGGATAAAAACTTTCACTCAATATGTAAACAGGTATTAGAACGTTTCACCCTCACTCATATCCATTAACCCGTGGGTATAAAATATCCAATATAAACTTGGTTAAAAACACAAACTTGGGCTTCAGTCATCCATCTTCTTTTGACTATTTAACAACCTTTTTGGACAATAATATAGCGCAAGGCTTAACAACTATTTGAATGTGTAATGGAATATGTAATGTGATATGTGGTACTATTTTAATGTTGCTATTTTATCTAATTATCTATGTTGATGTTGAATGGATTAGATGGAAATTCCGTATAACAATATATTATTTTAATAGATGTTTAATCTTTGTGGGTACGGGTGATCCGGAGTGACTCATATCCACACAGGTATGAGAGTAAATTCATATCTACTACTAGATATAGGTGATCTAATGGCTATTTTTTATCGTGGTTACGGGTACGAGGGAATAATACCCGTTACCCATTGCTATCTCTAGTGATAACCGATAACGTAACCGTAGAAATGTCTCGCTACGATGAACTGCGGCCCTGCGGATCCAGCCGTCCTGTGGAGTGTGGACCACACACCATGTGCACGAGCACGGCTCATCCATGCACGTCACCACGTGCGCCCGCATCGCCGTCCACGCACGCGTGCATGCACCGCCGCCCGCCGGGCCGGTGGATGGGCGCGGCCCCGGCTTTCTGCTCGGCATGGGTTCCTCCCCCGCTCCATTCGTTCGCCGGGCAGAAGCCACCCACCCACCGTCTTCACTCGTAGCAACCCCAAACGCATCTTTGACCGATCGGATGAACGTCCGACGCAGCAGCAGCGTACAGCACGCGCGCGGGTTCCCCATCGATCGGGCATGGATGGATGGAGGCCGGTGATGACGCGGTAGCCGTTAGGTCTCGACGTTTCTTGGCTGCCTGCCTGCCTGCCAGTGCCAGGTGCCAGCCGGGCCGGCGGCGGCGGCGGATCGAACGAGAGACGAGGCAGGCACTCCCCCCTCGGCCCGAGATCGTGGTGACAGGTGGCGTGGCGAGCGGCGTGCGATCGAGTTGACCTGCTCGGTTCTGACTTTTTTCCTTAGATCCCCACGACATGGTGCATCTCTCGAACTCCCACCACATGTGCGTCGGTCCGGATCTCCTGCGTTGCCCACGTCCAGCGCTCGTTCATCCAGTCCAGTCTTCACGGCTTCATGACAATGAACTTCAGTGTGTGGTGTGATAGGGGCGGACCCATCCAAAAGTTTGAGTGGGTCTAAAACTTTAGTGAGGTCTAAATAGAAGCATACTTACTAATGAAACTTTATAACTACAGTGAAGAAGTTTGAGTGGGGTCCAAAACTTGAATAGGGTCTAAATAGAAGCATACTTATTAATGTAACTTTATAGTTACAGTAAATAAAATAAAACTTCGCTAGAACCAGAAAAATGAGTGGGCATAACGTGGGTCCACCCCTGGGTGTACCTCAAAGCCAAAAAAGTGTTCCCTGTGGAAAGGCGACACTCGATCACCACGTCCAGTCTTCACGGCACCAACGCTGCGCTCATCCAGTCACTGCTCATTAATTCACGCGCGTGTGGGCATGGGCAAAGGTCATTATAGATAATCTATATACGATCAATCCAAATTGTTCAGTTAATCATCTCCATTCTATAGGTACAACGGTTCTCTGCTCTTGCCGCTCGCTCTTCTGATCCTACATTATTTATGGAGAAAATCTTTTACTATTCAAAATTGAATAATACAGAAATTTGTCCCCATGGATCCCCTCCAATTCCCCTTCCACCAAACCAACCCTAAAACACCCTTCATCCTCACCACTTCACTCACACCCAACTCCTCCCACAACAACAAGAACTAACCTTAACTCAAATTTGTTGTTGCGGTTGGCTCAGGACAAGGTCGCGCCGCCGACGAGGTTGAGATATCTACCCTCCATTTCCTTAGGCATCGCTGTGAACAAAATCAATGTCGCCACAGTGGTTCTGTTCCCGGGCGAGTTCTCATCCCTCGTGACACTCGTGCTCTAAACCCTCATGACAATCATGAGTCGTGACCATTGCAGTGGTGACTCTAGGATTCGAGGTGACTACTTCTCGGAGCAACTGATGTACACAAAAGCTCAATTATATAAAAGGTGAGTAAATACAACATGTGATATCCTGGCCCAAGGATTAATAGGATCGATAGAATACGCATACCAAATACCAAAAAGGCGCATCTTCTTTTTCGGAAGCCTGTCTCGAAAGAACCTTGGGGTTAAGCGTGCTTGGCCTGGAGCAATCTTAGGATGGGTGACCGACGGTGGTGGGGCCACGCGTGGCATTGCGGGGGACTTTGGGCTCGCACGAGGAGACACCAGGGCCACGCCTAGCAGCGTTAGGGGCGTTGGGGCAACAAGTGGTGGTGCGGAAGACATCAGGGGCACGTCTGGCATAGGCGGAGGTGACGAGATGGCATGTAGCACGGGTAGAGTGTTGGAACTTGCTCTCCTGGGCAAGTTGATCCAAAGGAGGAATGAAAGCAACGTAAACAAGGTTTTGACTCGAGGTGGCGATAGCTCTGTTAATCCAGCCTCTCAAGGGCACTGTATGGGGGTATTTATAGGTGCCTGAGTGCCTAACGTCTTGGAGTAAGGACGCATGTGCCCTCAGGCGCCTAGGCTATCCCCGGAATATTCCCATAAAGTGGGGTTACAGACTGTCATTACAGAAAAGCTATTACAAATCGGGCCCGTAATACACTTAGCCATGCGGGGCCTGTTACAATGGGTCGAATTCCACGTGGGCCTTCGTGTTCGATGAGGACGCGGGACGTGGGCGACCTCGTCGTAGGCCTTCGTCTTGCAGTGTAGTGGACGAAGGGTGGAACCCGCCGGTCATTTCGCCTCCGTTGGTGCAACGAGATTGGCGAAGGCATCGAGCGAAGGGTAGCGTCTTCACCTTCGCCCCAACATTTGCCCTCCGAGGGACCAGTTCGACTAAGTCATCTGGTGCCGAAGACGTCGCTAGATGGTGGAGACGCCGCCCTCGCTCGAAGTGGTTCCGCGTGGGTTTTTGATGTGACCGTTGACGGACGCGGTACTGTTGGACTGCGGGTTTCCCGAAGCATCGCGTCCTGTGTATAAAAAGGGGGGCGAGGCGGCGCGGGTCAGGTACTCTTTCTGCGCGCCGCAAAACCCTAGCCTCCTTTTGAAACCGTTCGCTCGCTCGCCTGCCCTCCTTGCTCCTGCTCATCGGAGATCTAGCCCGCGTCAAGCAGACCACCCGCCGCCGCCGACGGTACGTAGCCATGTCGTCCTCTTCCTCATCTGCTCCAAATACACCGCCGGCCGGCGCATCGTCCGAGGACACTTTGAGCAACATGGCGGCGGAGGAGTTACATCCTAGTGATATAGTGGAGTTTGGCATGTCGCGGATTTCCTCGGTCCGCGTTCAGGATATGCAGCAGCTTGGATATTTTGGCAGCGGAGTGGGGCGCGTCCCGGGGGCGGAGGAGGTCCCCGAGCCAGAAGGCGAGTTGGTCGTTTTTGAGGCTTTTTTCACCGCTGGCCTTCGTTTGCCTGCACATTAATTCGTGGCGGAGGTCCTGCGGAGATTCGAGGTCCAGGTCCACCAGCTGACGCCGAATGTCGTGGTGGCTCTGGCGAAGTATGTTTGGGCGACGACTTCGTATGGTGGTCAGCCCTCTGTGGAGGTTTTCGCAAAACATTACTGTCTGCATTGGCAAAAGAGGAAAATTGGACGTGAGATTGCACAGTTTGGATCGTGCACGTTTACGCCGAGAACCGGCAAGACTTCGATGGAAGTCGTGGAGTTGGTTCCCTGCGCCCGCAATAAGTGGGGCAACTGGTGGGATTTCTGGTTTTACATTTCCGAAGGTGCAGTTGAAGACCATCCAGGACTCCCAGTGGCCGTCATGTGCTCCCATTATTATGTGGCATACCCGCAGTTTGAGGTGGCAGAGGATGATGAAGACGAGGGAGCCCTTCGGTGTGCTGCCCGCATGAGTAGCGGGCGTGACTTAGTGGAGGAATTTATCGGGTATGGGGTGTGGCTCTTGGCGCATGGCTGGGCGCTGGGCGAAGTATGCCCTCGCGAGATGCCTTCCTGGGGCGAGCAGCGGGTGCGAAGTCCAGCCTTCGCGTTGGATTTGCATGGTCGGGATCCCGCCGCATTCGTGCGCGAAGCGGAAGACGGTGCGGCGAGGATCGTGGGGCGCTATGTGTCGAAGACAGAGGGTCTGCGGAGCTGGGATATCCGTGGGGCCAAAGATAGATTGAATCGGGTCTTCGAATTGAACCGTTTGCCATACGGTGGTTATCCCGGGGAAGACGCCGCTGACCGCCGTGGGAAAAAACCGATGGGCGTGACCGAGGAAGAGCCTTCGCAGGTGGCTGCCCCGGCCGCTAAGAAGAGAAAACTAGGTACTGCAGTGGGGGGACTGGGGGTCCCTGATAGTTTTGTTATGGAGTTGATGGGGACGTGCGCAGCCCTCGGGGGAAGGATGTCTTCGCCCGAGCTTCGGGAGTCTTCGGCACGGATGCTGGAGGTTACCGGGGGTCGATGGCCCAAGAATGTTCTGATCCCCCGCGCGGCTGGCGAAGACTTCTTTACGTCTCGCATGGCTCGTGACTTAAAGGTGTTTCCTTATGGGCAGAATATTGCTGCTGTTGTGTCGGCAGTGATGAACAAGGACCGTCAGGACGCTGCGTAGAAGCGTCGGGCGGTCGTTAGGATCGCAGATCCTAGGCGTGAGGCGAAGAGGGCGCGGGGGAGCACGAAGGCTGCTGCTTCCAGCAGTAGCCAGCCGATGCCGGCTGTGAAACCGGCCGCGCCCGGACCCAGCAAGGCGTCGGTGGGCGCGAAGACTGCCGCCTCTGGCAGAACCAAGCCTCCCCCGGGCGGATCCGTGAAAGGACGGGAGTTGCCTTCGCCGGGGAGACGTGTTGCCGACTTCGGCACGAACATCAGTGTCGAGGATTATTTTGTTGGTAAGTTTTTTGCTAGTTCTTTGACTGGTTATATGTTGTAGGGTCGGATGAGGGACAATTGGTTGTTGTCCCGCCTTCGGCGGCAACCACGTCGCCAACGGCGGTGGTCCGGGCGAAGGGTGCCGCGCAAGACCCGTGGGCCGCTTTCTGCGCGAGCGGCGAGACTCTGTCAGCCGCTGCCGCTAAGGATGTGGCGGGCTCCATGTCCCAGCGGCTGAGGGAGGCGTTGCAGCAGCTGTCGCAGCAGCTGAAGCAAGTAAGTTGTGTTGGACTTCGGTGTTTGTTGTTTTCATGAGGGTTTGGGTCTCATGTGCTTTTGTCAGGTGGCCAACTTCACCGACCGCGTGGCGTCGGGTGTCCTGACTACGGACGTGGCTGTCGAAGTCGAGAGGCTTCAGGCGCAGCATGCGGATGCTGTCCGGGAGAAGTCAGCTACGGAAAGTAAAAACCGCAGGCTGGCGGAGAAAGTTGCCGCCATGGAGGCCGAGAAGACGGACCTCCGGTGCCAGCTGGCAGAGGAGAGGAGGGAGGCGAATCAGGCCATCGCTGAAGCGCAGGCTGCGCGAGCGGAGGCCAAAGTGGCACGGGCGGAGAGCAGTCTCGCCAGTCAACGCGCCGAGGAGCTGGAGGCAAGGTTCAACGCCTTGCGCAGCCGCGTGGACAAAGCCGAGGCCTCGATGTGCTCGGAAGTTGAGCGGACGCACGCACAGTTCGTGGACGCGTACCGCGAGTTGGGTGCGCGGACTGCTGACTTCGAAGTACCCGACCGAGAAGCAGGCCTTCGCTTCCTCGAATGGTTGCAGGAGGAGCTGGTGGTGCTCCTGACCATTGTGGAGGGTTTCATGTCCTTCGCCTCCCTCGTCACCTGCGAGGGGGCCATGAATGTGTTGTCCCGCGAGGGCTGCAGGCACTACGAGGTCTTCGAACAATCAGATGACAACTTTGAACGTGAAATTTACAAGGTCGAAGACCCTGTGGTGAAGCAGTCAGCGGGGGCCCTCTTTGATAGGATGTGGGGTCCGCACGGTCGGGAGGCGGTCAGGGAACGGTCTGACCGGGCGATAGAGCAGGTAAAGGTTACTTTTTATGTGTGGTTATGTGTGTGGGTGTGTGTGGTTTTTGTGCTGAATGAGTGATGTTGCTGCAGATGGCGCATGCCGAGGACGTTGAGGACCTTGGAGCTCTGGTCGGCGCGCCGCCCGAGGCTGCGGAGGTCAACCCGGTGCCGCCCCTGGATGCCGGTGAAGGCTCCTTGGCTGCACCCGTGCCCACGGTGGCCGGTGAAGACCCTGTGTCGGCCCCTGCGCCGACGACCGAAGATGCTTTGAAGGTGGTGGCTGAGCCGGCAACCGAAGACCCCACAGCCACGGTCGGGCCTTCGCATGTGGCTAAATAGGTGCTGGGGAGTTTGTAAATTTTGTCTGTGTGTTACTGAACCTCGGTTGCTGCGCAGGTTCAGGGTTTTGGGCCTACGCACGCAACCGCTACTGACAATGCTAAATTTGTGGTGGCTTTGACCGTGGTTGCTGAAGGCGATTCTGATGATTCTATGTCTAAGTTTTTTGAGTCTGATGATTCTGGGAGTTCGATTGTGTGGACGGAGGGGTCTTCGGAAGAGGACTCGGATTATTTTGCAGCGTTGGATGTGGCTGCGGCGGAGACTCCTCCACGTGTGATGGGTGCTAAGGATCATCCGGGTGCGAGTGCTGGGCGTAGGTGGCGAAGAGCGGTGGCGAAACGGAGAGTGGGTGAGTTGTCGCGAGGTGAAAGGCGTCATCGTGGTGAGATGGAGGGTGGTCGTCTTCGTGTGGATGAGACTGGCAAACGGGAATTGTTGTCCTCGCCGGCTGGGGCGAGTGTGGGTGAGGGATAGCTACGAAGTCTGTTTGCGGGTGAGGAATTGAGAATAATGTTGTTCAACTATAGGGAGATGGGTATCATCCCAAAGGTTGAGCCGATGTAATGTGTGATGCCCTCGTTGTATGTGTGTAACCATAATTGTGTGTGATGAAGCTGCGCGCTTTTGTTGATCAGGCTGTTCCCGTAGGCTTCTGTGCGGAGTTCTTTAGAAAAGACTTCGAGTTTTCGTACTAGTATTCCGGCTGCACCCATAGGCGACTTTTGCGCGGAGTCTTTGGAAAAGACTTCGATTTTTCGTGCTTATTATTCCGGCTGCACCCTTGGGCGACTTTTGTACGGAGAGTGGTTTTGTGCACTTATTGTGCTAGTCCGGCTGCACCCTTAGGCGACTTTTGCACGGAGAGTCTTTTGGAAAAGACTTCGATTTTTCGCACTTGTTGTGCTAGTCCGGCTATACCCTTAGGCGACTTTTGCACGGAGAGTCTTTTGGAAAAGACTTCGAATTTTCACACTTGTTGTGCTAGTCCAGCTACATCCTTAGGCGACTTTTGCGCGGAGTGTCGCATGCGAGGGAGGCCGGCGCTGCCCCTCGCGGTGACTTCGATGTGGTCGAATGCCGAAGACCATCGATGCGGTCTTTTTCGATATTGTTTTAATTTTTTGCGGAGGATTTTTGCGTGTATATTACATGGCTCTGCCTCATTAAAAACCTCACCCCCCAGGAGGAAAAGAGTGCGGGCCGGAATAAAACTGTTTGGTGAATTATAAGGGCGTGTTAGCCCTGAGGATTCAAACAAAAAATTTACGAAGATTGCAATATTCCATGAATGCTCTAAGTCTTCGCCGGATGGCGTTGTTAGCCTGTACGCGTTGGGGGACGCCTTCGTCTTGACGATGAAGGGACCCTCCCACTTTGGCTCTAGCTTGCCCCGTGACTCTGTCCGAGTTGTTCGGACGAGTACGAGGTCTCCTTCGTTGAATTCTCTCGGGACGACTGTGTGATCGCGTCATGCTTTTGTTTGAGCTTGGTATTTGTTGAGGGCCTGCAGGGTGAAGACATGGTCTCCGTCGATGAGGTCCTTCGAAGTTGGTTCGTCTACGTCGGGGACGGCTGAGGTGCTTGTCCGTGGTGACCCATGTTTCATTTCTTGCGGAGTCATGGCCTCCGATCCATATAGCAGGCGGAAAGGAGTGAACCCAGTCGCCCGACACTTGGTCGTGTTCGGCGCCCAGACTGCTTCAGGTAGCAGGTTGGCCCATTTGCCCTTCTTGTCGTCGAGGAGCATTTTCTTGATGGCCGTGAAAATTTTACCGTTGGTGCGCTCCGCGACGCCGTTGGATTGTGGGTGATATACTGAGGCGAAGGCAAGCTTGGTGCCAATCGAGAAGCAGAAGTCTTTGAAGTCTTGGTTGTCAAATTGTTTGCCGTTGTCAACTGTGAGCTCGGACGGGACTCCGAATCGGCAAACAATGTTTTGCCAGAAGAATTTCTGGGCGGTCTTCGATGTTATCGTGGATACTGTCCTCGCCTCGATCCACTTGGTAAAATACTCGACGGCGACGAAGGTGAACTTGAGGTTCCCTTGGGCCGTGGGTAGCGGCCCGACAATGTCCAGGCCCCAGCGCTGAAGGGGCCACGTGTGGGCGATCAGCTTTGTGAATTGCGAAGGGTTTCCTGATCGTGGAGAAAACTTCTGGCAAGCTTCGCACGACCTTGTGACCCGATTCGCGGCGCAGATCATAGCAGGCCAGTAGAAGCCTTGACGGATCACCTTGGCAACTAGGACCCTAGGCCCCGCGTGAGAGCCACAAGTTCCGCTGTGGACTTCGCGCAGGATCTGGACGCCTTCGGTCTCGGTGACGCATTTAATCATGGGTTGACTGACCCCCTTCTTGTAAAGTTGTCCATAAATGAGTGCGAAGTCCCGGCTTCGGTGTTTGAGGCGCTTGGCTTCGTTGATATCGCTTGGATGGTAATATCCCTGTAGGAACAGGGTTATTGGTGCCTGCCAGTCTTCGGTCATGATGAGGTTGACTATGCGGTGGCCCTCGGTGTCGTTGGTTATTTGGAGGCCCTCTGGGCTGCGGACGGCTAGCGTGCCGATGACATGGTAGAATACGTCGGAGGGCAGGGCCTCGCCTCTGGCGGCTGTTTGGCCAATGCGTCGGCCTCCTCATTCTTGGCTCGGTCCACATGCTGCAAGGTAAAGCCCTTGAATTGTCTCTCGAGACTTCGGACAGCCGCGAGATACTGCATAAGTGCGGGTTCCTTTGCTGCGTAATCTTTCTCGACTTGGCCGGCAACCACTTTGGAGTCTGTTCTGATTATGCAGGTAGTGACACCAAGTGCCCGTAGCTTGCGAAGGCCGAGGATGACAGCTTCGTACTCTGCTACATTGTTGGTGCATCTGTCGGACTCCAAAGCAAAGCTGAGACGTGCTGCATATCTGTGCTTGACCCCTGTGGGTGAAGTAATGACTGCAGCTGCGCCTGCCCCCGCATGGCACCATGCGCCGTCGCAGTGGATGGTCCACACCTTCTCTGCAGACGTGTCCGGCTGCGTTATTGGCCCGATCCAATCGACGATGAAGTCTGCCAGGACTTGTGACTTGATGGCTGTCCTGGGCTCGAAGGTGATATGGTAGCCGGAAAGCTCGGCTGCCCATTAGGCGATCCGGACAGATGCCTCCGGATTTCTAAACAATTCACCGAGTCCCCTGTCTGAGGTGACCCACACCTTGAACGCTTCAAAATAATGGCGCAACTTGTGCGAAGCCATAACGACTGCGTAGGCGATTTTTTCCAGTTCCGTCATTTTGCATTTGGATGTCATGAGTACTTCGGAGACGTAATAAACTGGACATTGCCTGGTCGTGCCCTCTCTGTCCTGCTCTTGAACCAGCGCTGCGCTGACCGCGTGCGGCGAAGATGCGACGTAGAGCAACAGGTGTAGCGAGGGGTTGGGGCTTGTAAGAATCACCAGCTCTGACAGGTGCTGCTTTAGTGAAGCGAAGGCCGCCGCTTGCTCTGGTCCCCATGCGAAGTCTTTTGCGCCGCGTAGCGTTTTGAGGAAAGGTAAGCTTCGCTCTGCGGACTTGGAAATGAATCTGTTGAGGGTGGTCAATCTTCCTGTCAGTCGTTGGATGTCTCTGGCTGACTGCGGGGGCGTCATGTTGATGATGGCCTGGATCTTGGTCGGGTTGGCTTCGATCCCACGGTGCGACACCAGGTAGCCCAGTATCTTCCCCCGGCGAACGCCGAAGACGCACTTTTCGAGGTTTAGGCGAAGTCGTGCGTCCCGCATGTTCGCGAACATTTCTGCGAGGTCAGCCAGATTGTCCTCTTTGCTTTTGCTGGTGACGACGATGTCGTCCACATATGTAAATATGTTTCTGCCGACTTGGCTCTCGAGCACTGTCTTGGTGAGGCGAGAGAATGTGGACCCAACGTTCTTTAGTCCCTCCAGCATTCTGATGAAGCAATACGTGCCAAAGGGTGTTATGAAACTGGTGCTGGCCTTGTCTTCCTCCTTCATATATATCTGGTGATAGCCGGAGAAGCAGTCATGGAGTGACATGACTTCGCACCCGGCCGCGCTATCGACGATCTTGTCGATTCGAGGCAGTGGGAAATTATCCTTGGGGCAGGTGAAAGGGAAATGTGCCTTTGGGCCATTTCTAAGTATTTTGGTGATTGGATGCCAACACAAGTGTTTAAATGTGAATCTATGCCCATGGGTGAACAAAGTGCAAATCAAGAGCAAAGGTATGTTTCTAAGTCTTAGTACATTGGTTTTGTGTACTAATATATTTGTCTAAGTGTTAGAAACAGGAAGAAGAAGAAGAAAAGAAGAGAGTTGGCTGTGTACAACCAAGAGGCTGTTTCAGTCTGGGGCACCGGACAGTGTCCGGTGGTGCACCGGACAGTGTCCGGTGCGCCAGGCTGCCTCGGCCGAAGAGGCCGCTCTCGGGAATTTGCTGACGGCGTTCGGCTAAAATTCACCGGACTGTCCGGTGTGCACCGGACTGTCCGGTGAGCCAACGGTCGGCCGGGCCAACGGTCGGCCGCGCGATCTGCGCGGGACACGTGGCCGAGCCAACGGTCGGAAAGGGGCACCGGACTGTCCGGTGTGCACCGGACATGTCCGGTGCGCCAACGGCTCCCGCATCTGCAACGGTCGACTGCGATGTTTAAGGAAAGGAATCGGGCACCGGACACTATCCGGTGTGCACCGGACTGTCCGGTGCGCCCGACGACAGAAGGCAAAGATGGCCTTCCAGATTTGTTCTCAACGGCTCCTAGCTGCCTTGGGGCTATAAAAGGGACCCCTAGGCGCATGGAGGAGGACACGAAGCAACCTTAGAGCATTCTTGATCATCCACACTCTGTCTTTGCGCATCCGATTGTCATTCTAAGTGATTCGAGCTCCGTTCTTGTGAGAACTCTGAGATAGTCTTTGAGCTCGATTCTTGGCCGTGTGTGCGCGCATTTCGCTGTGGATTTGTGTGTGTTGCTTCCCTCCCTTACTCCGTGCTTCTTTGTGAATCTTAAGTGTAAGGGCGAGAGACTCCAATTTGTGGAGATTCCTCGCGAGTGGGATAAAGATAAGCAAGGCAAAACACAGTGGTATTCAAGTGGGTCTTTGGACCGCTTGAGAGGGGTTGATTGCAACCCTCGTCCGTTGGGACGCCACAACGTGGAGTAGGCAAGTTTTGTACTTGGCCGAACCACGGGATAAATCACCGTGTCTTCTCTGTGTTGAATTCTTTGTGATTGTCGTATTGTGCAAGATCTCCTCTTTAGCCACTTGGCAATTATTGTGCTAACCCTTAACAAGTTTTTTTTGTGGCTATAAGTTTAAGTTTTTACAGGATCACCTATTCACCCCCCCTCTAGGTGCTCTCAATTGGTATCAGAGCCATTCTCTTCAAGAAAGGGACTAACCGCCCGAAGAGATGGATCCTAAGGGGAAGGGAATCGTGATCAACGACAAGGAAAAGGAGTCCTTCGTCAACGAGCCAAAAGATGACTCTGGCTCGGGCCACAGACATAAAGATGGGAAGAAGAAAAAGACAAGACGTATCAAGGAGATCGTCTACTACGACAGCGACGAGTCTACTTCTTCCCACAAGGACGACGACTACGACAAACAAAAGACGGTTAACTCAAACTTTTCTTTTGATTATTCGCGCATTCCGCACAGCTCAAATGCTCATTTGCTCCCCATTCCACTTGGCAAGCCCCCTCACTTTGATGGAGAGGACTACGGATTTTGGAGTCACAAAATGCGTACACACCTATTTTCTCTCCATCCAAGCATTTGGGAGATTGTGGAAAGTGGAATGAAATTTGATAGCTCGGATAGTCCTTCATTTATTAATGAACAGATCCATAAAAATGCACAAGCTACTACTGTGTTGCTAGCCTCTTTGTGCAGGGACGAGTATCACAAGGTGAGCGGCTTGGACAATGCCAAGCAGATTTGGGACACCCTCAAGATCTCTCATGAGGGGAATGATGTCACCTTACTCACCAAGATGGAGTTGGTGGAGGGCGAGCTCGGACGATTCGCGATGATAAGGGGCGAGGAGCCGACGCAAACATACAACCGGCTCAAGATCCTTATCAACAAAATAAGGAGCTACGGAAGCACGCGATGGACGGATCACGACGTCGTCCGCCTAATGCTAAGGTCATTTACCGTTCTTGATCCTCATCTCGTGAACAATATTCGTGAGAATCCCAGGTACACGAAGATGACGCCCGAGGAGGTACTCGGAAAATTCGTAAGCGGGCGGATGATGATCAAGGAGGCAAGATACGTCGACGATGCCTTGAATGGTCCGATCAACGAGCCTCAACCCATTGCTCTCAAGGCAACAAGGAGCAAGGAGGCGCTACCCAGCAAGGTGGCACAAATTGAGGCTGCCGGTCTTAATGATGAAGAGATGGCCCTCATCATTAAAAGATTCAAGACGGCGCTAAAAGGTCGAAAGAGACAGCCAAGCAAGGCTAAGACCAAGGGAAAGCGATCATGCTTCAAATGCGGTAAGCTTGGTCATTTTATTGCTAACTGTCCCGACAATGATAGTGATCAGGATCAAGGGAACAAGAGGGAAAAGAAGAAGAACTATAAGAAGGCAAAGGGCGAGGCGCATCTAGGCAAGGAGTGGGATTCGGACTGCTCCTCTTCCGACTCCGACAATGAAGGACTCGCCGCCACCGCCTTCAACAAGTCATCCCTCTTCCCCAACGAGCGTCACACTTGCCTCATGGCAAGAGAGAAGAAGGTAATCACTCGTAATGATGTCACTTATGATTCTTCTAGTGACAATGAGTCTAGTGATGATGAAATAGATTATTCTAGTTTGTTCAAGGGATTGGATAGAAATAAAATTGATAAAATCAATGAATTGATTGATGCCTTGAATGAAAAGGATAGGCTTTTAGAAAAGCAAGAGGATTTGTTGTATGATGAGCATGATAAGTTTGTAGAGGCACAAAAATCCTATGCTTTAGAAGTTAAAAGAAATGAAGTACTTTCTAGTGAATTATCTTCTTGTCATGAAAACATTGCTACTTTAAAAAGTGTTAATAATGACTTAAATGCTAAACTAGAAGTAGCTAGTAAACCAACATCTTGTGTAGAACATGTTGTGATTTGCACTAGGTGTAAAGATTTTGACATTGATGCGTGTAGTGAACATCTAGCTTCAATTTCTAAATTGAATGATGAAGTGTCTAGTCTTAATGCCCAACTTAAGACTAGCAAAAGCGAATTTGATAAATTGAAATTTGCAAGGGATGCCTATACGATTGGTAGACATCCCTCAATTAAGGATGGACTTGGCTACAAAAGGGAAGCCAAGAACTTAACAAGCCATAAGGCTCCCATTCCCGCTAAGGAGAAAGGGAAGGCCCCTATGGCTACTAGTGCTAAAAGGAACCATGCCTTTTTGTATCATGATAGGAAAAATTCTAGAAATGTTTTTAGAAGTTATGATGCCTTTGATTCACATGCTTATGATTCTTATGCTATGACTGCCTCTAGTTCTCATGTTGTGCATGATAGAAAGGTTTGTAGAAGAAATGTTATTCACAATATGCCTAGGAGAAATGTTGCTCATAGGAAAGTTCATGGACCTTCTACAATTTATCATGCCCTAAATGCTTCCTTTGCTATTTGTAGAAAGGATAGGAAAATAGTTGCTAGGAAGTTAGGGGCAAAATGCAAGGGAGACAAAACTTGCATTTGGGTCCCTAAGGAAATTTGCACTAACCTTGTAGGACCCAACAAGAGTTGGGTACCTAAGTCCCAAGCCTAAATTTGCCTTGCAGGTTTATGCATCCGGGGGTTCAAGCTGGATTATCGACAGCGGATACACAAACCATATGACGGGGGAAAAGAAGATGTTCACTTCCTACGTCAAGAATAAGGATTCCCAAGATTCAATTATATTCGGTGATGGGAATCAAGGCAAGGTAAAAGGGTTAGGTAAAATTGCAATTTCTAATGAGCATTCTATCTCTAATGTATTTTTAGTAGAGAGTCTTGGATATAATTTGCTATCTGTTAGTCAATTATGTCATATGGGATATAACTGCCTATTTACAAATGTAGATGTGTCTGTCTTTAGAAGAAGCGATGGTTCATTAGCTTTTAAGGGTGTATTAGACGGCAAACTTTATTTAGTTGATTTTGCAAAAAAAGAGGCCGGTCTAGATGCATGCTTAATAGCTAGGACTAGCATGGGCTGGCTGTGGCATCGCCGCTTAGCACATGTGGGGATGAAGAACCTTCACAAGCTTCTAAAGGGAGAACACGTGATAGGTTTGACTAACGTGCATTTCGAAAAAGATAGACCTTGTGCAGCTTGTCAAGCAGGTAAACAAGTGGGAGGAGCGCATCACAGCAAGAATGTGATGACCACTTCAAGACCCCTGGAGCTGTTGCATATGGACCTCTTTGGACCCGTCGCCTATCTGAGCATAGGAGGGAGTAAGTATGGTTTAGTTATTGTTGATGACTTTTCCCGCTTCACTTGGGTATTCTTTTTGCAGGATAAGTCTGAAACCCAAGGGACCCTCAAGCGCTTCCTCAGGAGAGCTCAAAATGAGTTTGAGCTCAAAGTGAAGAAGATAAGGAGCGACAACGGGTCCGAGTTCAAGAACCTTCAAGTGGAGGAGTTCCTTGAGGAGGAAGGGATCAAGCACGAGTTCTCCGCTCCCTACACACCACAGCAAAATGGTGTGGTAGAGAGGAAGAACAGGACGCTAATCGATATGGCGAGAACAATGCTTGGAGAATTCAAGACCCCCGAGTGTTTTTGGTCGGAAGCCGTGAACACGGCTTGCCACGCCATCAACAGGGTCTATCTTCATCGCCTCCTCAAGAAGACTTCGTATGAGCTACTAACCGGTAACAAACCCAATGTATCTTACTTTCGTGTATTTGGGAGCAAGTGCTACATTCTAGTGAAGAAGGGTAGAAATTCTAAGTTTGCTCCCAAAGCTGTAGAAGGGTTTTTGTTAGGTTATGACTCAAATACAAAGGCGTATAGAGTCTTCAACAAATCATCGGGTTTGGTTGAAGTCTCTAGCGACGTTGTATTTGATGAGACTAATGGCTCTCCAAGAGAGCAAGTTGTTGATTGTGATGATGTAGATGAAGAAGATGTTGCGACGGCCGCTATACGAACCATGGCGATTGGAGAAGTACGGCCACAAGAACAAGATGAACGAGATCAACCTTCTTCCTCAACTATGGTGCATCCCCCAACCGAAGATGACGAACAGGTACCTCAAGTGGAGGCGCTTGATCAAGGGGGAGCACAAGATGATCATGTGATGGAGGAAGAAGCGCAACCAGCACCTCCAACCCAAGTTCGAGCGATGATTCAAAGGGATCATCCCGTCGACCAAATTCTGGGTGATATTAGCAAGGGAGTAACTACTCGATCTCGATTAGTTAATTTTTGTGAGCATTACTCCTTTGTCTCTTCTATTGAGCCTTTCAGGATAGAGGAGGCCTTGCTAGATCCGGACTGGGTGTTGGCCATGCAGGAGGAGCTCAACAACTTCAAGCGCAATGAAGTTTGGACACTGGTGCCTCGTCCAAAGCAAAATGTTGTGGGAACCAAGTGGGTGTTCCGCAACAAACAGGACGAGCACGGGGTGGTGACGAGGAACAAGGCTCGACTTGTGGCAAAAGGTTATGCCCAAGTCGCAGGTTTGGACTTTGAGGAGACTTTTGCTCCTGTGGCTAGGCTAGAATCAATTCGCATCTTGCTAGCATATGCCGCTCACCATTCCTTCAGGTTGTTCCAAATGGATGTGAAGAGCGCTTTCCTCAACGGGCCAATCAAGGAGGAGGTGTACGTGGAGCAACCCCCTGGCTTCGAGGATGAACGGTATCCCGACCATGTGTGTAAGCTCTCTAAGGCGCTCTATGGACTTAAGCAAGCCCCAAGAGCATGGTATGAATGCCTTAGAGACTTTTTACTTGCTAATGCTTTCAAGGTTGGGAAAGCCGATCCAACTCTGTTCACTAAGACATGTGATGGTGATTTGTTTGTGTGCCAAATTTATGTCGATGACATAATATTTGGTTCTACTAACCAAAAGTCTTGTGAAGAATTTAGCAGGGTAATGACGCAGAAATTCGAGATGTCAATGATGGGCGAGCTGAACTACTTCCTTGGGTTCCAAGTGAAGCAACTCAAGGACGGCACCTTCATCTCCCAAACGAAGTACACGCAAGATCTGCTAAAGCGGTTTGGGATGAAGGACGCCAAGCCCGCAAAGACTCCGATGGGGACTGACGGACACACCGACCTCAACAAAGGAGGTAAGTCCGTTGATCAAAAAGCATACCGGTCAATGATAGGGTCTTTACTTTATTTATGTGCAAGTAGACCGGATATTATGCTTAGCGTATGCATGTGTGCTAGATTTCAATCCGATCCTAAGGAGTGTCACTTCGTGGCGGTGAAGCGAATTCTTAGATATTTGGTTGCTACGCCTTGCTTCGGGCTCTGGTATCCAAAGGGGTCTACCTTTGACTTAGTTGGATACTCAGATTCCGACTATGCTGGATGTAAGGTCGATAGGAAGAGTACATCAGGGACGTGCCAATTCTTAGGAAGGTCCCTGGTGTCGTGGAACTCTAAGAAACAAACCTCCGTTGCCCTATCCACCGCTGAGGCCGAGTACGTTGCCGCAGGACAGTGTTGCGCGCAACTACTTTGGATGAGGCAAACCCTCAGGGACTTTGGCTACAATCTGAGCAAAGTCCCACTCCTATGTGATAATGAGAGTGCTATCCGCATGGCGGAGAATCCTGTTGAGCACAGCCGCACAAAGCACATAGACATCCGGCATCACTTTTTGAGAGACCACCAGCAAAAGGGAGATATCGAAGTGTTTCATGTTAGCACCGAGAACCAGCTAGCCGATATCTTCACTAAGCCTCTAGATGAGAAGACCTTTTGCAGGTTGCGTAGTGAGCTAAATGTCTTAGATTCGCGGAACCTGGATTGAATTGTAGCATACATGTATTTATGCTTTTGATCATGTTCCTTTTTTGCATTTTGTTGCTTATTATGTTGCTCAAGTTGTACAAACACTCCCTGGACCTCACAAGTCCGTTGCAAAATGATGCACATGTTTAGGGGGAGATGTGTTACAACTTGACCCTTTGAGACTAACCATGTGCTTGAGTTTGATGATTTAGTCTCGAAGGAGGATTGAAAGGGAAAAGGTGGACTTGGACCATGAAAGACTTCCACTGCACTCCGATGAGAGGGTAACTTATTCCAAGTTCATCTCATGAACTCTTATTGCCATTTGATCTTAATTGAAGACTTTGGTGAGGCAATGGGGTTATAGGGCCAAGATTGATCCCGTTTTGGTGCTTGATGCCAAAGGGGGAGAAAATAAAGGCCAAAGCGATAAATGGATCAGCTACCACTTGAGAGATTTTGAAAATAGTAGAATAGAGCGTTTTGTTTTGACAAAACTCTTTTATTGTTTTATTGTTTCTCTTGTCAAAAGTTGGCTTTCTTGTGGGGAGAAGTGTTGATTATGGGAAATAGGGAGTTTTTGAAATCTTTGATCAATCTCTTTTGGAATGACTCTCTTTATGCTTCAACATGTGTGTTTGACTTAGAGATAGAGATTTGAGTTTGATTTGCAAAAACAAACCAAGTGGTGGCAAAGGATGATCCACATATGCCAAAATTGAATCAAAATCAATTTGAGTTTTATTTGAAGTGATTTTGCACTTGTTCTAGTTGCTTTATGTTGTGTTGGCATAAATCACCAAAAAGGGGGAGATTGAAAGGGAAATGTGCCTTTGGGCCATTTCTAAGTATTTTGGTGATTGGATGCCAACACAAGTGTTTAAATGTGAATCTATGCCCATGGGTGAACAAAGTGCAAATCAAGAGCAAAGGTATGTTTCTAAGTCTTAGTACATTGGTTTTGTGTACTAATATATTTGTCTAAGTGTTAGAAACAGGAAGAAGAAGAAAAGAAGAGAGTTGGCTGTGTACAACCAAGAGGCTGTTTCGGTCTGGGGCACCGGACTGTCCGGTGGTGCACCGGACAGTGTCCGGTGGTGCACCGGACAGTGTCCGGTGGTGCACCGGACAGTGTCCGGTGCGCCAGGCTGCCTCGGCCGAAGAGGCCGCTCTCGGGAATTTGCTGACGGCGTTCGGCTAAAATTCACCGGACTGTCCGGTGTGCACCGGACTATCCGGTGAGCCAACGGTCGGCCGGGCCAACGGTCGGCCGCGCGATCTGCGCGGGACACGTGGCCGAGCCAACGGTCGGAAAGGGGCACCGGACTGTCCGGTGTGCACCGGACATGTCCGGTGCGCCAACGGCTCCCGCATCTGCAACGGTCGACTGCAATGTTTAAGGAAAGGAATCGAGCACCGGACACTGTCCGGTGTGCACCGGACTGTCCGGTGCGCCCGACGACAGAAGGCAAAGATGGCCTTCCAGATTTGTTCTCAACGGCTCCTAGCTGCCTTGGGGCTATAAAAGGGACCCCTAGGCGCATGGAGGAGGACACGAAGCAACCTTAGAGCATTCTTGATCATCCACACTCAGTCTTTGCGCATCCGATTGTCATTCTAAGTGATTCGAGCTCCGTTCTTGTGAGAACTCTGAGATAGTCTTTGAGCTCGATTCTTGGCCGTGTGTGTGCGCATTTCGCTGTGGATTTGTGTGTGTTGATTCCCTCCCTTACTCCGTGCTTCTTTGTGAATCTTAAGTGTAAGGGCGAGAGACTCCAATTTGTGGAGATTCCTCGTGAGTGGGATAAAGATAAGCAAGGCAAAACACAGTGGTATTCAAGTGGGTCTTTGGACCGCTTGAGAGGGGTTGATTGCAACCCTCGTCCGTTGGGACGCCACAACGTGGAGTAGGCAAGTTTTGTACTTGGCCGAACCACGGGATAAATCACCGTGTCTTCTCTGTGTTGAATTCTTTGTGATTGTCGTATTGTGCAAGATCTCCTCTTTAGCCACTTGGCAATTATTGTGCTAACCCTTAACAAGTTTTTTTTGTGGCTATAAGTTTAAGTTTTTACAGGATCACCTATTCACCCCCCCTCTAGGTGCTCTCAGCAGGCCTTGTTGAGGCTGGTGAAATCAATGCACATCCACCACTTGCCGCTCTTCTTTTGCACCATGACTACGTTAGCAAGCCACGTAGGGTAGGCGACTGGTTCAATGAAATTGGCCTCAAGCAGGCAGTGTACCTCGGCCTTGGCAGCTTCTGTCTTCTCATCAGACATTTTGCGCAGCCTCTGCTTCTTCGGCCTCACTGAAGTGTTGATGCCCAAGTTGTGCTCGATAATAGTGCGACTGACTCCGACCAGGTCGAGGGCGGACCAGGCGAACGTCCTTATTTTTGGAAAGACAAGAGATGATCTCTCCTCGTCATGCGAAGTAAGGTCTTCGCTTATGATGATCGTTTGCTTGGGTGTTGCCTGGTCAAGGGGAACTGTCTTCGTCCCATCGTTGCTCTGCAGCTGTGCTCTTTCATGCTCGTTGGCGGTTGGGTGGGTAGCCTCGGGGATTTCGCGCTGCGCTGTGAGGCAGTGTACGTTCCTTTGCTCTGGAACGAAGTCTCTTTCTATGTTGCGTGCGACCTGCTGGTTGCCATAGACTGTGATCGCGCCTTGCGGACCCGGGATTTTCATGCATAGGTAAAGTCCGTGAATGGCTGCCTCAAACTTGTTGATGGAGCCCCGACCCATTATGGCGTTGTACGGGTACACCATGTCGACGATGTCGAAAGTGACCTGCTCACTTCGTGCATTGGGTGCTACACCGAAGGACAGGGGTAGCTCTATCTTGCCCACAGGAAAGGTGCCCTTGCCGCCGAAGCCATATAGGGGGTTGTCCGAAGGTTTCAGCAAGCTGTGGCTGATGCCCATGCAGTCGAAGGCGTGGAGGAAAATGATGTCCGCTTGGCTGCCGTTGTCAACTAAGACTTTGTGTAGGCCCCAGCCTGCCACGCTGCAGTTGATGACCATGGCGTCAATGTGGGGTGCGCTGTGCAGGTCGACATCTCTGGCGTCGAAGGTCAATGGTACATGGGACCACTTTGTCTGCACGACTGGACCGGTGACGACGACGTGGTTGATGCTACGGTAGTGGTGAAAGGGAATTAGGCTTACACCTTTTTCCTAATTGATTTTGGTGGTTGAAATTGCCCAACACAAATAATTGGACTAACTAGTTTGCTCTAGTCTATAAGTTTTACAGGTGCCAAAGGTTCATAATAAGCCAATAAAAAGACCAAGAAAGGGTTCAAATAAAGAGAGCTAAAGACATCCCAAAAGGCACCCTGGTCTGGCGCACCGGACAGTGTCCGGTGCACCAGGGCACTCGACGCTGAACTCGCTAACTTCGGGAAAATGGGAGGCCGCTCCGCTATAATTCACTGGACTGTCCGGTGAAGCACCGGACAGTGTCCGGTGTCACACCGGACTGTCCGGTGTGCCAGCGGAGCAACGACTACTTCGCGCCAACGGTCGACTGCAACCGCATTCAATGCGCTACAGTGCGTGCCAGAGTCAGAGCACGCGCAGTTGGCGCACCGGACAGTCTACAGGACCTGTCCGGTGCACCACCGGACAGCCCAGAGGCCCCACCAGTCAGAGCTCCAACGATCGAACCCCAATGGCCTGCTGACGTGGCTGGCGCACCGGACAGTGTCCGGTGGCGCACCGGACTGTCCGGTGCGCCATGCGACAGCAGTCTTCCAACGACCACTTTTTGGTGGTTGGGGCTATAAATAACCCAACCACCCCACATTCAATTGCATCCAAGTTTTCCACCTTCAACACATTACAAGAGCTATAGCATTCAATTCTAGACACAACCAAAGAGATCAAATCCTCTCCCAAGTCCGGAATCACTCCAAATCAAATAGTGACTAGAGAGAGCGACATTTGTGTTCATTTGAGCTCTTGAGCTTGGATTGCTTCTTTTCTTTCTCATTCTTCTTGTGATCAAACTCAATTGTAACCGAGGCAAGAGACACCAACTGTGTGGTGGTCCTTGCGGGAACTTTGTGTTCCGTTTGATTGAGAAGAGAAGCTCACTCGGTCTAAGTGACCGTTTGAGAGAGGGAAAGGGTTGAAAGAGACCCGGTCTTTGTGACCACCTCAACGGGGAGTAGGTTTGCAAGAACCGAACCTCGGTAAAACAAATCATCGTGTCTCACTCTTTATTTGCCCATGATTTGTTTTTCGCCCTCTCTCTCGGACTCGTTTATATTTCTAACGCTAACCCGGCTTGTAGTTGTGCTTAAGTTTATAAATTTCAGATTCGCCCTATTCACCCCCCCTCTAGGTGACTTTCAATTGGTATCAGAGCCCGGTGCTTCATTAGAGCCTAACCGCTCGAAGTGATGTCGGGAGCATCCGCCAAGAGGGAGATCGGGACAAGCGAGAAGCCCGCTACAAGCCATGGGAAGGCTCCATCCGGGGAGTCCGCCAACAAGGTGAAGGGATCCCCTTCACACAACAAGTCAGGTCGGAGCGGTGACAAGAAGAAGAAGATGAGGAAGGTGGTCTACTACGAGACCGACTCTTCGTCACCATCCACCTCCGGCTCCGACACGTCGTCCGTAACTTCTAAGCGCCATGAGCGCAAGAAGTTTAGTAAGATTCCCCTATGTTACCCTCGCATTTCCAAACGTACTCCTTTACTTTCCGTCCCATTAGGCAAACCACCTATGTTTGATGGTGAAGATTATAATATGTGGAGTGATAAAATGAGGCATCATCTAACCTCACTCCACACTAGCATTTGGGATGTTGTTGAAATTGGAGTACAGGTACCATCACCGGGGGATGAAGACTATGATTCGGACGAGGTCGTCCAAATCCGACATTTCAACTCTCAAGCCACCACTATACTACTCGCCTCTCTAAGTCGAGAGGAGTATAACAAAGTGCAAGGATTAAAGAGCGCCAAGGAGATTTGGGACGTGCTTAAGACCGCGCACGAAGGAGATGAGGTGACCAAAATCACCAAGCGGGAGACGATCGAGGGGGAGCTTGGTCAGTTCCGACTCAACCAAGGCGAGGACCCTCAAGCCATGTACAACCGCTTGAAGACCTTGGTGAACCAAGTGCGCAACCTCGGGAGCACAAAATGGGATGACCATGAAATGGTCAAGGTTATTCTTAGATCACTTGTTTTTCTTAACCCTACACAAGTGCAATTAATTTGTGGTAATCCTAGATATACACTAATGTCTCCCGAGGAAGTGATAGGAAATTTTGTGAGCTTTGAGTTGATGATCAAAGGCTCAAAGAAGATCATCGAGCTAGATGGCCCCTCCACGCCCGAAGCACAACCGGTCGCATTCAAGACAACGGAGGAGAAAAAGAAGGAGTCTACATCAAGTAGACAACCCATCGACGCCTCTAAGCTCGACAATGAGGAGATGGCGCTCATCATCAAGAGCTTCCGCCAAATCCTCAAGCAAAGGAGGGGGAAAGATTACAAGCCCCGCTCCAAGAAAGTTTGCTACAAGTGTGGTAAGCCCGGTCACTTCATTGCAAAATGTCCACTATCTAGTGACAGTGACAGGGATAATGACAAGAAGAGAAAGAGGAGAGAAAAGAAGAGGTACCACAAGAAGAGGGGCGGCGATGCCCATGTGTGCCGTGAGTGGGACTCCGACGAGAGCTCCTCTGACTCCTCCTCCGACAAGGACGCCGACAACATCGTCGTCACCAAGGGACTCCTCTTCCCCAACGTCGGCCACAGGTGCCTCATGGCAAAGGATGGCAAAAAGAAGAAGGTGAAATCAAAATCCTCCACTAAATATGCATCCTCTAGTGATGAAGATAATGCTAGTGATGAGGAGGATAATTTGCGCACCCTTTTTGCCAACCTTAACATGCAACAAAAGGAGAAATTAAATGAATTAATTAGTGCTATTCATGAGAAGGATGAACTCTTGGACTCCCAAGAGGGCTTCCTAATTAAGGAAAATAAGAAGCATGTTAAGGTTAAGAATGCTTATGCTCTAGAAGTAGAAAAATGTAAAAAATTATCTAGTGAGCTAAGCACTTGCCATGATGTCATTACCAACCTTAGAAATGAAAATGCTAGTTTAATTGCTAAGGTTGATTCAAATGTTTGTGATGCTTCAATTCCCAATCTTAGAGATGATAATGTTAAATTACTTGCTAAGATTGAAGAAGTAAATGTTTCTCTTGCTAGCCTTAGAAATGATAATGAAAAATTAATTGCTAAGGCTAAGGACTTAGATGTTTGCAACATTACCATATCTAATCTTAGAGGTGAAAATGACATTTTACATGCTAAGATTGTTGAACTAAAAACTTGCAAACCCTCTACATCTGCCGTTGAGCATGTTTCCATTTGTACTAGATGTAGAGACATTAATGTTGATGCTATTCATGATATCCTAGCCTTAATTAAGAAACAAAATGATCACATGGCTCAACTTAATGCTAAAATTAATGAGCATGACTTAGAAAATGAAAAATTTAAATTTGCTAGAAGCATGCTCTATAGTGGGAGATGCCTTGGCATTAAGGATGGCATTGGCTTCCAAATGGGGGACAATGTCAAACTTAATGCCCCTCCTAAGAGATTATCTAACTTTGTAAAGGGCAAGGCTCCCATGCCTCAGGATAACGAGGGTTACATTTTGTACCCTATCGTTTATCCCGAGAGCAAAATTAGGAAAATTCATTCTAGGAAGTCTCACTCTGGCCCTAATCATGCTTTTATGTATAAGGGTGAGACATCTAGCTCTAGGCAATCAACCCGTGCTAAATTGCCTAAGAAGAAAACTCCAATTGCATCAAATTATTCTAAAATTTCATTTAAAACTTTTGATGCATCTTATGTTTTACCTGATCATGCTTTTATGTATAAGGGTGAGACATCTAGCTCTAGGCAATCAACCCGTGCTAAATTGCCTAAGAAGAAAACTCCAATTGCATCAAATGATTCTAAAATTTCATTTAAAACTTTTGATGCATCTTATGTTTTAACTAACAAATCCGGCAAGGTAGTTGCCAAGTATGTTGGGGGCAAGCACAAGGGGTCAAAGACTTGTGTTTGGGTACCCAAAGTAATTGTATCTAATGTTAAAGGACCCAAAACCATTTGGGTATCTAAAATTTAAGAACTAAATTTGTTTTGTAGGTTTATGCATCCGGGGGATCAAGTTGGATCATCGACAGCGGGTGCACAAACCACATGACAGGGGAGAAGAAGATGTTCTCTTCCTATGAAAAAATCAAGATCCCCAACGAGCTATCACATTCGGGGATGAGAATCAAGGTTTGGTCAAAGGATTGGGTAAAATTGATATATCACCTGACCATTCCATTTCCAATGTTTTTCTGGTAGATTCTTTAGATTATAACTTGCTTTCAGTTTCGCAATTATGTAAAATGGGTTACAACTGTCTTTTTACGGATACAGGTGTTACTGTCTTTAGAAGAAGTGATGATTCAATAGCATTTAAGGGAGTGTTAGAGGGCCAGCTATACTTAGTAGATTTTGATAGAGCTGAACTCGACACTTGCTTAATTGCTAAGACTAACATGGGCTGGCTCTGGCATCGCCGACTAGCACATGTTGGAATGAAGAATCTTCACAAGCTTCTAAAGGGATAACACATTTTGGGACTAAGAAATGTTCATTTTGAGAAAGACAAGATTTGTAGCGCATGTCAGGCAGGGAAGCAAGTTGGTGTTCATCATCCACATAAGAACATCATGACGACTGACAGGCCACTCGAGCTCCTACACATGGATCTATTCGACCCGATTGCTTACAAAAGCATCGGCGAGAGTAAGTACTGTCTAGTTATTGTGGATGATTATTCTCGCTTCACTTGGGTATTCTTCTTGCAGGAAAAATCTCATACCCAAGAGACCTTAAAGGGATTCTTGAGACGGGCTCAAAATGAGTTCGGCTTAAGGATCAAAAAGATTAGAAGCGACAACGGAACGAAGTTCAAGAACTCTCAAATTGAAGGCTTCCTTGAGGAGGAGGGCATCAAGCATGAGTTCTCTTCTCCCTACACCCCACAACAAAATGGTGTAGTGGAGAGGAAAAATAGAACTCTATTGGACATGGCAAGAACCATGCTTGATGAATACAAGACTTCAGATCGATTTTGGATTGAGGCGGTCAACATCGCCTGCTAAGCGATCAACCGGTTATATCTGCACCGAATCCTCAAGAAGACATCATATGAACTTCTAACCGGTAAAAAGCCCAATGTTTTATATTTTAGAGTCTTTGGTAGCAAATGCTTTATTCTTGTCAAAAGAGGTTGAAAATCTAAATTTGCTCCTAAGGCTGTAGAAGGCTTTTTACTAGGTTATGATTCAAACACAAGGGCATATAGAGTCTTTACAAATCCTCCGGGCTAGTTGAAGTTTCTTGTGACATTGTGTTTGATGAGACTAACGGCTCTCAAGTAGAGCAAGTTGATCTTGATGAATTAGGTGATGAAGAGGCTCCGTGCGTCGAGCTAAGGAACATGTCCATTGGGGATGTGTGTCCTAAGGAATCCGAAGAGCCTCCACAAACACAAGATCAACCATCCCCTTCCACGCAAGCATCTCCACCAACTCAAGATGAGGATAAGGCTCAAAATGATGAAAGAGAAGATCAAGAAGTTGAGCCACCTCAAGAGGAGAGCAATGATCAAGGGGGAGATGTCCATGATCAAGATGAGGAAGATAAACAAGTTCCAAGACCACCACACCCAAGAGTCCACCAAGCAATTCAACGAGATCACCACGTGAACACCATCCTCGGTGATATTCAAAAGGGGGTAACTACTCGATCTCGTGTTGCTCATTTCTGTGAACATTACTCTTTTGTTTCCTCTATTGAGCCACACAGGGTAGAGGAAGCACTTCAAGATTCGGATTGGGTGGTGGCAATGCAAGAGGAGCTCAACAACTTCACTAGGAACGAGGTATGGCATTTAGTTCCACGTCCTAACCAAAATGTTGTAGGAACCAAGTGGGTCTTCCGCAAAAAGCAAGATGAGCATGGTGTGGTGACAAGGAACAAAGCTCGACTTGTAGCCAAGGGGTACTCACAAGTCGAAGGTTTGGATTTCGGTGAAACCTATGCACCCGTAGCTAGGCTAGAATCAATTCGCATTTTACTTGCCTATGCTACTTACCATGGCTTCAAGCTTTATCAAATGGACGTGAAAAGTGTCTTCCTCAACGGACCAATCAAGGAAGAAGTCTATGTTGAGCAACCTCCTGGCTTTGAAGATAGTGAGTACCCTAATCACGTATACAAACTCTCTAAGGCGCTTTATGGGCTCAAGCAAGCCCCAAGAGCATGGTATGAATGCCTAAGAGATTTCCTTATCACTAATGGCTTCAAAGTCGGCAAGGACGATCCTACTCTATTCACTAAAACTCTTGACAATGATTTGTTTGTATGCCAAATTTATGTTGATGATATTATATTTGGGTCTACTAACGAATCTACATGTGAGGAATTTAGTAGGATCATGACACAGAAATTCGAGATGTCGATGATGGGGGAGTTGAAGTACTTCTTAGGATTTCAAGTGAAGCAACTCCAAGAGGGCACCTTCATTAGCCAAACGAAGTATATTCAAGACATTCTAAACAAGTTTGGGATGAAGGATGCCAAGCCCATCAAGACACCCATGGGAACCAATGGGCTTCTCGACCTCGACACGGGAGGTAAATCCGTAGATCAAAAGGTATATTGGTCGATGATAGGCTCTTTACTCTATTTATGTGCATCTCGACCGGATATAATGCTTTCTGTATGCATGTGTGCAAGATTCCAAGCCGACCCTAAGGAAGCTCACCTTACGGCCGTAAAATGAATCTTGAGATATTTAGTTCATACTCCTAAGTTTGGGATTTGGTACCCTCGGGGATCCACATTTGATTTAATTGGTTATTCGGATGCCGATTGGGCAGGGTGTAAAATTAATAGTGTCGGGGACCATAATTAGGGGTACCCTCAAGACGCCTAATTCTCAGCTGGTAACCCCCATCAGCATAAAGCTGCAAAGGCCTGATGGGCACGATTAAGTCAGGGATCAGTCCACACGAGTGACTCGATCACGCTTCACCCGAGCCTAGCCTCGGCCGAAGGCAGCCGACCTCGAGAGACTTCCGTCTCGCCCGAGGCCCCCTTTTTATGGCGGACACATCATCGGCTCACCCAAGGCCTTGGCTTCGCTCAGAAGCAACCTTGACTAAATCACCACACCGACTGACCAAATTGCAGGGGCATTTAACGCACAGGAGGCCTGACACCTCTATCCTGACACGCGCCTCCGGCAGAGCCGAGGTGACCGCCGTCACTCCACCGCTCCACTGGCCAGTCTGACAGAAGGACAGCGCCGCCTGCGCCACTCCGACTGCAGCGCCACTCGACAGAGTAAGTCTGACAGGCAGTCAGGCCTCGCCAAAGGCGCCACGGCGAACTCCGCTCCGCCCGACCCCAGGGCTCGGACTCGGGCTAAGACCCGGAAGACGGCGAACTCCGCTCCGCCCGACCCCAGGGCTCGGACTCGGGCTAAGACCCGGAAGACGGCGAACTCCGCTCTGCCCGACCCCAGGGCTCGGACTCGGGCTAAGACCCGGAAGACGGCGAACTCCGCTCCGCCCGACCCCAGGGCTCGGACTCGGGCTAAGACCCGGAAGACGGCGAACTCTGCTCCGCCCGACCCCAGGGCTCGGACTCGGGCTAAGACCCGGAAGACGACGAAACTCCGCCTCGCCCGACCCCAGGGCTCGGACTCCGCCCTGGCCTCGGCCGAACGACTTCCGCCTCGACCGACCCCTTGGCTCGGGCTCGGCCACGGCAACAGAAGGCAGACTCAACCTCGGCTTCGGAGGAAACCCCACGTCGCCCTGCCTAGGGCACAGACCGCCACGTCAACAGGAGGCGCCATCATCATCCCACCCCGAATCGACTCGGGTCACGGAGAACAAGACCGGCGTCTCATCCGGCCAGCTCCGCCAGAGAGGCAATGATGGCGCTCCACAAGCTCTATGACGACGGCGGCCCCTAGCTCTCTTACGGAAGCAGGACAACGTCAGCAGGGACTCGACCGCTCCAACAGCTGTCCCTCCATCAGGCTCCGCCGCACCTCCAACAGCCACGACATCACGCCAGCAGGGTGCCCAGATCTCTCCGGCTGCCACATTGGCATGTACCTAGGGCGCTAGCTCTCCCTCCGCTAGACACGTAGCACTCTGCTACATCCCCATTGTACACCTGGATCCTCTCCTTACGACTATAAAAGGAAGGACCAGGGCCTTCTCGAAGAGGGTTGGCCGCGCGGGACCGAGGACGGGACAGGCGCTCTCTTGGGGCCGCTCGCTTCCCTCACCCGCGTGGATGCTTGTAACCCCCCTACTGCAAGCGCACCTGACCTGGGCGCGGGACGAACACGAAGGCCGCGGGACTTCCACCTCTCTCACGCTCGGCTCCGGCCGCCTCGCCTCTCCCCCCTTCGCGCTCGCCCACGCGCTCGACCCATCTGGGCTGGGGCACGCAGCACACTCACTCGTCGGCTTAGGGACCCCCCTGTCTCGAAACGCCGACAGTTGGCGCGCCAGGTAGGGGCATGCTGTGTGCTGACGAACAGCTCCCCGTCAAGCTCCAGATGGGCAGTCTCCAGCAACCTCTCCGGCCCGGGACGGTGCTTCGTTTCGGGACTCTTGAGTTCATGTCCTTCGACGGCAGCTACGACATGACACTTCTTCCACCGCCGCGCGACTACGACAATGGCGGCCGACAACCCGCCCGCCGGCGGCGGAATCGACGACGTCTACCCCGCGTGGTGGAAGAGCAACATTCGGGCTCGCTCCGTTCTCTCCCCCGCCAACGGAGGAGGAGGCGGGGCCGTCAAGGCCAGACGGGAGGCCACGCTTCGCCGGCCGTCGAGCGAATCGACGCCCCCGACGCCCCGACGGAAGGCACGCCGGACGTCGACCTCGCGTTCGAGACGGAGGCAAGCGCCGTCCCCCCGCGGCACGCTGACCCCGAGCAAGAAGACGACGCCGGCGCGCTCGCGGAAAGCCTGCAGGACGTCGCCCTCGAACCAGAGATGACGGCGCGACCAGTCCCCGATGTGACTACGTCGCTCCTCGTCGACCAAAAGGTAACGACTAACTCCCATCTTGCGTCATTTCGACTCGGCCTCAACCCGCCAAACGACCTCGTTTTGGCGGGCGCTCTCATTGAGGCGAGTGCAACCCCACTGAGGTTCTGTATGCGGTCGCCTTGGGACCGACTGACGGACGTCTCGACCTATGGGCCCTCCGGGTCCGAGGAAGATGACGATCCCAGCATCGGTTGGGATTTCTCCGGACATGGCAACCCCAGTGCCATGCGGGACTTCATGACCGCATGTGACTACTGTCTATCCGACCGTTCCGACGGAAGCCGCAGCCTCGGTGACGAGAGCTGCGGCCCAAGCCGCGAATGTTTCCACATCGAGCTAGGGGATCCCACCGAAGGCAACCATCTTGGCATGCCGGAGGATGGTGATCTCCCTAGGCCGGTGCCTCGCGCCGACATCCCACGGGAGCTAGCTGTGGTCCCCGCTCCGGCGGGGGGTTACGACCCACAACTCGAGCAAGTCCGCGAGGCGCAGGCCAGGCTCAACGAGGGAACAGGGGCGCTTGAGCCGATCCGTCGGGACGCCGGACAGGCATGGGTGGGCCAACCCCTGGCCGGAGAAATACGTCATCTGCCCCAAGGTCTCCAGCACCGCGTCGCCAACGACGTCAGGATCAGGCCGCCGCCCGCATCCAGCGGGGTCGGTCAGAACCTGGCGACCGCAGCGATGCTCATCCGCGCGATGCCGGAGCCGTCAACCACCGAGGGGCGGCGAATCCAGGGAGAACTCAAGAATCTCCTGGAAGGCGCTGCGGCCCGGCGGGCCGAGAGCACTGCATCCCGGAGGCAAGGATATCCCTCGGAACCTCATGCCGCGACTTCCCCATTCATGCGGGAGGCCTCGGTCTACACCGGGCGCACGCGCAACACCGCGCCTGCGGCCCCGGGCCACCTCGGCAACGAGCACCATCGACGCGACCGTCGGGCTCACCTCGACGAAAGGGTGCGCCGAGGCTACCACCCCAGGCGTGGGGGGCGCTACGACAGCGGGGAGGATCGGAGTCCTTCGCCCGAACCACCCGGTCCGCAGGCCTTCAGTCGGGCCATCCGACGGGCGCCATTCCCGACCCGGTTCCGACCCCCGACTACTATCACAAAGTACTCGGGGGAAACGAGACCGGAACTGTGGCTCGCGGACTACCGCCTTGCCTGCCAACTGGGCGGAACGGACGACGACAACCTCGTCATCCGCAACCTCCCCCTGTTCCTCTCCGACACTGCTCGCGCCTGGTTGGAGCACCTGCCTCCGGGGCAGATTTCCAACTGGGACGACTTGGTCCAAGCCTTCGCTGGCAATTTCCAGGGCACATACGTGCGCCCCGGGAACTCCTGGGACCTTCGAAGCTACCGGCAACAGCCGGGAGAGTCGCTCCGGGACTACATCCGGCGATTCTCGAAGCAGCGCACCGAGCTGCCCAACATCACCGACTCGGATGTCATCGGCGCGTTCCTCGCCGGCACCACTTGCCGCGACCTGGTGAGCAAGCTGGGTCGCAAAACCCCCACCAGGGCGAGCGAACTGATGGACATCGCCACCAAGTTCGCCTCCGGCCAGGAGGCGGTCGAGGCTATCTTCCGAAAGGACAAGCAGCCCCAGGGCCGCCCGTCAGAAGAAGCTCCCGAGGCGTCTGCTCCGCGCGGCGCCAAGAAGAAAGGCAAGAAGAAGTCGCAATCGAAACGCGACGCCGCAGACGCGGACCTTGTCGCCGCCGCCGAGTATAAGAACCCTCGGAAGCCCCCCGGAGGTGCAAACCTCTTCGACAAGATGCTCAAGGAGCCGTGCCCCTACCATCAGGGGCCCGTCAAGCACACCCTCGAGGAGTGCGTTATGCTTCGGCGTCATTTCCACAGGGCCGGGCCACCCGTCGAGGGTGGCAGGGCCCACGACGACGACAAGAACGAAGAACACCCAGCAGGGGGGTTCCCCGAGGTCCGCGACTGCTTCATGATCTATGGAGGGCATGCGGCGAATACCTCGGCTCGGCACCGCAAGCAAGAGCGCCGGGAGGTCTGCTCGGCGAAGGTGGCGGCGCCAGTCTACCTAGACTGGTCCGACAAGCCCATCACTTTCGACCGGGCCGACCACCCCGACCATGTGCCGAGCCCGGGGAAATACCCGCTCGTCGTCGACCCCGTTGTCGGCGATGTCAGGCTCACCAAGGTCCTGATGGACGGGGGCAGCTGCCTCAACATCATCTACGCCGAGACCCTCAAGCTTCTGCGCGTCGATCCGTCTTCCGTCCGAGCCGGCGCTGCGCCCTTCCACGGGATCATCCCTGGGAAGCGCGTCCAGCCCCTCGGGCGACTCGACCTCCCAGTCTGCTTCGGGACACCCTCCAACTTCCGAAGGGAGACCCTGACGTTCGAAGTGGTCGGGTTCCGAGGAACCTACCACGCCGTGCTAGGGAGGCCATGCTACGCGAAGTTCATGGCCGTCCCCAACTACACCTACCTGAAGCTCAAGATGTCGGGCCCCAACGGGGTCATCACCGTCGGCCCCACGTACAAACACGCGTTCGAATGCGACGTGGAGTGCGTGGAGTACGCCGAGGCCCTCGCCGAGTCCGAGGCCCTCATCGCCGACCTGGAGAACCTCTCCAAGGAGGTCCCAGACGTGAAGCGCCATGCCGGCAACTTTGAGCCAGCGGAGACGGTCAAGGTCGTCCCCCTCGACCCCAGCGGCGACACCACCAAGCAGATCCGGATCGGTTCCGGGCTCGACCCCAAATAGGAAGCAGTGCTCGTCGACTTTCTCCGCGCAAACGCCGACGTCTTTGCGTGGAGTCCCTCGGACATGCCCGGCATACCGAGGGATGTCGCCGAGCACTCGCTGGATATTCGGGCCGGAGCCCGACCCGTCAGGCAGCCTCTGCGCCGATTCGACGAGGAGAAGCGCAGAGCGATTGGCGAAGAGATCCACAAGCTAATGGCGGCAGGGTTCATCAAAGAGGTATTCCATCCCGAATGGCTTGCCAACCCTGTGCTTGTGAGGAAGAAAGGGGGGAAATGGCGGATGTGTGTAGACTACACTGGTCTCAACAAAGCATGTCCGAAGGTCCCCTACCCTCTGCCTCGCATCGACCAAATCGTGGATTCCACTGCTGGGTGCGAAACCCTGTCCTTCCTCGATGCCTACTCGGGGTATCACCAGATCCGGATGAAAGAGTCCGACCAGCTCGCGACTTCTTTCATCACGCCGTTCGGCATGTACTGCTACGTCACCATGCCGTTCGGCCTGAGGAATGCAGGCGCGACGTACCAGCGGTGCATGAACCATGTGTTCGGCGAACACATCGGTCGCACAGTCGAGGCCTACGTCGATGACATCGTGGTCAAGACACGGAAGGCTCCCAACCTCCTCTCCGACCTTGAAGTGACATTCCGGTGTCTCAAGGCGAAAGGAGTCAAGCTTAATCCTGAGAAGTGTGTCTTCGGGGTGCCCCGAGGCATGCTCCTAGGGTTCATCGTCTCTGAGCGAGGCATCGAGGCCAACCCGGAGAAGATTGCGGCCATCACCGGCATGGGACCCATCAAGGACTTAAAAGGGGTACAGAGGGTCATGGGATGCCTCGCGGCCCTGAGCCGTTTCATCTCACGCCTCGGCGAAAGAGGTCTGCCTCTGTACCGCCTCTTAAGGAAGGCCGAGTGTTTCGTTTGGACCCCTGAGGCCGAGGAAGCCCTCGGCAACCTGAAGGCGCTCCTTACAAAGGCGCCAGTCTTGGTGCCGCCGGCGGACGGAGAAACCCTCTTAGTCTACGTCGCCGCGACCACTCAGGTGGTTAGCGCCGCGATTGTGGTCGAAAGGCAGGAGGAAGGGCATACATTGCCCGTTCAGAGGCCGGTCTACTTCATCAGCGAAGTGCTGTCCGAGACTAAGATCCGCTACCCACAAGTTCAAAAGCTGCTGTATGCTGTGATCCTGACGAGGCGGAAGCTACGACACTACTTCGAGTCCCATCCGGTAACTGTGGTGTCATCCTTCCCCCTGGGGGAGATCATCCAGTGCCGAGAGGCCTCGGGCAGGATCGCAAAGTGGGCAGTGGAGATCATGGGCGAAACGATCTCGTTCGCCCCTCGGAAGGCCATCAAGTCCCAAGTGTTGGCGGATTTCGTGGCTGAATGGGTCGACACCCAACTACCAACGACTCCGATCCAACCGGAGCTCTGGACCATGTTTTTCGACGGGTCGCTGATGAAGACGGGGGCCGGTGCGGGCCTTCTCTTCATCTCGCCCCTCGGAAAGCACTTGCGCTACGTGCTGCGTCTCCACTTCCCGGCGTCCAACAATGTGGCCGAGTACGAAGCTCTGGTCAACGGATTGCGGATCACCATCGAGCTAGGGGTCAGACGCCTCGACGCCCGCGGTGATTCGCGGCTCATCATCGACCAAGTCATGAAGAACTCCCACTGCCGCGACCCGAAGATGGAGGCCTACTGCGACGAGGTTCGGCGCCTGGAAGACAAGTTCTTCGGGCTCGAGCTCAACCACATCGCTCGGCGCTACAACGAAACCGCAGACGAGCTGGCCAAGATAGCCTCGGGGCGAACGATAGTCCCCCCGGACGTCTTCTCCCGGGATCTGCATCAACCCTCCGTCAAGCTCGACGACGCGCCCGAGCCTGAGGTACCCTCGGCTCAGCTCGAGGTACCCTCGGCTCAGCCCGAGGTATCCTCGGCTCAGCCCAAGGTACCCTCGGCTCAGCCCGAGGTACCCTCGGCCCCCGAGGGCGGGGCGTTGAACGTCGAGGAAGGGCAGAGCGGGGCCACGCCAGACCAAGATTGGCAGGCCCCATACCTGCAATATCTCCGTCGAGGAGAGCTACCCCTCGACCAAGTCGAGGCTCGGCGGGTAGCGCGACGCGCCAAGTCATTCGTCTTGCTGGGCGACGAAGAGGAACTCTACCATCGCAGCCCCTCGGGCATCCTCCAGCGATGCATCCCCATCGCCGAAGGTCGGGAACTGCTGCAAGAAGTACACTCGGGGGCTTGCGGCCACCACGCAGCACCCCGAGCCCTTGTTGGAAATGCCTTCCGGCAAGGCTTCTACTGGCCAACGGCGGTGGCTGACGCCACTAGAATTGTCCGCACCTGCGAAGGGTGCCAATTCTATGCGAAGCGGACACACCTGCCCGCTCAGGCTCTGCAGACAATACCCATCACCTGGCCCTTCGCTGTATGGGGTTTGGACCTCGTCGGTCCCTTGCAGAAGGCGCCCGGGGGCTACACGCACCTGCTGGTCGCCATCGACAAATTCTCCAAGTGGATCAAGGTCCGACCCCTGAACAGCATCAGGTCCGAGCAGGCGGTGGCATTCTTCACCAACATCATCCATCGCTTCGGGGTCCCGAACTCCATCATCACCGACAACGGCACCCAGTTCACCGGCAAAAAATTCTTGGATTTTTGCGAAGATCACCATATCCAGGTGGACTGGGCCGCCGTGGCTCATCCCATGTCGAATGGGCAGGTAGAGCGTGCCAACGGCATGATTCTACAAGGGCTCAAGCCTCGGATCTACAACGACCTCAACAAGTTCGGCAGGCGATGGATGAAGGAACTCCCCTCGGTGGTCTGGAGCCTAAGGACGACGCCGAGTCGTGCCACGGGCTTCACGCCGTTTTTCCTGGTCTACGGGGCTGAAGCTATCTTGCCCACTGACCTGGAATACGGCTCCCCAAGGGCGAGGGCCTACACCGAACAAAGCAACCAAGCCAGCCGAGAGGAATCACTGGACCAGTTGGAGGAAGCTCGGGACAGGGCCTTACTACACTCGGCGCGGTACCAACAGTCCCTGCGACGCTACCACGCCCGAGGGGTCCGGTCCCGAGAACTCCAGGTGGGCGACCTGGTGCTTCGGCTGCGACAAGACGCCCGAGGGAGGCACAAGCTCACGCCCCCCTGGGAAGGGCCATTCGTCATCGCCAAAGTTCTGAAGCCCGGAACATACAAGCTGGCCAGCAATCAAGGCGAGATCTACGGCAACGCTTGGAACATCAAACAGCTACGTCGCTTCTATCCTTAAGATGTTTTCAAGTTGTTCATATACCTCGCACCTACGCAAAGTTTAGTTGTCAAGGAAGGGTCGGCCTAGCCTCGGCAAAACCCGACCCTCCCTCGGGGGCTAAAAGGGGGGAGACCCCCTCCGCGTCGAATTTTTCCTCGAAAAAGGATCTCTTTTTAGCAGGATTTCTTTCGTGCTTCTTGACTACTTCGGAAAGCGGATCCTGGAAACGACGAGGTACACGTAAGCAGCCAAGGCTGACCGAGCCGAGGGACTCCTACGCCTCTGGGATACGGATACCTCACTCGTCCCCTTCTGCGATAAGTAACTTGCGTTCGGATAAAGCGACTCCGTGGACCGAACGAGTCATCACGTTCGGAAGCTCTCCTGCCGAAGCAGTCCTTCAAGCTTTCTCGACTAAGTCGGGGACAGGGCCTCATGGACGGGTGAAAGTACGCGTAAGCGGCAAGGCCGACCGAGCCGAGGGATTCCCACGCCTCTGGGATACGGATACCTCACTCGTCCCTTCCGCGAAAAGCAGCTCTTGCTCACACAAACATCCCTGTTACCGACGAAGTCCAGATGCTCGAAACAGGAGGAAAAAAGGCGCAGCTTCGCAAGTGCAGCGAGGGTGTTTTCTTCTGGCCTCGGCGGCCGCAGGAAGCACACGCTACAAGATGATCGGATCCTGCAGGCTCGGGTCTTCACGCCGAAGGGAGCTGTAGCACCCTCGGCATCGACGACGTCTTCAGCAAAGCCCGACCCAGCCTCGGGCGGCGCCGCGGTCCAGGGGTTCCTCCGGGAATCCGACCCGAGCAGGCGGCTCAACCGGTTACCCCTGGGGCCTCGGTCAACTGGCTCCCAAGGGCGCCAGCCCGATCCGAGGCCTCGACTGATCGACTTTGGCGTCGGCCCCGCTGACGGACAACACGGCTAGGCTCCGGCCAACCAGGTTCCCATTCTCGAGCCAACTCCGCCTCTGTTCATACTGATATCGCTACCCCCGGCCTCGATCCACCGAAGGGCGACCGAGGGGTCTCTTCAACTAAGCTAGAGGAGCCTCACATAACAAGGCCGAACGGGCCGAGGGATTCCTACGCCTCCGGGATACGGATACCTCACCCGTCACCTTGACACGGGGCAACTCATGCTTGGTAAAGCGGTTCAGATAATCAAACAGGCGAGACCTAGTGCTCGAAAATGAGGAAAAAACACGGCTCCGTGCCAAAATTACATACACGTTCAGGCCTCGACAGCCACAATGAACGAACTCACTGGCATTCGAAGTGCCATTACAAACGGAACTCCGGTTCCCCCTCCGCAGGTACGAACAACCCCACTCCGAGGGGGAAGGCCTGCGGAGCAACGGAAGGCCGACGAACGGCGCGCCGTCACCTACTCCAGCAGTGGCGACGACGGCGACTTCTGCTCCGGGGGGTCGAACAGCGGCAACGCTGACCTCAGGGTGGATGCCGCTGCCAGGAGGCCCCCGCCCGTGCCAAAACTCGTGAGGCAAGGATGGGCAGAAGGCCGTAGAAGTTGGAGGTCAGCCCGTGGCCGGTCCCGGCCGCCGCGCCGGCGGAAGAACCTCTTCCGGCTGCCGTGGCAGACGCCGACGCCGCAAGTGGCCCCAAAGCCACTCGCGGCTGAAGACCAGGCACGCTGCAGCTGCCGGACGCCACGGGCAATGCCCGCTTCTCCCCCCATCACTGAGTGAAGGAGCGGGCCACCGCCCACGCAGGGGCCGACCCCAACTCGGCACTCTCCCCTCCTCGGCCTTGGTGATGAAAATCCTTGAGGCTGAGGAAGGGGCAGAGGCCGCAGCCCGGCTCGCTTTCCCCCACCATCAAGCTGGAGGTCGCCATCTCGGGTGACCGCCGGTGAAGGGGTGCGACCGGGCTGCGTGATGAAAATCCTTGAAGCCGAACGATGGCTGAGAGGTACCAGCTCCCATGGAGTTGCGTTCCTCCAACGAGGAGGCGGAAAGGCGGCGGAAACCCCCCATCCGGGGGCTTGGAAGACGGGAAGACCCGACGCTTAAGGGAGGAAGAAGACATGGTTGCCTTACGAAGGGAGCCTCCCTCCTTTTAAAGGCAACTCCCCCTACGTGCGCCCCCAAGCGCCGCGGACCGAGTCTTCTCCAACACGCTCCAAGGCCCTCCCCTGCGACTCGGGGGCTGGGTCCCGCATGTCATGCAAGCCGGCTCAGGGCAGAAGAAGCCAAACCGCCGCGCATGGTGCGCACGACCGTCCAGCGGTTACAGGCGACCCCCCATTTTCGCCCAGACCAACGGGCAGAAGGGGCGGGCAGCCATGCAGGCGGCATGCAACCGCGCCAGATGGACGCGCTTCTCCGACTCCTGACACGCCAGCCTGGAACCCAGGCCCACGCGTCGAGCAACCGGCGCGCCAGTTGCTGCATGCAAGCAACCGCACCGCCACTTGTGCCACCATCGCGCCCCTTCGGTTGCGAAGCCTATGCCACGACTCGAGGCGACCCAACAGCGCCAGACTGGCGCGTCGGTGAAAGCGACCGAAAGTGGGCCGGCAGTAATAGCGGTGGCAGGCGGGCGGGCACAGCAGTCACGTCGTCAGCCAGGCTCACGTCCCATCCTAAGACAGCAAGGGAGCCTCCTCTCACGGCGTGAAGACGGTGCACCCGTGACCCGTTCCTCGAACGGATTGCACGCGCGCAACGGCCGCCCCGCCAACCACTCACCCCGTCGCATTAACTCCGCGGCGAGGCGCGCGGCGCTTCTGGCAGGAGGAGCGCGCGACGCTTCACCTTCGCCGTAATAACCGCGTCAGAAAAGGTACGCCACGACGTCCGATTTCGTATCCTTTTCCGTTTTCCTCTTTCTCTATCTCTTGCAACAGGGACCGGGAAAGGGGGATACCCCGAAAGGGATCCTTCTCCGCGAAGGAACCGGGCTCCGAGCCCCCCATTACTGATCAGGGGTTCGAAGGCTGGCCCCCCGAGGGTTCAACAGTCGCCTCAGATCGCGTGGGCCCGACACCCACTACTGGTCAGGGGTTCGAAGGCCAGCCCCCCGAAGGGCTTCATGGCCGCCTCAGGCTACTCGGGCTCCGCGCCCATTACTGATCAGGGGTTCGAAGGCTGGCCCCCGAAGGGTTCACAGTCGCCTCAGACACCGAGCGAGGGATGACCAGGGGTACGTTCGATACATAACCGAGGCTCGGGCTGCGCTCCCGAGGTACCCTAGGACATTTCCGAGACCAGTGGGAACGATCTTGTAACGGAATCCCATCGGAGGGAGGCATCGAGCCCTCGGACCCCGTCGCCAGGGGACCGGGTCCGGCAAATCACCCGCAGGTACTTTTGGGCGTGCCTCTGGGCCCCTAGCCGACCCCCAACGAACGGGGCACGGACGTCCACTCGGATTACCCGCTTGCAGCTCACCGGAGACACCATGTTCGGTGCCCATCGAGGGTAACATGGCGCACTCCCCCCCTCCTCCTTGCGGAAAGGCGACGTAGGGGCGTATGTAAAAAGCCGAGTCTGTCCCTGATCGTCCTCTCGCCCTGAGCAGAGGCTCGGGGGCTGCTCTCGCAAAAACCGGCTCCGGCCAAATCGTTGACAGCGTCAACATACCAGCCCGAGAGCTTGGGCCCCGACCGTGCACCCGGGCTACGGCCAGTTCGCATGAGGGAACGACCAGACCAGCCGAAGTATTAAGACCTCGAAGGAGTGTAACCACTCCTCCGAGGCCTCGGGGGCTACACCCGGCGGGTGCGCTCGCGCGCACCCACCGGAACGAAATGCAACCGAGAAAGGCTGGTCCCCTTGCGAAAAAGTGCGACAAAAGCCTCCAAGCGAGTGCTAACACTCCCTTCGAGGCTCGGGGGCTACTGTCGGGGACCATAATTAGGGGTACCCTCAAGACGCCTAATTCTCAGCTGGTAACCCCCATCAGCATAAAGCTGCAAAGGCCTGATGGGCACGATTAAGTCAGGGATCAGTCCACACGAGTGACTCGATCACGCTTCACCCGAGCCTAGCCTCGGCCGAAGGCAGCCGACCTCGAGAGACTTCCGTCTCGCCCGAGGCCCCCTTTTTATGGCGGACACATCACCGGCTCGCCCAAGGCCTTGGCTTCGCTCAGAAGCAACCTTGACTAAATCACCACACCGACTGACCAAATTGCAGGGGCATTTAACGCACAGGAGGCCTGACACCTCTATCCTGACACACGCCTCCGGCAGAGCCGAGGTGACCGCCGTCACTCCACCGCTCCACTGGCCAGTCTGACAGAAGGACAGCGCCGCCTGCGCCACTCCGACTGCAGCGCCACTCGACAGAGTAAGTCTGACAGGCAGTCAGGCCTCGCCAAAGGCGCCACGGCGAACTCCGCTCCGCCCGACCCCAGGGCTCGGACTCGGGCTAAGACCCGGAAGACGGCGAACTCCGCTCCGCCCGACCCCAGGGCTCGGACTCGGGCTAAGACCCGGAAGACGGCGAACTCTGCTCCGCCCGACCCCAGGGCTCGGACTCGGGCTAAGACCCGGAAGACGGCGAACTCCGCTCCGCCCGACCCCAGGGCTCGGACTCGGGCTAAGACCCGGAAGACGGCGAACTCCGCTCCGCCCGACCCCAGGGCTCGGACTCGGGCTAAGACCCGGAAGACGACGAAACTCCGCCTCGCCCGACCCCAGGGCTCGGACTCCGCCCTGGCCTCGGCCGAACGACTTCCGCCTCGACCGACCCCTTGGCTCGGGCTCGGCCACGGCAACAGAAGGCAGACTCAACCTCGGCTTCGGAGGAAACCCCACGTCGCCCTGCCTAGGGCACAGACCGCCACGTCAACAGGAGGCGCCATCATCATCCCACCCCGAATCGACTTGGGTCACGGAGAACAAGACCGGCGTCTCATCCGGCCAGCTCCGCCAGAGAGGCAATGATGGCACTCCACAAGCTCTATGACGACGGCGGCCCCTAGCTCTCTTACGGAAGCAGGACAACGTCAGCAGGGACTCGACCGCTCCAACAGCTGTCCCTCCATCAGGCTCCGCCGCACCTCCAACAGCCACGACATCACGCCAGCAGGGTGCCCAGATCTCTCCGGCTGCCACATTGGCATGTACCTAGGGCGCTAGCTCTCCCTCCGCTAGACACGTAGCACTCTGCTACATCCCCATTGTACACCTGGATCCTCTCCTTACGACTATAAAAGGAAGGACCAGGGCCTTCTCGAAGAGGGTTGGCCGCGCGGGACCGAGGACGGGACAGGCGCTCTCTTGGGGCCGCTCGCTTCCCTCACCCGCGTGGACGCTTGTAACCCCCCTACTGCAAGCGCACCTGACCTGGGCGCGGGACGAACACGAAGGCCGCGGGACTTCCACCTCTCTCACGCTCGGCTCCGGCCGCCTCGCCTCTCCCCCCTTCGCGCTCGCCCACGCGCTCGACCCATCTGGGCTGGGGCACGCAGCACACTCACTCGTCGGCTTAGGGACCCCCCGTCTCGAAACGCCGACAAATAGAAAGACCACATCGGGGACTTGCCAGTTCTTGGGAAGATCCCTGGTGTCTTGGGCTTCAAAGAAGCAAAATTCCGTAGCTCTTTCTACCGCCGAAGCCGAGTATATTGCCGCAGGCAATTGTTGCGCGCAATTGCTTTGGATGAGGCAAACCCTTAGGGACTATGGTTACAAATTAACCAAAGTTCCTCTTCTATATGATAATGAGAGTGCAATCCGCATGGCGGATAATCCCGTTGAGCATAGCCGCACTAAACACATAGCCATTCGGTATCATTTTCTAAGGGATCACCAACAAAACGGAGATATCGAAATTGCATATATTAACACCAAGGAACAATTAGCCGATATCTTTACCAAGCCACTAGATAAACAAACTTTTAACAAACTTAGGCATGTGCTAAATATTCTTGATTCTCGGAATTTCTTTTGATGTTTTGCACACATAGCTCATTAATATACCTTTGATCATGTCTCTTTTATATGCTGTGACTAATGTGTTTTTGTCGGGGACCATAATTAGGGGTACCCTCAAGACTCCTAATTCTCAGCTGGTAACCCCCATCAGCATAAAGCTGCAAAGGCCTGATGGGTGCGATTAAGTCAGGGATCAGTCCATTCGAGCGACTCGATCACGCCTCGCCCGAGCCTAGCCTCGGACAAGGGCAGCCAACCCCGGAGGATTTTCGTCTCGCCCGAGGCCCCCCTCCAACGGCGGACACATCTCCGGCTCGCCCGAGGCCCTGCCTTCGCTAAGAAGCAACCCTGACTAAATCGCCGCACCGACCGACCAAGTCGCAGGAGCATTTAACGCAAAGGTGGCCTGACACCTTTATCCTGACGCGCGCCCTCCGGCAGAGCCGAAGTGACCGCCGTCACTTCGCCGCTCCACTGACCGGTCTGACAGAAGGACAGCGCCGCCTGCGCCACTCCGACTGCAGCGCCACTCGACAGAGCGATACTGACAGGCAGCCAGGCCCTGCCAAGGGCACCATAGGAAGCTCCGCCCGACCCAGGGCTCGGACTCGGGCTAAGACCTGGAAGACGGCGAACTCCGCTCCGCCCGACCCAGGGCTCGGACTCGGGCTAAGACCTGGAAGACGGCGAACTCCGCTCCGCCCGACCCAGGGCTCGAACTCGGGCCAAGACCCGGAAGACGACGAACTCCGCTCCGCCCGACCCAGGGCTCGGACTCGGGCTCAGACCCGGAAGACGGCGAACTCCGCTCCGCCCGACCCAGGGCTCGGACTCGGGCTAAGACCCGGAAGACGGCGAACTCCGCTCCGCCCGACCCAGGGCTCGGACTCGGGCTCAGCCCCAGAAGACGATGAATTCCGCTCTGCCCGACCCCAGGGCTCGGACTCGGGCTCAGCCCCAGAAGACGACGAACTCCGCTTCGCCCGACCCCAGGGCTCGGACTCCACCCTGGCCTCTGCCGACGACCTCCGCCTCGCCCGACCCAGGGGCTCGGACTCGGCCTCGGCCATGGAAGACAGACTCGACCTCGGCTTCGGAGGAGCCTCCACGTCGCCCAACCTAGGGCGCAGGCCAGCCACGTCAACATGAAGCGCCATCATCACCCTACCCCGAGCCGACTCGGGCCACAGAGAACAAGACCGGTGTCCCATCTGGCTATCTCCACCAGATAGGCAATGATGGCGCCCCGCGTGCCCTGTGACGACGGCGGCTCTCAGCTCTCTTACGGAAGCGGGAGGACGTCAGCAAGGACACAACCGCTCCGACAGCTGTCCCTCCGCCAGGCTCCGTCGCTCCTCCGACGGCCACGACATCACAACAGCTGGGTGCCAAAATCTCTCGAGCTGCCACATCGGCATGTACTCAGGGCACTAGCTCTCCGCCGCTAGACACGTAGCACTCTGCTACACCCCCATTGTACACCTGGATCCTCTCCTTGCGCCTATAAAAGGAAGGACCAGGGCCCTCTTAGAGAGGGTTGGCCGCGCGGGACGAGGACGGGACATGCGCTCTCTTGGGGCCGCTCGCTTCCCTCACCCGCGTGGACGCTTGTAACCCCCTACTGCAAGCGCACCCGACCTGGGCGCGGGACGAACACGAAGGCCGCGGGATTCCCACCTCTCTCACGCCGGTCTCCGGCTGCCTCACTCCTTTCCCCCCTTCGCGCTCGCCCACGCGCTCGACCCATCTGGGTTGGGGCACGTGGCACTCACTCGTCGGCCTGAGGGACCCCCCGGTCTCGAAACGCCGACAATTGGCGCGCCAGGTAGGGGCCTGCTGCGTGTTGACGAACAACTTCCCGTCAAGCTCCAGATGGGCAGTCTCCAACAACCTCTCCAACCTGGGACGGTGCTCCGTTTCGGTAGTCTTGAGTTCATGTCCCTTGACGGCAGCTATGACATGATACTCCTTCCACCGCCGCGCGACAACGACAATGGCGACCGACATCCCGCCCGCCGGCGACGGAATCGACGACGTCTTCCCCGCGTGGCGGAAGAACAACATTCGAGCTCGCCCCGTCCTCTCCCCCGCCAACGGAGGAGGAGGCGGGGCAACCAAGGCCAAGCAGGAGGCCGCGCCTCGTCGGCTGTCGAGCGAGTCGACGGCCCCAGCGCCCCAACGGGGGGCGCGTCTGGCATCGACCTTGCGTTTGAGACGAAGGCGAGCACCGTCTCCCCGCGACACGCCAAACCCGAGCAAGTGGACGACGCCAGCGCGCTTGCGAAAAGCTTGCAGGACGTCGCCCTCGTACCTGAGACGACGATGCAGTCAGTCCTCGACGTGACTTCATCGCCGCTCGACGACCAAAAGAGGCGAGTTCAAACCCTCTGGGGTTTCGCATGCGGTCGCCTTGGGACCGACTTACGGATGTCTCGACCTACGGGCCCTCCGGGTCCGAGGAAGATGACGACCCCAACATCTGTTGGGATTTCTCTGGATTTGGCAACCCTAGTGCCATGCGGGACTTCATAACCGCATGTGACTACTGCCTCTCCGACTGTCCCGACGGTAGCCGCAGCCCCGACGACGAGGACTGCGGCCCAAGCCGCGAATGTTTCCACGTCGATCTAGGGGGTCCCTCCGAAGGCAATCATCTCGGCATGCCGGAGGATGGTGATCTCCCTAGGCCGGTGCCTCGCGCTGACATCCCGCGGGAGCTAGCTGTGGTCCCCGTTCCGGCGGGGGGTTACGACCCACAGCTCGAGCAAGTCCGCGGGGCGCAGGCCAGGATCGACGAGAGAGCAGGAGCGCCTGAGCCGATCCGCCGGGACGTCGGGCAGGCATGGGCGGGCCAACCCCCGGCCGGAGAAATACGTCACTTGCCCCAGGGTCTCCAGCACCGCGTCGCCGATGTCGTCAGGGTCAGGCCACCACCCGCATCCAGTGGGGTCGGTCAGAACCTGGCCGCAGCAGCGATGCTCCTCCGCGCGATGCCGGAGCCATCCACCACCGAGGGTCGGCGAATCCAGGGAGAGCTCAAAAATCTCCTGGAAGGCGCCGCGGTCCGACGGGCCGAGAGCACTGCCTCCCGGAGGCAAGGATTCCCCTCGGAACCTCATGCCACGACTTCCCGATTCATGCGGGAAGCCTCGGTCTACACCGGGCGCACGCGCAACACCGCGCCTGCGGCCCCGGGGCGCCTCGGCAACGAGCACCATCATCGCGACCGTCGGGCCCACCTCGACGAGAGGGTGCGCCGAGGTTACCACCCCAGGCGTGGGGGACGCTACGACAACGGGGAGGATCGGAGTCCCTCGCCCGAACCGCCCGGTCCGCAGGCCTTCAGCCGGGCCATCCGACGGGCGCCGTTCCCGACCCGGTTCCGACCCCCGACTACTATCACAAAGTACTCAGGGGAAACGAGACCGGAACTGTGGCTCGCGGACTACCGCCTGGCCTGCCAACTGGGTGGAACGGACGACGACAACCTCATCATCCGCAACCTCCCCCTGTTCCTCTCCGACACCGCTCGCGCTTGGTTGGAGCACCTGCCTCCGGGGCAGATCTCCAACTGGGATGACCTGGTCCAAGCCTTCGCCGGAAATTTCCAGGGCACATACGTGCGCCCCGGGAATTCCTGGGACCTCCGAAGCTGCCGACAGCAGCCGGGAGAGTCTCTCCGGGACTACATCCGGCGATTCTCGAAGCAGCGCACCGAGCTGCCCAACATCACCGACTCGGATGTCATCGGCGCGTTCCTTGCCGGCACCACCTGCCGCGACCTGGTGAGCAAGTTGGGTCGCAAGACTCCCACCAGGGCGAGCGAGATGATGGACATCGCCACCAAATTCGCCTCTGGCCAGGAGGCGGTCGAGGCTATCTTCTGAAAGGACAAGCAGCCCCAGGGCCGCCCATCTGAAGATGCTCCCGAGGCGTCTACTCCGCACGGCGCCAAGAAGAAAGGCAAGAAGAAGTCGCAAGCGAAACGCGACGCCGTCGACGCGGACCTTATCGCCGCCGCCGAGTACAAGAACCCTCGGAAGCCCCCCGGAGGTGCCAACCTCTTCGACAAGATGCTCAAGGAGCCGTGCCCCTATCATCAGGGGCCCGTCAAGCACACCCTTGAGGAGTGCGTTATGCTTCGGCGCCATTTCCACAGAGCCAGGCCACCCGCGGAGGGTGGCAGGGCCCGCGACGACGACAAGAAGGAAGATCACCAAGCAGGAGAGTTCCCCGAGGTCCGCGACTGCTTCATGATCTACGGCGGGCACGCGGCGAATGCCTCGGCTCGGCATCGCAAGCAAGAGCGCCGGGAGGTCTGCTCGGTGAAGGTGGCGGCACCAGTCTACCTAGACTGGTCCGACAAGCCCATCACCTTCGACCAAGCTGATCACCCCGACCACGTGCCGAGCCCGGGGAAATACCCGCTCGTTGTTGACCCTGTCATCGGTGACGTCAGGCTCACCAAGGTCCTTATGGACGGGGGCAGCAGCCTCAACATCATCTACGCCGAGACCCTCGGGCTCCTGCGTGTCGATCTGTCCTCCGTCCGAGCAGGCGCTACGCCCTTCCACGGGATCATTCCCGGGAAGCGCGTCCAGCCCCTCGGACGACTCGACCTTCCTGTCTGCTTCGGAACGCCCTCCAACTTCCGAAGGGAGACTCTGACGTTCGAGGTGGTCGGGTTCCGAGGAACCTACCACGCGGTGCTGGGGAGGCCATGCTACGCGAAGTTCATGGCCGTCCCTAATTACACCTACCTGAAGCTCAAGATGCCGGGCCCCAACGGGGTCATCACCGTCGGCCCCACGTACAAACACGCGTTCGAATGCGACGTGGAGTGCGTGGAGTACGCCGAGGCCCTCGCCGAGTCCGAGGCCCTCATCGCCGACCTGGAAAGCCTCTCCAAAGAGGTGCCAGACGTGAAGCGTCATGCCGGCAACTTCGAGCCAGTGGAGACGGCTAAGGCCGTCCCCCTCGACCCAGTGGCGACGCTTCCAAGCAGATACGGATCGGTTCCGGGCTCGACCCCAAATAGGAAGCAGTGCTCGTCGACTTTCTCCGCGCGAACGCCGACGTCTTCGCGTGGAGTCCCTCGGACATGCCCGGCATACCGAGGGAAGTCGCCGAGCACTCGCTGGATATTCGGGCCGGAGCCCGACCCGTCAAGCAGCCTCTGCACCGATTCGACGAGGAGAAGCGCAGAGCGATAGGCGAGGAGATCCACAAACTAATGGCGGCAGGGTTCATCAAAGAGGTATTCCATCCCGAATGGCTTGCCAACCCTGTGCTTGTGAGAAAGAAAGGGGGAAATGGCGGATGTGTGTAGACTACACTGGTCTCAACAAAGCATGTCCGAAGGTTCCCTACCCTCTGCCACGCATCGACCAAATCGTGGATTCCACTGCTGGGTGCGAAACCCTGTCTTTCCTCGATGCCTACTCAGGGTATCATCAAATCAGGATGAAAGAGTCCGACCAGCTCGCGACTTCTTTCATCACGCCCTTCGGCATGTACTGCTATGTCACTATGCCGTTCAGTTTGAGGAATGCGGGTGCGACGTACCAGCGATGCACGAACCATGTGTTCGGCGAACACATCGGTCGCACGGTCGAGGCCTACGTCGATGACATCGTAGTCAAGACGAGGAAAGCTTCCGACCTCCTCTCCGACCTTGAAGTGACATTCCGGTGTCTCAAGGCGAAAGGCGTCAAGCTCAATCCCGAGAAGTGTGTCTTCGGGGTGCCCCGGGGCATGCTCTTGGGGTTCATCGTCTCCGAGCGGGGCATCGAAGCCAACCCGGAGAAGATCGCGGCCATCACCAGCATGGGGCCCATCAAGGACTTAAAAGGCGTACAGAGGGTCATGGGATGTCTCGCGGCCCTGAGCCGCTTCATCTCACGCCTCGGCGAAAGAGGCCTGCCTCTGTACCGCCTCTTAAGGAAGGCCGAGTGCTTCACTTGGACCCCTGAGGCCGAGGAAGCTCTTGGGAACCTGAAGGCGCTCCTCACAAAGGCGCCTGTCTTGGTGCCCCAGCTGATGGAGAAGCCCTCTTGGTCTACGTCGCCGCGACCACTCAGGTGGTTAGCGCCGCGATTGTGGTCGAGAGGCAAGAAGAGGGGCATGCATTGCCCGTTCAGAGGCCAGTCTACTTCGTCAGCGAGGTATTGTCCGAAACCAAGATCCGCTACCCACAAGTTCAGAAGCTGCTGTATGCAGTGATCCTGACGAGGCAGAAGTTGCGACACTACTTCGAGTCTCACCCGGTAACTGTGGTGTCATCCTTCCCCCTGGGGGAGATCATCCAGTGCCGGGAGGCCTCGGGCAGGATTGCAAAGTGGGCAGTGGAAATCATGGGCGAGACCATCTCGTTCACGCCTCGGAAGGCCATCAAGTCCCAGGTCTTGGTGGACTTCGTAGCCGAATGGGTCGACACCCAGCTACAGACGGCTCCGATCCAACCTGAGCTCTGGACCATGTTTTTCGACGGGTCATTGATGAAGACAGGGGCCGGCGCGGGCCTACTCTTCGTCTCATCCCTCGGGAAACACCTACGCTATGTGCTACGCCTCCATTTCCCGGCGTCCAACAATGTGGCTGAGTACGAAGCTCTGGTCAACGGATTGCGGATCGCCATCGGGCTAGGGGTCCAACGCCTCGACGCTCGCGGTGACTCGCAGCTCGTCATCGACCAAGTCATGAAGAACTCCCACTGCCGCGACCCGAAGATGGAGGCCTACAGCGATGAGGTTCGGCGCCTGGAAGACAAGTTCTACGGGCTCGAGCTTAACCACATCGCTCGGCGCTACAACGAGACTGCGGACGAGCTGGCAAAAATAGCCTCGGGGCGAACGACGGTTCCCCTGGACGTCTTCTCCCGGGATCTGCATCAGCCCTCCGTCAAGATCGACGACTCGCCCGAGCCCGAGGCGCCCTCGGTCCAGCCCGAGGTACCCTCGGCACAGCCCGAGGCACCCTCAGCTCATCCTGAGGCGCCCTCGGTTCAGCCCGAGGAACCCTCGGTCTCCGAGGGCGAGGCATTGCGCGTCGAGGGGGAGCGAAGTGGGGCCACGCCTGATCGAAATTGGCAGACCCCGTACCTGCAATATCTCCGCCGAGGAGAGCTACCCCTCGATCGAGCCGAGGCTCGGCGGATAGCGCGACGCGCCAAGTCGTTCGTCTTGCTGGGCGATGAGAAGGAGCTCTACCACCACAGTCCCTCAGGCATCCTCCAGCGATGCATCTCCGTCGCCGAAGGTCAGGAACTCCTCCAAGAGATACACTCGGGGGCTTGCGGCCATCACACAGCGCCTCGAGCCCTTGTCGGGAATGCTTTTCGGCAAGGCTTCTACTGGCCAACGGCGGTGGCTGACGCCACTAGAATTGTCCGCACCTGCGAAGGGTGTCAATTCTATGCGAAGCAGACCCACCTGCCCGCTCAGGCTCTGCAGACGATACCCATCACCTGGCCCTTCGCTGTGTGGGGTCTGGACCTCATCGGCCCCTTGCAGAAGGCGCCCGGGGGCTACACGCACCTGCTGGTCGCCATCGACAAATTCTCCAAGTGGGTCGAGGTCCGACCTCTGAACAGCATCAGGTCCGAGCAGGCGGTGACGTTCTTCACCAACATCATCCATCGCTTCGGGGTCCCGAACTCCATCATCACCGACAACGGCACCCAGTTCACCGGCAGAAAATTCTTGGACTTCTGCGAGGATCACCACATCCGGGTGGACTGGGCCGCCGTGGCTCATCCCATGTCGAATGGGCAAGTAGAGCGTGCCAACGGCATGATTCTACAAGGGCTCAAGCCTTGGATTTACAACGACCTCAACAAGTTCGGCAAGCGATGGATGAAGGAACTCCCCTCGGTGGTCTGGAGCCTGAGGGCAACGCCGAGCCGGGCCACGGGTTTCACGCCGTTCTTCCTGGTCTACGGGGCCGAGGCCGTCTTGCCCACTGACCTGGAATACGGCTCCCCGAGGACGAGGGCCTACGACGATCAAAGCAACCAAGCTAGCCGAGAAGACTCGCTGGACCAGCTGGAAGAGGCTCGGGACAAGGCCTTACTACACTCGGCGCGGTACCAGCAGTCCCTGCGACGCTACCACGCCCGAGGGGTCCGGCCCCGAGACCTCCAGGTGGGCGACCTGGTGCTTCGGCTGCGGCAAGACGCCCGAGGGAGGCACAAGCTCACGCCCCCCTGGGAGGGGCCTTTCGTCATCGCCAAAGTTCTGAAGCCCGGAACATACAAGCTGGCCAACAGTCAAGGCGAGGTCTGTGGCAACGCTTGGAACATCCAACAGCTACGTCGCTTCTACCCTTAAGATGCTTTCAAGTTGTTCATATACCTCGCACCCACGCAAAGTTTAGTCATCAAGGAAGGGTCGGCCTCGCCTCGGCAAAGCCCGACCCTCCCTCGGGGGCTAAAAGGGGGGGAACCCCCTCTGCGTTGAAATTTTCCTCGCAAAAAAGATCTCTTCTGCCAGAATATCTTTCGTGCTTTCTGACTACTTCGAAAAGTGGATCCTGAAAACGACGGAGTACACGTAAGCAGCCAAGGCTGACCGAGCCGAGGGACTCCTACGCCTCCGGGATACGGATACCTCACTCATCACCTTCTGCGATAAGTAACTCGCGTTCGGATAAAGTGATTCCGCGGACCGAACAAGTCTTCATGTTCGGAAGCTCTTCTGCCGAAGAGATCCTTTGAGCCTTCTCGACTGAGTCGGTGACAGGGCCTCATGCACGGGTGAAAGCACGCGTAAGCGGCGAGGCCGACCGAGCCGAGGGACTCCCACGCCTCCGGGATACGGATACCTCACTCTTCACCTTCCGCGAGAAGCAACTCTCGCTCGCGCAGACATCCCTGTTACCGACGAGAAAGTCTAGATACTCGAAACAAGAGGAAAGGAGACGCAACTTTACAACACAGCGAGGGTGTGTTTTCTGGCCTCGGCGGCCGCAGAAGGCACATGCTACAAGACGCTCTGATCCTGCAGGCTCGGGTCTTGACGCTGGAAGGGGGCAGTAGCACCCTCGGCATCGACGACACCTTCGGTGAGGTCCGACCTAGCCTCGGACGGCGACGCGGTCCGAGGATCTCCGCTCCGAAGGACGACGTCATCACCACGCCCGGGCAATCGCTGCCAGGGACTTCTCCGGGAATCCGGCCCGAGCAGGCGGCTCGGCCGGTTACCCCTGGGGCCTCAGCCGACCATCTCCCAAGGGCGCCAGCCCGACCCGAGGCCTCGGCTGATCAACTCCGGCGTCGGTCCCGCTAACGGACAACCCGGCTAGGCTCCGGCCGACCAGGTTTCATTTTCGAGCCAACTCCGCCTCTGTTCATACTGATATCGCTACCCCTGGCCTCGGCTCGTCGAAGAGCGGCCAAGGGGTCCCTTTAACTAAGCTAGAGGAGCCTCGGACAGCAAGGCCGACCGAGCCGAGGGACTCCTACGCCTCCGGGATACGGATACCTCACTCGTCACCTTGACACGGGGCGACTCATGCTTGGTGAAGCGGTTCAGATAATCAACAGGCGAGTCTTAGTGCTCGAAAATGAGGAAAAAACACGGCTCCATGCCAAAATCACACACATGTTCAGGCCCCAAAAGCCGTAATGAACAAAACACTGGCATTCGAAGTGCCATTACAAACGGAACTCCGGTTCCCCCCTCCGCAGGAACGAACAACCCCACTCGATAGGGGTGGGCCTGCGAAGCAACAGAAGACCGATGAACGGCGCGCCATCACCCGCTCCAGCAGCGGCGACGACGACGACTTCTGCTCCGGGGGGCCGAACAGCGGCAGCACTGACCTCAGGGCGGATGCTGCTGCCAGGAGGCCCCCGCCCATGCCCAAACTCGTGAGGCAAGGACGGGCAGAAGGCCGTAGAGTTGGAGGTCGGTCCGTGGCCGGCCTTGGCTATCAGCGCCGGCGGAAGAACCTCTTCCAGCTGTCGTGGCAGACGCCGGCGCTGCGAGCGGCTCCGAAGCCACTCGCGTCCGAGAGCCAGGCACGGTGCAGCTGCCGGCGCCACGGACGACGTCCGCCCTTCCCTCCAATCACTGAGTGAAGGAGCGGGCCGCCGCCCACGCAGGGGCCGACCCCAACTCGGCACACTCCCCTCCCCAGCCCTGGTGATGAAAATCCTTGAGGCTGAGGGAGGGGCAGAGGCCGCAGCCCGGCTTGCTTTCCCCCACCATCAAGCTGGAGGTCACCATCTTGGGTGACCGCCGGTGGACGGGTGCAGCCGGGCTGCATGATGAAAATCCTTGAAGCCGAACGATGGCTGAAAGGTACCAACTCCCACGGAGTTGCGTTCCTCCAATGATGAGGCGAAAAGATGGCGGGTATCCCCCATCTGGGGGCTTGGAAGGTGGAAAGACGCGGTGCATAAGGGAGCGAGAAGACATGGTCGCCTTCCGAAAGGGGTCACCCTCCTTTTAAAGGCAACTCTCCCTGCTTGCACCCCCAGCTGTCACGGGCTGAGTCTTCTCCAACACGCTCCAAGGCACTCCGGCGCGGGGGCTGGGTCCCGCATGTCATGCAGATCGGCTCCGAGCAGAAGAAGCCAAACCGCCGCGCGTGGTGCACGCAACCGCCCAGCGGTTATAAGTGACCCTCCACTTTTGCCCAGACCAACGGGCGAAAGAGGCGGGCAGCCATGCAGGCGGCATGCAACCGCGCCAAGTGGACACGCTTCTCCGACTCCCAACACACCGGCATGGAGGCCCAGGCCCACGCGTCACGCAGCCGGCGCGCCGGATGCTGCATGCAAGCAACTGCACCGCCACTTGCGCCACCACCGCGCCTCCTCGATTGCGGAACCAATACCGCGACTCGAGGCGACCCAGCACGTGACCCAGCAGCACCAGCCTGACGCGGCGGTCAACGCGGCCAAAAGTGGGCCGGCAGTAATGACGGTGGCAGGCGGGCGGGAGCAGCGGTCACGTCGTCAGCCAAGCTCACGTCCCGTCCGAGGGCAGTAAGAGAACCCCCTCTCACGGCGTGAAGACAACGCGCCCGTGATCCGTCCCTCGAACAGCTCGCGCGCGCGCAACGGCCGCCCCGCCAACCACTTGCCCCGTCGCATTAACTCCGCGGCAGGACAGGCGACGCTTCTGGCAGGAGCAGCGGGCGACGCTTCGCCTTCGCCGAAATAACCGCGCCAAAAAAGGTACGCCGCGTCGTTCGGTTTCGTATCCTTTTCCTTTTTCCCTCTTTCTCTATCTCTTGCAACAGGGACCGGGAAAGGGGGATACCCTGAAAGGGATCCTTCCCCGTGAAGGAACCAGGCTCCGAGCCTCCTTACTGATCAGAGGTTCGAAGGCTGGCCCCTCGAAGGGTTCAACAGCCGCCTCAGGTCACGTGGGCCCTACACCCACTACTGGTCAGAGGTTCGAAGGCCGGCCCCCCGAAGGGTTCCACGGCCGCCTCAGGCTACCCGGGCTCCGCGCCCATTACTGATCAGGGGTTCGAAGGCTGGCCCTCGAAGGGTTCACAGCCACCTCAGACGCCGAGCGAGGGATGACCAGGGGTACGTTCGATACACAACCAAGGCTCGGGCTGCGCTCCCGAGGTACCCTAGGACATTTCCGAGACCAACGGGAGCGATCTTGTAACGGAATCCCATCGGAGGGAGGCATCGAGCCCTCGGACCCCGTCGCCAGGGGACCGGGTCCGGTAGATCACCCGCAGGTACTTTTGGGCGTGCCTCTGGGCCCCTAGCCGACCCTAACGAACGGGGCACGGACGTCCACTCGGATTACCCGCTTGCAGCTCACCGGAGACACCATGTTCGGCGCCCATCGAGGGTAACATGGCGCTTTCCCCCCCTCCTCCTTGCGGAAAGGCGACGCAGGGGCGTATGTAAAAAAGCCGAGTCTGTCCCTGATCGCCCTCTCGCCCTGTGCAGAGGCTCGGGGGCTGCTCTCGCAAACCCGGCTCCGGCCAAACCGTTGACAGCGTCAACATACCAGCCCGAGAAATTGGGCCCCGACCGTACACCCGGGCTACGGCCAGCTCGCATGAGGGAACAACCAGACCAGCCGAAGCATTACGCAAGGCATTAAGACCTCGAAGGAGTGAAACCACTCCTCCGAGGCCTCGGGGGCTACACCCGGCGGGTGCGCTCGCGCGCACCCACCGGAACAAAATGCAACCGAGAAAGGCTGGTCCCCTTGCAAAAAAGTGCGACGAAAGCCTCCAAGCGAGTGCCAACACTCCCTTCGAGGCTCGGGGGCTACTGTCGGGGACCATAATTAGGGGTACCCTCAAGACTCCTAATTCTCAGCTGGTAACCTCCATCAGCATAAAGCTGCAAAGGCCTGATGGGTGCGATTAAGTCAGGGATCAGTCCATTCGAGCGACTCGATCACGCCTCGCCCGAGCCTAGCCTCGGACAAGGGCAGCTGACCCCGGAGGATTTCCGTCTCGCCCGAGGCCCGCCTCCAACGGCGGACACATCTCCGGCTCGCCCGAGGCCCTGCCTTCGCTAAGAAGCAACCCTGACTAAATCGCCGCACCGACCGACCAAGTCGCAGGAGCATTTAACGCAAAGGTGCCCTGACACCTTTATCCTGACGCGCGCCCTCCGGCAGAGCCGAAGTGACCGCCGTCACTTTGCCGCTCCACTGACCGGTCTGACAGAAGGACAGCGCCGCCTGTGCCACTCCGACTGCAGCGCCACTCGACAGAGCGATACTGACAGGCAGCCAGGCCCTGCCAAGGGCACCATAGGAAGCTCCGCCCGACCCAGGGCTCGGACTCGGGCTAAGACCTGGAAAACGGCGAACTCCGCTCCGCCCGACCCAGGGCTCGGACTCGGGCTAAGACCCGGAAGACGGCGAACTCCGCTCCGCCCGACCCAGGGCTCAGACTCGGGCCAAGACCCAGAAGACGACGAACTCCGCTCCGCCCGACCCAGGGCTCGAACTCGGGCTCAGACCCGGAAGACGGCAAACTCCGCTCCGCCCGACCCAGGGCTCGGACTCGGGCTAAGACCCGGAAGACGGCGAACTCCGCTCCGCCCGACCTAGGGCTCGGACTCGGGCTCAGCCCCAGAAGACGACGAATTCCGCTCCACCCGACCCCAGGGCTCGGACTCGGGCTCAGCCCCAGAAGACGACGAACTCCGCTTCGCCCGACCCCAGGGCTCGGACTCCGCCCTGGCCTCTGCCGACGACCTCCGCCTCGCCCGACCCAAGGGCTCGGACTCGGCCTCTGCCATGGAAGACAGACTCGACCTCGGCTTCGGAGGAGCCTCCACGTCGCCCAACCTAGGGCGCAGGCCAGCCACGTCAACAGGAAGCGCCATCATCACCCTACCCCGAGCCGACTCGGGCCGCAGAGAACAAGACCGGTGTCCCATCTGGCTATCTCCACCAGATAGGCAATGATGGCGCCCCGCGTGCCCTGTGACGACGGCGGCTCTCAGCTCTCTTACGGAAGCGGGAGGACGTCAGCAAGGACACAACCGCTCCGACAGCTGTCCCTCCGCCAGGCTCCGTCGCTCCTCCGACGGCCACGACATCACAACAGCTGGGTGCCAAAATCTCTCCGGCTGCCACATCGGCATGTACTCAGGGCACTAGCTCTCCCCCGCTAGACACGTAGCACTCTGCTACACCCCCATTGTACACCTGGATCCTCTCCTTGCGCCTATAAAAGGAAGGACCAGGGCCCTCTTAGAGAGGGTTGGCCGCGCGGGACGAGGACGGGACAGGCGCTCTCTTGGGGCCGCTCGCTTCCCTCACCCGCGTGGACGCTTGTAACCCCCTACTGCAAGCGCACCCGACCTGGGCGCAGGACGAACACGAAGGCCGCGGGATTCCCACCTCTCTCACGCCGGTCTCCGGCCGCCTCGCTCCTTTCCCCCCTTCACGCTCGCCCACGCGCTCGACCCATCTGGGCTGGGGCACGCGGCACTCACTCGTCGGCCTGAGGGACCCCCCGGTCTCGAAACGCCAACAGTTTTCAAGTGTATCTCAAAACCAAGTCATAGATTGAAAGGAAATTGGAGTCTTCGGCGAAGACAAAGGCTTCCACTCCACTCCATCGAATTACTCATCCTTCGCCGTCGCTCCGAGCAATGCTTGTCTCCGTCTTTGGTATAATCTTCACTCCTATGTTATTTATCAAAGGGGAGAAAATAGTTAAAGGGCTTATATTTCACTCAAGTATCCGTTTTTGGTGATTCATGCCAAAGGGGGAGAAAGTATTAGCCCAAAGCAAAAGGACCGCACCACCACCAATTTTCAAAATTTGAGTTAAGAAAAGGTTTTGAAATGATGAATTTTTCAATTAGTATCTTATTTTTGATAGAACTTCAAATTGGGTCACCCTCTTCAAAAACTAATATCTAAAAACCCTCTTGAACACTAAGAGGAGGATTTTATTGAGGGGGAGTTTTGTTTAGTCAAAGGAAAAGCATTTGAAACAGGGGGAGAAAATTTCTAATCTTGAAAATGCTTCTCAAAATCTTATTCATTTACCTTTGACTATTTGCAAAAGGACTTTGAAAAGAATTTACAAAAGGATTTGCAAAAACAAAACATGTGGTGCAAGCGTGGTCCAAAATGTTAAAAATATAAAGAAACAATCCATGCATATCTTATGAGAATTTATTGGTTCAATTCTAAGTAACCTTTGCACTTACATTTTGCAAACTAGTTCAATTATGCACTTCTATATTTGCTTTGGTTTGTGTTGGCATCAATCACCAAAAATGGGGAGATTGAAAGGGAATTAGTCTTACTGAAAGTCGCCTAGAGGGGGGTGAATAGGATGAATCTGAAATTTATAAACTTAAGCACAACTACAAGCCGGGTTAGCGTTAGAAATAGAAACGAGTCCGAGAGAGAGGGCGCAAAACAAATCGTGAGCGAATAAAGAGTGAGACACGATGATTTGTTTTACCGAGGTTCGGTTCTTGCAAACCTACTCCCCGTTGAGGTGGTCACGAAGACCGGGTCTCTTTCAACCCTTTCCCTCTCTCAAACGGTCACCTAGACCGAGTGAGCTCCTCTTCTCAATCAAACGGAACACGAAGTTCCCGCAAGGACCACCACACAATTGGTGTCTCTTGCCTTGGTTACAATTGAGTATGATCACAAGAAGAATGAGAAAGAAAAGAAGCGACCCAAGCGCAAGAGCTCAAATGAACACAAATGTCGCTCTCTCTAGTCACTATTTGATTTGGAGTGATTCCGGACTTGGGAGAGGATTTGATCTCTTTGGAGTGTCTAGAATTGAATGCTATAGCTCTTGTAATGTGTTGAAGGTTGGAAACTTGGATGCCATTGAATGTGGGGTGGTTGGGGTATTTATAGCCCCAACCACCAAAAATGGTCGTTGGAAGTATGCCGTCGCATGGCGCACCGGACAGTCCGGTGCGCCAGCCACGTCAGTAGACCGTTGGGGTTTGACCGTTGGAGTTCTGACTTGTGGGACCTCTGGGCTGTCCGGTGGTGCACCGGACAGGTCCTGTAGACTGTCCGATGCGCCAACTGCACGTGCTCTGACTCTGGCACGCATTGTAGCGCATTAAATGCTGTTGCAGACGACCGTTGCGCACGAAGTAGTCGTTGCTCCGCTGGCACACTGGACAGTCCGGTGTGCACCGAACAGTCCGGTGAATTATAGCGGAGCACCCTCTGATTTTCCCGAAGGTAGCGAGTTCAGCGTCGAGTGCCCTGGTGCACCGGACACTATCCGGTGCGCCAGACCAGGGTGTCTTTAGGGATGTCTTTGCTCTCTTTGTTTGAACCCTTTCTTGGTCTTCTTATTGGCTTATTGTGAACCTTTGGCACCTGTAGAACTTATAGACTAGAGCAAACTAGTTAGTCCAATTATTTGTGTTGGGCAATTCAACCACCAAAATCAATTAGGAAAAAGGTGTAAGCCTAATTCCCTTTCCATCTCCCCCTTTTTGGTGATTGATGCCAACACAAACCAAAGCAAATATAGAAGTGCATAATTGAACTAGTTTGCATAATGTAAGTGCAAAGGTTACTTAGAATTGAGCCAATAAATATTTTCTTAGAATATGCATGGATTGTTTCTTTATATTTAACATTTTGGACCACGTTTGCACCACATGTTTTGTTTTTACAAATTCTTTTGTAAATTCTTTTCAAAGTCCTTTTGCAAATAGTCAAGGGTAAATGAGTAGGATTTTGAGAAGCAATTTGAAGGTTTGAAATTTTCTCCTCCTGTTTTAAATGCTTTTCCTTTGACTAAAACAAAACTCCCCCTCAATAAAATCCTCCTCTCAGTGTTTCAGGAGGGTTTTAAGATATCAATTTTGAAAATACTACTTTCTCCCCCTTTTGGATACAATAAGATATCAATTGAAAAATTCATCATTTTAAAACCTTTTCTTATCTCAAATTTTGAAAATAGGTGGTGGTGCGATCCTTTTGCTTTGGGCTAATACTTTCTCCCCCTTTGGCATGAATTGCCAAAAACGGATACTTGAGTGAAATATAAGCCCTTGAACTACTTTCTCCCCCTTTGGCGAACACAATATGAGTGAAGATTATACCAAAGTTGGAGAGTTGCTCGGAGTGACAGCGAAGGATTAGTTATGGAGTGGAGTGGAAGCCTTTGTCTTCGCCGAAGACTCCAATTCCCTTTCAATACACCTATGACTTGGTTTGAAATACACTTGAAAACACATTAGTCATAGTATATAAAAGAGATATGAACAAAGGTATATTCATGAGCTATGTGTGCAAAACATCAAAAGAAATTCCTAGAATCAAGAATATTTAGCTCATACCTAAGTTTGTTAAAAGTTTGTTCATCTAGTGGCATGGTAAAGATATCGGCTAATTGTTCCTTAGTGTTAATATATGCAATCTCGATATCTCCCTTTTGTTGGTGATCCCTTTTGTTCCTTAGTGTTAATTCGTTAGTAGACCCAAATATAATATCGTCAACATAAATTTGGCATACGAACAAATCATTGCCAAGAGTTTTAGTAAATAAAGTAGGATCGGCCTTTCCGACTTTGAAACCATTAGTGATAAGGAAATCTCTAAGGCATTCATACCATGCTCTTGGGGCTTGCTTGAGCCCATAAAGCGCCTTAGAGAGTTTATACACATGGTTAGGATACTCACTATCTTCAAAGCCGGGAGGTTGCTCAACATAGACCTCTTCTTTGATTGGTCCATTGAGGAAGGCACTTTTCACGTCCATTTGATAAAGCTTAAAGCCATGGTAAGTAGCATAGGCAAGTAATATGCGAATTGAGTCAAGCCTAGCTACGGGTGCATAGGTTTCACCGAAATCCAAACCTTCGACTTGTGAATACCCCTTGGCTACAAGTCGGGCTTTGTTCCTTGTCACCACACCATGCTCATCTTGCTTATTGCGGAAGACCCACTTGGTTCCTACAACATTTTGATTAGGACGTGGAACTAAATGCCATACCTCATTTCTAGTGAAGTTGTTGAGCTCCTCTTGCATCGCCACCACCCAATCCGAATCTTGTAGTGCTTCCTCTACCCTGTGTGGCTCAATAGAGGAAACAAAAGAGTAATGCTCACAAAAATGTGCAACACGAGATCTAGTGGTTACCCCCTTATGAATGTCGCCGAGGATGGTGTCGACGGGGTGATCTTGTTGGATTGCTTGGTGGACTCTTAGGTGTGGCGGTCTTGGAACTTGTTCATCTTCCTTATTTTGATCATGGGCATCTCCCCCTTGATCATTGCTCTCCTCTTGAGGTGGCTCAACTTCTTGATCTTTTCCTTCATCATTTTGAGCCTTATCCTCATCTTGAGTTGGCGGAGATGCTTGTGTGGAGGAAGATGGTTGATCTTGTGCTTGTGGTGGCTCTTCGGATTCCTTACGACACACATCCCCAATGGACATGTTCCTTAGCGCGACGCACGGAGCCTCTTCATCACCTATCTCATCAAGATCAACTTGCTCTACTTGAGAGCCGTTAGTCTCATCAAACACAATGTCACAAGAAACTTCAACTTGTCCAGAGGACTTGTTAAGGACTCTATATGCCCTTGTGTTTGAATCATATCCTAGTAAAAAGCCTTCTACAGCCTTAGGAGCAAATTTTGATTTTCTACCTCTTTTAACAAGAATAAAGAATTTGCTACCAAAGACTTTAAAATATGAAACATTGGGCTTTTTACCGGTTAGGACTTCGTATGATGTCTTCTTGAGGATTCGGTGTAGATACAACCGGTTGATGGCATAGCAGGCGGTGTTGACCGCCTCGGCCCAAAACCGATCCGAAGTCTTGTACTCATCAAGCATGGTTCTTGCCATGTCCAATAGAGTTCGATTCTTCCTCTCCACCACACCATTTTGTTGTGGGGTGTAGGGAGAAGAGAACTCATGCTTGATGCCTTCCTCCTCAAGGAAGCCTTCAATTTGAAAGTTCTTGAACTCCGTCCCGTTGTCGCTTCTAATCTTTTTGATCCTTAAGCCGAACTCATTTTGAGCCCGTCTCAAGAATTCTTTTAAGGTCTCTTGGGTATGAGATTTTTCCTGCAAAAAGAACACCCAAGTGAAGCGAGAATAATCATCCACAATAACTAGACAGTACTTACTCCTGTCGATGCTTATGTAAGCAATCGGGCCGAATAGATCCATGTGTAGGAGCTCGAGAGGCCTGTCAGTCGTCATGATGTTCTTGTGTGGATGATGAACACCAACTTGCTTCCCTACCTGACATGCGCTACAAACCCTGTCTTTCTCAAAATGAACATCTGTTAGTCCCAAAATGTGTTCTCCCTTTAGAAGCTTGTGAAGATTCTTCATTCCAACATGTGCTAGTCGGCGATGCCAGAGCCAGCCCATGTTAGTCTTAGCAATTAAGCAAGTGTCGAGTTCAGCTCTATCAAAATCTACTAAGTATAGCTGACCCCCTAACACTCCCTTAAATTCTATTGAATCATCACTTCTTCTAAAGACAGTAACACCTAAATCTATAAAAAGACAGTTGTAGCCCATTTTACATAATTGCGAAACTGAAAGCAAGTTGTAATCTAAAGAATCTACAAGAAAAACATTGGAAATGGAATGGTCAGGAGATATAGCAATTTTACCCAATCCTTTGACCAAACCTTGATTTCCATCCCCGAATGTGATAGCTCGTTGGGGATCTTGGTTTTTCTCATAGGAGGAGAACATCTTCTTCTCCCCGGTCATATGGTTTGTGCACCCGCTATCGATGATCCAACTTGAGCCTCCGGATGCATAAACCTACAAAACAAGTTTAGTTCTTGACTTTAGGTACCCAAACGGTTTTGGGTCCTTTGGCATTAGATACTAGAACTTTGGGTACCCAAACACAAGTCTTTGGCCCCTTGTGTTTGCCCCCAACATACTTGGCAACTACCTTGCCGGATTTGTTAGTTAAAACATAGGATGCATCAAAAGTCTTAAATGCAATGTTGGAATCATTTGATGCAATTGGAGTTTTCTTCTTAGGCAATTTAGCACGAGTTGATTGCCTAGAACTAGATGTCTCACCCTTATACATAAAAGCATGATTAGGGCCAGAGTGAGACTTCCTAGAATGAATTCTCCTAATTTTGCTCTCGGGATAACCGACAGGGTACAAAATGTAACCCTCGTTATCTTGAGATATGGGAGCCTTGCCCTTAACAAAATTAGACAATCTTTTAGGAGGGGCATTAAGTTTGACATTGTCTCCCTTTTGGAAGCCAATGCCATCCTTGATGCCAGGGCGTCTCCCATTATAGAGCATGCTTCTAGCAAATTTAAATTTTTCGTTTTCTAAGTCATGCTCGACTGTTTTAGCATCTAATTTTGCTATATGATCATTTTGTTGTTTAATTAAGGCCATATAATCATGAATAGCATCAATGTTAATATCTCTACATCTAGTGCAAATAGTGACATGCCCAATGGTAGATGTAGACGGTTTGCAAGAATTAAGTTCAACAATCTTAGCACGTAAAATATCATTGTTATCTCTAAGATCTGAAATAGAAGCATTGCAAACATCTAATTCCTTAGCCTTGGCAATTAATTTTTCATTTTCAATCTTAAGGCTAGCAAGAGAGACATTCAATTCTTCAATCTTAGCAAGCAAGTTAACATTATCATCTCTAAGATTGGGAACTGAAACATCACAAATATTAGAATCAACCTTAGCAATTAATTTAGCATTTTCATTTCTAAGGTTGGCAATAGTGTCATGGCAAGTGCTTAGCTCACTGGATAGTTTTTCACATTTTTCTACTTCTAGAGCGTAAGCATTTTTAACCTTAACATGCTTCTTATTTTCCTTAATTAGGAAGTCCTCTTGAGTGTCCAAGAGTTCATCCTTCTCATGAATAGCACTAATTAATTCATTCAATTTTTCTTTTTGTTGCATGTTAAGGTTGACAAAAAGGGTACGCAAATTATCCTCCTCATCACTAGCATTATCTTCATCACTAGATGATGCATATTTAGTGGAGGATTTTGATTTCACCTTCTTTCTTTTGCCGTCTTTTGCCATGAGGCACTTGTGGCCGACGTTGGGGAAGAGGAGGCCCTTGGTGATGGCGATTTTGGCGACGTCCTCGTCGGAGGAGGAGTCGAAGGAGCTCTCCTCGGAGTCCTACTCGCGGCACACATGGGCATTGTCGCCCCTCTTCTTGTGGTACCTCTTCTTTTCTCTTCTCTTGCCCTTCTTGTCGTCGCCCCTGTCACTATCACTAGATAACAGACACTTAGCAATGAAATGACCGGGCTTACCACATTTGTAGCACACCTTCTTGGAGTGGGGCTTGTAATCCTTCCCCCTCCTTTGCTTGAGGATTTGGCGGAAACTCTTGATGATGAGCGTCATTTCCTCGTTGTCGAGCTTAGAGGCATCGATGGGTTGTCTACTTGATGTAGACTCCTCCTTTTTCTCCTCCGTTGCCTTGAATGCAACCGGTTGCGCTTCGGGCGCGGAGGGGCCATCTAGCTCGATGATTTTCTTTGAGCCTTTGATCATCAACTCAAAGCTCACAAAATTCCCTATTACTTCCTCGGGAGACATTAGAGTATATCTAGGATTACCACGAATTAATTGAACTTGTGTAGGGTTAAGGAAAACAAGTGATCGAAGAATAACCTTAACCATCTCATGGTCATCCCATTTCTTACTCCCGAGGTTGCGCACTTGGTTCACCAAGGTCTTGAGTCGGTTGTACATTTCTTGTGGCTCTTCACCTTGACGAAGCCGGAAGCGACCGAGCTCCCCCTCGATCGTCTCCCGCTTGGTGATTTTGGTCACCTCGTCTCCTTCGTGCGCGGTCTTGAGCACGTCCCAAATCTCCTTGGCGCTCTTCAATCCTTGCACCTTGTTATACTCCTCTCGACTTAGAGAGGTGAGGAGTATAGTGGTGGCTTGGGAGTTGAAGTGCACGATTTGGGCCACTTCGTCCTCATCATAATCTTCATCCCCTATGGATGGTACCTGTACACCAAACTCAACAACATCCCACATACTTTTGTGGAGTGAGGTTAGGTGATATCGCATCATATCACTCCACCTAGCATAATCTTCACCATCAAATGTTGGTGGTTTGCCCAATGGGACGGAAAGTAAAGGCGTATGTTTAGAAATGCGAGGATAGCGTAGGGGAATCTTACTAAACTTCTTGCGCTCATGGCGCTTAGAAGTTACGGACGGCGTGTCAGAGCCGGAAGTGGATGGCGACGAGGAGTCAGTCTCGTAGTAGACCACCTTCCTCATCTTCTTCTTGTCACCGCTCCGACGCGACTTGTGTGAAGGGGATTCCTTTTCCTTCCCCTTGTTGCGGGACTCTCCCGATGGAGCTTTCCCGTGGCTTGTAGCGGGCTTCTCGCCGGTCACCATCTCCTTCTTGGCGTGATCTCCTGACATCACTTCGAGCGGTTAGGCTCTAATGAAGCACCGGCTCTGATACCAATTGAAAGTCGCCTAGAGGGGGGGTGAATAGGGCGAATCTGAAATTTATAAGCTTAAGCACAACTACAAGCCGGGTTAGCGTTAGAAATAGAAACGAGTCTGAGAGAGAGGGCGCAAAACAAATCGTGAGCGAATAAAGAGCGAGACACGATGATTTGTTTTACCGAGGTTCGGTTCTTGCAAACCTACTCCCCGTTGAGGTGGTCACGAAGACCGGGTCTCTTTCAACCCTTTCCCTCTCTCAAACGGTCACCTAGACCGAGTGAGCTTCTCTTCTCAATCAAACGGAACACGAAGTTCCCGCAAGGACCACCACACAATTGGTGTCTCTTGCCTTGGTTACAATTGAGTATGATCACAAGAAGAATGAGAAAGAAAAGAAGCGACCCAAGCGCAAGAGCTCAAATGAACACAAATGTCGCTCTCTCTAGTCACTATTTGATTTGGAGTGATTCCGGACTTGGGAGAGGATTTGATCTCTTTGGAGTGTCTAGAATTGAATGCTATAGCTCTTGTAATGTGTTGAAGGTTGGAAACTTGGATGCCATTGAATGTGGGGTGGTTGGGGTATTTATAGCCCCAACCACCAAAAATGGTCGTTGGAAGTGTGCTGTCGCATGGCGCACCGGACAGTCCGGTGCGCCACCGGACACTGTCCGGTGCACCAGCCACGTCAGCAGACCATTGGGGTTTGACCGTTGGAGTTCTAAGGGTCGAACTAGTCAGAGCTCAAATAGCATTCAATTCTAGACACTCCAAAGAGATCAAATCCTCTCCCAAGTCCGGAATCACTCCAAATCAAATAGTGACTAGAGAGAGAGCGACATTTGTGTTCATTTGAGCTCTTGCGCTTGGATCGCTTCTTTTCTTTCTCATTCTTCTTGTGATCGTACTCAATTGTAACCAAGGCAAGAGACACTAATTGTGTGGTGGTCCTTGCGGGAACTTCGTGTTCCATTTGATTGAGAAGAGAAAGCTCACTCGGTCTAAGTGACCGATTGAGAGAGGGAAAGGGTTGAAAGAGACCCGGTCTTTGTGACCACCTCAACGGGGAGTAGGTTTGCAAGAACCGAACCTCGGTAAAACAAATCATCGTGTCTCGCTCTTTATTTGCTCATGATTTGTTTTGCGCCCTCTCTATCGGACTCGTTTATATTTCTAACGCTAACCCAGCTTGTAGTTGTGCTTAAGTTTATAAATTTCATATTCGCCCTATTCACCCCCCTCTAGGCGACTTTCAATTGGTATCAGAGCCCGGTGCTTCATTAGAGCCTAACCGCTCGAAGTGATGTCGGGAGCATCCGCCAAGAGGGATCTCGGGACCAGCGACAAAACCGCAAGCTCGGGAAGAACACACTCAAGGGAGTCCACCCACAAGCACAAGGAGGAATCTTCTTCCTCCATCAAGTCCCATCGGATGGGTGACAAGAAGAAGAAGATGAGGAAAGTGTTCTACTACGAGACCGACTCTTCGTCACCCTCCACCTCCGGCTCGGAATCGGCCTCCACTACTTCAAAGCGCCATGAGCGCAAGAAGTATAGTAAGATGCCCCTTCGCTATCCTCGCATTTCTAGACACACTCCATTACTTTCCGTTCCATTAGGCAAACCACCTATGTTTGAAGGTGAAGATTATTCTATGTGGAGTGATAAAATGAGGCATCACCTAACCTCACTCCACAAAAGCATATGGGATATTGTGGAGTATGGAGTGCAGGTACCTAAGAAGGGAGACAAGGATTACGACTCGGAGGAGGTCGAACAAATCCAACACTTCAACTCCCAAGCCACAACTATACTCCTCGCCTCTCTAAGTCGAGAGGAGTATAATAAGGTGCAAGGGTTGAAAAGCTCAAAAGAGATTTGGGACGTGCTAAAGACCGCGCACGAAGGAGACGAGGTGACCAAAATCACCAAGCGGGAGACAATCGAGGGGGAGCTCGGTCGCTTCCGGCTTCGCCAAGGGGAGGAGCCACAAGAAATGTACAACCGGCTCAAGACCTTGGTAAACCAAGTGCGCAACCTCGGGAGCAAGAAATGGGATGACCATGAAATGGTTAAGGTTATTCTAAGATCACTCGTTTTCCTTAACCCTACGCAAGTTCAATTAATCCGTGGTAATCCTAGATATACACTAATGACTCTCGAGTAAGTAATAGGAAACTTTGTGAGCTTTGAATTGATGATCAAAGGCTCAAAGAAAATTATCGAGCACGACGACCCCTCCACGCCCGAAGCACAACCGGTCGCATTCAAGGCGACGGAGGAGAAGAAGGAGGAATCTACATCAAGTAGACCACCCATCGACGCCTCCAAGCTCGACAATGAGGAGATGGCACTCATCATCAAAAGTTTCCGCCAAATCCTCAAGCAAAGGAGGGGGAAGGATTACAAGCCTCGCTCCAAGAAAGTTTGCTACAAGTGTGGTAAGCCCGGTCATTTCATTGCTAAATGTCCATTATCTAGTGATAGTGACAGGGACGACGACAAGAAGGGAAAGAGGAGAGAAAAGAAGAGGTACCACAAGAAGAAGGGTGGCGATGCCCATGTGTGCTGCGAATGGGACTCCGACGAGAGCTCCACCGACTCCTCCGACGAGGACGCCGCCAACATCGCCGTCACCAAGGGACTCCTCTTCCCCAACGTCGGCCACAAGTGCCTCATGGCAAAGGACGGCAAAAGGAAGAAGGTAAAATCAAGATCCTCCACTAAATATGCTTCCTCTAGTGATGAAGATAACTCTATTGAAAATGAGGAGGATAACTTGCGCACCCTTTTTGCCAACCTAAACATGCAACAAAAAGAAAAATTAAATGAATTAATTAGTGCTATTCATGAGAAGGATGAACTCTTGGACACCCAAGAGGACTTCCTAATTAAGGAAAATAAGAAGCATGTCAAGGTTAAAAATGCTTACGCTCTAGAAGAAGAAAAATGTGAAAAACTATCTAGTGAGCTAAGCACTTGCCATGATACTATTGTCAACCTTAGGAATGAGAATGCTAGTCTAATAGCTAAGGTTGACTCAAATGTATGTGATAATTCAATTTCCATTCTTAGAGATGATAATGTTAATTTGCTTGCTAGAATTGAAAAATTGAATGATTCACTTGCTAGCCTTAGAAATGATAATGAAAAATTAATTGCTAAGGCTAAAGATTTAGATGTTTGCAATGTTACAATTTCCAATCTTAGAAGTGAGAATGACATTTTACATGTTAAGATTGTAGAACTAAATTCTTGCAAACCCTCTACATCTACTGTTGAGCATGTTTCCATTTGTACTAGATGTAGAGACATTAATGTTGATGCTATTCATGATCACCTAGCTTTAATTAAGAAACAAAATGATCACATAGCTCAACTTAATGCTAAAATTAATGAGCATGACTTAGAAAATGAAAATTTTAAATTTGCTAGAAGTATGCTCTATAGTGGAAGACGCCCTGGCATCAAGGATGACATTGGCTTCCAAAAGGGGGACAATGTCAAACTTAATGCCCCTCCTAAGAGATTGTCTAACTTTGTAAAGGGCAAGACTCCCATGCCTCAGGATAACGAGGGTTACATTTTGTACCCTGCCGGTTATCCCGAGAGCAAAATTAGGAAAATTCATTCTAGGAAGTCTCACTCTGGCCCTAATCATGCTTTTATGTATAAGGGTGAGACATCTAGCTCTAGGCAATCAACCCGTGCAAAATTGCCTAAGAAGAAAACTCAAATTGCATCAAATGATTCTAAAATTTCATTTAAATCTTTTGATGCATCTTATGTTTTAACTAACAAATCCGGCAAGGTAGTTGCCAAGTTTGTTGGGGGCAAGCACAAGGGGTCAAAGACTTGTGTTTGGGTACCCAAAGTTCTTGTGTCTAAAGTCAAAGGACCCAAAACCATTTGGGTACCTAAAATCAAGAACTAAACTTGTTTTGTAGGTTTATGCATCCGGGGGCTCAAGTTGGATCATTGATAGCGGGTGCACAAACCACATGACCGGGGAGAAGAAGATGTTCTCCTCCTATGAGAAAAACCAAGATCCCCAACGAGCTATCACATTCGGGGATGGAAATCACGGTTTGGTCAAAGGATTGGGTAAAATTGCTATATCACCTGACCATTCCATTTCCAATGTTTTTCTTGTAGACTCTTTAGATTACAACTTGCTTTCAGTTTCGCAATTATGCAAAATGGGCTACAACTGTCTTTTTACAGATGTCGGTGTTACTGTCTTCAGAAGATGTGATGATTCAATAGCATTTAAGGGAGTGTTAGAGGGTCAGCTATACTTAGTAAATTTTGATAGAGCTGAACTCGACACTTGCTTAATTGCTAAGACTAACATGGGCTGGCTCTGGCATCGCCGACTAGCACATGTTGGAATAAAGAATCCTTACAAGCTTCTAAAGGGAGAACACATTTTGGGACTAACAGATGTTCATTTTGAGAAAGACAGGATTTGTAGCGCATGTCAGGCAAGGAAGCAAGTTGGTGTTCATCATCCACACAAGAACATTATGACGACTGACAGGCCACTCGAGCTCCTACACATGGACCTATTCGGCCCAATTGCTTACATAAGCATCGGCGGGAGTAAGTACTGTCTAGTTATTGTGGATGACTATTCTCGCTTCACTTGGGTGTTTTTTTGCAGGAAAAATCTCATACCCAAGAGACCTTAAAGGGATTCTTGAGACAGGCTCAAAATGAGTTCGGCTTAAGGATAAAAAAGATTAGAAGCGACAACGGGACGGAGTTCAAAAACTCTCAAATTGAAGGCTTCCTTGAGGAGGAGGGCATCAAGCATGAGTTCTCTTCTCCCTACACCCCACAACAAAATGGTGTAGTGGAGAGGAAGAATAGAACTCTATTGGACATGGCAAGAACCATGCTTGATGAGTACAAGACTTCAGATCGGTTTTGGGCCGAGGCGGTCAACACCGCTTGCTACGCCATCAACCGGTTGTATCTACACCGAATTCTCAAGAAGACATCATACGAACTCCTAATCGGTAAAAAGCCAAATGTTTCATATTTTAGAGTCTTTGGTAGCAAATGCTTTATTCTTGTTAAAAGAGGTAGAAAATCTAAATTTGCTCCTAAGGCAGTAGAAGTCTTTTTACTAGGTTATGATTCAAACACAAGGGCATATAGAGTCTTTAACAAGTCCTCTAGATTAGTTGAAGTCTCTTGTGACATTGTGTTTGATGAGACTAACGGCTCTCAAGTAGAGCAATTTGATCTTGATGAGCTAGGTGATGAAGAGGCTCCGTGCGTCGCGCTAAGGAACATGTCCATTGGGGATGTGTGTCCTAAGGAACCCGAAGAGCCACCACAAGGACAAGATCAACCATCTTCCTCCACACAAGCATCTCCACCAACTCAAGATGAGGATAAGGCTCAAAATGATGAAGGAGAAGATCAAGAAGTTGAGCCACCTCAAGAGGAGAGCAATAATCAAGGGGGAGATGCCCATGACCAAGATGAGGAAGATGAACAAGTTCCAAGACCGCCACACCCAAGAGTCCACCAAGCAATCCAACGAGATCACCCCGTGAACACCATCCTCGGCGATATTCAAAAGGGGGTAACCACTCGATCTCGTGTTGCTCATTTTTGTGAACATTACTCTTTTGTTTCCTCTATTGAGCCACACAGGATAGAGGAAGCACTTCAAGTTTCAGATTGGGTGGTGGCGATGCAAGAGGAGCTCAACAACTTCACTAGGAATGAGGTATGGCATTTAGTTCCACGTCCTAACCAAAATGTTGTAGGAACCAAGTGGGTCTTCCGCAACAAACAAGATGAGCATGGTGTGGTGACAAGTAACAAAGCCCGACTTGTGGCCAAGGGATATTCACAAGTCGAAGGTTTGGATTTCGATGAAACCTATGCACCCATAGCTAGGCTTGAGTCAATTCGTATATTACTTGCCTATGCTACTTACCATGGCTTTAAGCTTTACCAAATGGACGTGAAAAGTGCCTTCCTTAATGGACCAATCAAGGAAGAGGTCTATGTTGAGCAACCTCCCGGCTTTGAAGATAGTGAGTACCCTAACTATGTTTACAAACTCTCTAAGGCGCTCTATGGGCTCAAGCAAGCCCCGAGAGCATGGTATAAATGCCTAAGAGATTTTCTTATCACTAATGGCTTCAAAGTCGGAAAGGCCGATCCTACTTTATTTACTAAAACTCTTGACAATGATTTGTTTGTATGCCAAATTTATGTTGATGATATTATATTTGGGTCTACTAACGAATCTACATGTGAGGAATTTAGTAGGATCATGACACAGAAATTCGAGATGTCTATGATGGGGGAGTTGAAGTACTTCTTGGGATTTCAAGTAAAGCAACTTCAAGAGGGCACCTTCATTAACCAAACGAAGTATATTCAAGACATTCTAAACAAGTTTGGGATGAAGGATGCCAAGCCCATCAAGACACCCATGGGAACCAATGGGCATCTCGACCTCGACACGGGAGGTAAATCCGTCGATCAAAAGGTATATCGGACGATGATAGGCTCCTTACTCTATCTATGTGCATCTCGACCGGATATTATGCTTTCCGTATGCATGTGTGCAAGATTCCAAGCCGACCCTAAGGAAGCTCACCTTACGGCCGTAAAACGAATCTTGAGATATTTAGTTTATACTCCTAAGTTTGGGCTTTGGTACCCTCGGGGATCCACATTTGATTTAATTGGTTATTCGGATGCCGATTGGGTGGGGTGTAAAATTAATAGAAAGAGCACATCGGGGACTTGCTAGTTCTTGGGAAGGTCTCTGGTGTCTTGGGCTTCAAAGAAGCAAAATTCCGTAGCTCTTTCTACCGCCGAAGCCGAGTATATTGCTGCAGGCTATTGTTGCGCACAATTGCTTTGGATGAGGCAAACCCTTAGGGACTATGGTTACAAATTAACCAAAGTTCCTCTTCTATGTGATAATGAAAGTGCAATCCGCATGACGGATAATCCCGTTGAGCATAGTTGCACTAAACACATAGCCATTCGGTATCATTTCTTAAGGGATCACCAACAAAAAGGAGATATCGAGATTGCATATATTAACACTAAGGAACAAATAGCCGATATCTTTACCAAGCCACTAGATGAACAAACTTTTAACAAACTTAGGCATGAGCTAAATATTCTTGATTCTCCAAATTTCTTTTGATGTCTTGCATACATCGCTCATTAATATACCTTTGATCATGTCTCTTTTATATGCTATGACTAATGTGTTTTCATGTATATTTCAAACCAAGTCATAGATTGAAAGGGAATTCGAGTCTTCGGCGAAGACAAAAGGCTTCCACTCCACTCCATCAACTCATCCTTCGCCGTCGCTCTAAGCAACTCTCCAACTTTGATATAATCTTCACTTATATTTTGTTTGCCAAAGGAGGAGAAAGTAGTTAAGAGGGCTTATATTTCACTCAAGTATCCGTTTTTTGGCGATTCATGCCAAATGGGGAGAAAGTATTAGCCCAAAGCAAAAGGACCGCAACACCACCGATTTTCAAAATCAAAGTTAAGAAAAGTTTTTAAAGTAATGAATTTTTCAAATTGATATCTTATTGTATTCAAAAGGGGAGAGAAAGTAGTTTTTCAAAATTGGTATCTTAAAACCCTCTTGAACACTAAGAGGAGAATTTTATTAAGGGGGAGTTTTGTTTAGTCAAAGGAAAAGCATTTGAAACAGGGGAAGAAAATTTGAAATCTTGAGAATGCTTCTCAAAATCTTATTCATTTACCTTTGACTATTTGCAAAAGGACTTTGAAAAGAATTTACAAAAGAATTTGCAAAAAAAACAAAACATGTGGTTCAAGCGTGGTCCAAAATATTAAAAATAAAGAAACAATCCATGCATATCTTATGAGAATTTATATTGGCTCTATTCTAAGTAACCTTTGCACTTACAATTATGCAAACTAGTTCAATTATGCACTTCTATATTTGCTTTGGTTTGTGTTGGCATCAATCACCAAAAAGGGGGAGATTGAAAGGGAATTAGGCTTACACCTTTTTCCTAATTGATTTTGGTGGTTGAATTGCCCAACACAAATAATTGGACTAACTAGTTTGCTCTAGTCTATAAGTTCTACAGGTGTCAAAGGTTCACAATAAGCCAATAAAAAGACCAAGAAAGAGTTCAAACAAAGAGAGCGAAAACATCCCTAAAGGCACCCTGGTCTGGTGCACCGGACTGTCCGGTGCACCAGGGCACTCGACGCTGAACTCGCTACCTTCGGGAAAATCAGAGGGCGCTCCGCTATAATTCACCGGACTGTCCGGCGAAGCACCGGACAGTGTCCGGTGTCACACCGGACTGTCCTGTGTGCCAGCGGAGCAACGGCTACTTCGCGCGCAACGGTCGACTGCAACACATTTAATGCGCGCCTGCGCGCGCAGAGGACAGAGCACGCGCAGTTGGCGCACCGGACAGTCTACAGGACCTGTCCGGTGCACCACCGGATAGCCCAGAGGCCCCACAAGTCAGAGCTCCAACGGTCGAACTCCAACGGTCTGCTAACGTGGCTGGCGCACCGGACAGTGTCAGGTGGCGCACCGGACTGTCCGGTGCGCCATGCGACAGCAGCCTTCCAACGACCATTTTTGGTGGTTGGGGCTATAAATACCCCAACCACCCCACATTCAATGGCATCCAAGTTTTCCAAGTCCAGAATCACTCCAAATCAAATAATGACTAGAGAGAGAGAGAGCGACATTTGTATTCATTTGAGCTCTTGCGCTTGGATCGCTTCTTTTCTTTCTCATTCTTCTTGTGATCATACTCAATTGTAACCAAGGCAAGAGACACCAATTGTGTGGTGGTCCTTGCGGGAACTTCGTGTTCCGTTTGATTGAGAAGAGAAAGCTCACTCGGTCTAAGTGACCGATTGAGAGAGGGAAAGGGTTGAAAGAGACCCGGTCTTTGTGACCACCTCAACAGGGAGTAGGTTTGCAAGAACCGAACCTCGGTAAAACAAATCATCGTGTCTCGCTCTTTATTTGCTCACGATTTGTTTTGCGCCCTCTCTCTCGGACTCGTTTATATTTCTAACGCTAACCCGGCTTGTAGTTGCGCTTAAGTTTATAAATTTCAGATTCGCCCTATTCACCCCCCCTCTAGGCGACTTTCAGAGACACGTTGGCGCTTGGCCTCGAGGATCTCTTTCTGCTTATGGAGGTTGCGGTTCTTGATGCGCAAGGCCCGCAACTGTAGTTGTTCCTCTGCTGAAACGCCGATGACTTCGCCATCCTCAGTGGTGTCCTCGCCCTCTAGTGGAGCGAAGCCTGGGGGAGGTTGCGGTTGTCCTCCGGAGCTGTAGGTGCGGAGGGTGCCTTCGGGTGTAGGTTGTTCATTGCGCCGTCTCTTGCTGAGTGCGTCGTCTTTGCATGCTTCTTGGTGGGTGGTGTCGACAAGAGCCTTGCACTTTTTCTCGGCCAGCAGCGCTGCCTTCGCTGCTTCGTCAACGGATGGGGCTGCCTTCGAGCTAGCTCTCTTAGGTGCCATCACGGGTGGTTTTTTTGTAGCACGAACGGTGGGCGCCAAATGTTGGAACTTGCTCTCCTGGGCAAGTTGATCCAACGGAGGAATGAAAGCAACGTAAACAAGATTTTGACTCGAGGTGGCGATAGCTCTGTTAATCCAGCCTCTCAAGGGCACTGTACGGGGGTATTTATAGGCGCCTGAGTGCCTAACGTCTTGGAGTAAGGACGCATGTGCCCTCAGGCGCCTAGGCTATCCCCGGAATATTCCCATAAAGTGGGGTTACAGACTGTCATTACAGAAAAGCTATTACAAATTGGGCCCATAATACACTTAGCCATGCGGGGCCTGTTACAATGGGCCGAATTCCACGTAAGCCTTCGTGTTCGACGAGGACGCGGGACGTGGGCGACCTCGTCGTAGGCCTTCGTCTTGCAGTGTAGTGGACGAAGGGTGGAACCCGCCAGTCGTTTTGCCTCCGTTGGTGCAGCGAGATTGACGAAGGCATCGAGCGAAGGGTAGCGTCTTCGCCTTCGCCCCAACATAGAGGTAGTGGCAGTGGAACCATGTGTGGCGTAGGTGGAGGTGACAGGACTGCGTGTGGTGCAGGTTAAGCAACACGGTCGCGTGGGGCACAGGTGGAGGCAACATGGTCGCGTGCAACGTGAAAGAGGACAACGAAAGAGGAACAACATCGCAATCGGCATCAAGAAGGGAATCGAGGTCGGGAGGTGAGGAGCCGACAAGGAGAAAAACATCCTCATAAAGACAACATGATGAGAGATGATGATGCAGTGGATGAGAAGATGAAGGCACCGGTACCCCTTGTGACTAGGGTAGCACCCGAGGAAAAAATAACGATAGCATTGTGATGCAAGTTTGTGAGGAGCGGTGGCAGAGGTGTTAGGATAGCAAGTACACCCGAAGACCCAAAGGTGTTCATAGGAAGGGGTGGCGCCAAAGAGGCAAAGAACGGAGTAGGATGGGGGACCGCCTTGGAGGAAAACGGTTGAGGAGGTGGCTAGTTGTGTTCAGTGCCTCATCCCAATAGCGGGTGGGAACAGAAGCCTGAAAAAGGAGGCAACACAACACGTTGGTGGTGATAACTCTCTATATATATATATATATATATGAATAATTCTTTTGACGAGTCGGTAAGGTTGTCTCCAACAAACCGTGTATATGGCCATGCAAAACACTGTTTTGCATTGTAGACAACACTGTTTATAGAGTTAAGTTTGAAATAGGGGATGCAATAGGAGAACTGCTAGAGATAGTCTAAGGGAGTGATTGGTTGCTTTCATGTGGTTGGGCCTAACTTAGGATCCTAGCGAGGCTCGATCGAGCCAAGCTCTATCAAACCACCCTGACGTGATTGGTTCACTTTTCTCTACTAAACCAGTATAGGAAAAAAAATTGTGTTTGGTTGGTTGCTTATAAAATAAACAATATTTCTTAAATAACATTTATGTTACAAGTGTGGTCTAGTTTTGTTGATAAAAAATGCAAGGAACACGATGATGGAATCGATTTATTAATTAGATATATAAATTAAGGGATGTGACACAAATTCTAAAACATGTCTTGGTTCTTATGTCCGCATCAGTCCAGTCTGGCTCCAGAGGAAATGTCATCTCCCATGTGCCCGTGTGTCCGCTGGACCTAGCTCAGAGGTGCTTTGAGAATTGGTTCAATCTGACCACGGATTAGAGATGGCAATGGGACCCGATCCCCGATTATCTTGGGAAATTCCTTTATTAGGGGATGAGGATAAGCATAATTTAGTCCCCACGGGATCGAAATGGGAAACTTTGTCTCCGTCAGGTTTGCGCCCATTCCCTGCATACCCGCCCCGCGAAGTTTTCTTAATATAAATTAGTCTATTTATGTTAAAATTCTACTAAATATTCAATACATGGCCTATTATAAAATAGCAAATTATACTCTAAAGAAGACATTTCTTGTATTTTATTTTTTGTTAAATTTATATTGAATTAATATAATCTGTTTTAATTTGTCTCTAAATATTGTATTTACTAACGAGGACAGATTTCCCGCGGGGATAAATTTCGTGATAGGGACGGGAGAAAAAGTCTCCTCATGAACGTTTGCGGGGATAGGGACAGACAATTTTTCTCGCCGCGGGGACGGGGATGGGGAGTCGTTCCTTGATGGGAAATTCTCTATTGCCATCTCTACCATGGATAGTATCTAGGCAACCAAACACGCGTTGATTGTTTCTACTAGACTTGGTCCTAACCTCATGCAGGCAGTAGGCAACCAATAACTCCCTAAGGACTTGTTTGGATTGATGTTAATCCATGTGGATTGAGTGTGATTGAGTCGGTTTAAATTCATAGTAAGTCAAAAATCCACCTTAATATATATTTATCCCCTGAAATCCACATGGACAAGACCTAAATATGCCGGGACAAATGCAATTCTTGAGTTCACTTTTCCTCGTGTAAAGCAGCCCATCGCATGATGCATGCAACAGGACACGGCCCTAGCCCAGTTTATCAAAGGAGGCCCAAAAAAATCTTGGTTTATCAAAGCCTTAGGGCTTATTTGTTTTAAGGCTAATCTATGTGGATTGAACGGTATACTCGATAATATATTTAGGGCTTGTTCGGTTAACTCTCAATTCATGTGGATTGAGTGGGATTGGATGAGTTTGAATCCTAAATAAATCAAAATTCTTCTTATTTGTTTTCAATCTTATCTAATTCATGTGTATTAGGAATAACTGAACAAGGACTTATATGGATCAGGAATAATCGAATAAGTCTGCTTGGGCCAAGCCCAGAAGCTGCCTGGTTTCCCCTAGCCGACGTCACGACTCACTCACAAGCACGACGACGGGGCACACGAGCTCACGGGTGATGGCGAACGAGGGCGTCGCGGCCGAGCGGGCGGTCAAGGCCCCTCCACCGGAGACGGAGAGCATCGTGTGGAGGGAGGACAAGGGGAGGTTCCAGACGCCCGACGGCGAGGCCTTCCTTCAGTACCGCCTCCTCGACGGCCGCGGGGCCCCCGCTGCGGCAGTGATGGACCTGGTGCACACGTACGTGCCGCGGAGCAAGCGCGGGCAGGGGCTCGCGGCGCGGCTCTGCGACGCTGCCTTCGCCCACGCGCAGGCCCGCGGCATGCGCGTCCTCCCCACCTGCTCCTACATCTCCGTGAGTATAACCACCCCTCCGGCCCGCCCTATGCCCCTCTCTGCTCTACACGAATTCCTCTCCGAATCCGTTTGTGCTTTGGGGGGAGATACAGCCAGCCATACAGGGAGGGATTCCTCTTCGTAGTTATGTACAGGCTACAGCGACGGGGAAGACCTGCTGCGCCGATTTATCTGACAAACTGAGATATCAATCGGTCGGCAAATGTTCTTTATTTTTTTCACTGGAGGAAAATGGTAAATGTTCTTCGAGGCTTCAACCACGGGAGTTGGTTTAATGGCGTTACAATTAAACACCGAATTGTTGTTTTTTTTTCAGTTGCTGACCTTGTGTCATCTAATCTAGAAGCGATTTTACTCGCTCAAGGCCGAATGAGCCTCCTGCTTCACTACTGACGCTGTTCGCGCGCTGCAGGACACGTACCTGCCTCGGAATCCGGCGTTGAAGGAGCTCGTGGACAAGGATCAAGAACCCCATCCCAAACCCAGCAGCATGTAGATGGTTGGTTGTTCAAGAAACCAGCTGCCACTTAAATAAGCAGATATCCAGAAATACCTGTCACTTGATGAACGTTTGCTTCTTCGAAGGCGTTGATGTCAGATGTTACACGTTGGATATCTCGTGCAGTGTTTCAGAACCATTTGATTTTGGAGAAGATAATAATAACAAAGCTTGAAATACATGTAGCTTTCTGCTGAACAACAAGTATAATGCCGATCATTCAGTGCTCAAGTAGCTAAACATCGTCCCAATAAATAAAATAATGTAAGGAAGGTGCAAAGGTTTAACTGTACAATCAGAAAAATATATATTCACACTACAGAGTTTTACAACGGTAGACTGATTGTTTTTGTAGTACAGACCCCACATTACTACAGGAGGGTGGTTCCACTTGTTTTGATAGTGAGTTTGTTTCCTCCCACGCTGTTTTCAAGCACCAACAAGGATTTCCAAGCATCAACATAATGTACAAATTGTTGACACAACAGCATGCAACCAACCGAGAAGTGGAAACAAAACAACACTGTGTATTTACACGTTGCTCTAGCAAGAGACCTGCGAGGGAGTGAAATCGTTGGCCATCATCATTTTAACCCGTAACAGGGCCATCGATCATCTCTCATTCTCCAACCGCCATCTCCGTCATCAAGAGCTCACCCAGGGACGTAGTAGCCCATCTTCTCCACTGGGAGGTTTAGCACCGAAGTATCAGCCTGAACAATTTCCGTACTTCAGTTAATCAATCATACAGTACTATGCCAGGGGACTAAAACAAAATTGCACAAGTTGCAGTTAACCATGGCTCCAACGGCTGGTCACTGCGAACAAGATATAAAAATAATGTACCTCCTCAAACGGAACAAACACAGAGGGTGACAAGCCCCTGCTGTGGGAAACGGCAGGCGCGTCTGGGTCATGCGTCTCATCCTCCTCCCAGCCCTCAACGAGTTCTAGTATGCTGCCCTTCCAGTTTTGCAGTTCAGTTGCATTCACTCTAAGCCTGCAGAATGTTGGCGCAAATTTCAAAGCCTAGGAACTGGCAAGAATCATCAGAGCCTGTGCAACGTCGCAACGATTTCATACAAAAATACCTAAGGTGCATTCTGACAAGCGTGCACCACTGCCCTGGATACAGGAGAGCCATTTCTATCTGCATGCCAGAAAGAGTAGCTCGTGTTAGGAAGAATGTGAAGGGCAGCTGAAGAAAGAATAAATCGTCTGAACTCTCACCTGGCCATCCTCTGATAGAATGTATTCGCTTTTAAATACACAATCAGCCTTCGATGCCCGGAAATGCATGCACTTAACAGCGTCTTTAATTTTATCTGGGGAGATCTGGTAATCCACAGGGATGAAAAAAAAAAGATAAATGGAGCGGGTGAGAAATATGCTGTTGAGTGATAAATGGCAACATGAGAGTTGTGATAGGGACCTTATAGAGAAACTTCCCGCTGGGGAAAAATCTCAAGTAACGGTAGTAGCAAACCTGAACATGAATGGGATGTATTGTCATTAATACCAACAGTTTAGTAACACTTAGAACATCAAACCAATAAGATAACAGAAAATAATATGTTTGTATGATCAGGATTTGTAAATGTGTCACGAGGGTAATGGACCACGATTCAAATGTTTCTTCATAATTCGTTTGAGCCCTTAATTAATTTTAGTTCAAAAATAAATAGAAATACATCCCAATCCAAATACGATACGATCCTTAAGTTTTATAGTGTAAAATTTAGAGTCCATTACCACTTCTAGTCACGAGTCACAAAAAAAAAGTGCCACCATACCACATTGACAGTTTTCTTGAATTGCCATTCTGTAACTCCGGTATGAATATGTGTGTTCCTGGCTTCCTGCTCACATAGAGACCTGAATAAGCAACAAATATCAAAGTCAGTGCAAATATATATGCCCACAATACTGAAGGTTCTATCAAATAGTATCAATATACAGCATAGCAGCAAAGCAAATTAGGAATTAAATCAAGAATTTTCAGACGGTTTTCAAGGAAAAATTAATATTTCCTGGAGAAGAACTATCTCCATGAATTGCAACGGGATGAGTCCTCAACCTAAAACTAACAATTCCAGTATACTTTCATTTTAACACACAATTGAGTCCCAGGAGCATGGCTACTGGCATACTGCAGATCTATAGATCATACTGATAAATTACAACTATATGTTGTATACTTGTATGTAATATCCATGATGTCAGATCTGAGTCTGCAGTATGCTCCGTCCAAATTGTAAGTCATTTTGGCTTCTAGATACATAGTTTTTTTTCTATGAACCTAGATATATGCTATTTCTAGGTACAAAAACTATGTATCTAGAACAGCCAAAATGACTTACAATTTGGAATGTTGGGAGTATATTATATGATATAAGCCTATAAGGCTTCTTGAATATTTACCATCAATTCGGATTCTTGGTCTCTGCAGCAACATTCTCCTCCAAGAGGAATCATACAACGACCGAACCATCATGTGGTTTGCCTCCATTCCACTCCTCTTCATAACATAAAATTGGATGCTTGAGAAAACGTAAGAACATGAAACTGAATAATGAAATCAAGTATACTAATCTGCCAAGTTTTCAAGCATGCAGCACGCCACAAAGTAGGATTACGTGCAGTATATTTCCACTTACGGCAGACACATGCAGCCCTCCCTAAAGTATATGGACTCATTCTTGCGCAAATCTGATGAAAAAAGGTTAAAAACAGTTACCCAAGCAGTTTGCATTTATCACTAGCAAGAAGGAAAAAACAATCCATTTTACTCCCCAAAGTTCCGCTAGAATCCGCTAATCAACCTAAAGTATTGTTTGCTTTCTTGAACCCCCTTAGACTACAATAAGGGTTGACAACACCCCTATGCCATAAATAGGGCCATGATGGGCAGATTCAGGAGACTTATCAATGACTTGGAGCTAAAAGAAATCCCGTTGGTAGGCAGGAAATTCACTTGGTCAAATGAGAGAAATGTCCCTACAAATTGTTGACACAACAGCATGCAACCAAGCGAGAAGTGGAAACAAAACAACACTGTGTATTTACACGTTGCTCTAGCAAGAGACCTGCGAGGGAGTGAAATCGTTGGCCATCATCATTTTAACCCGTAACAGGGCCATCGATCATCTCTCATTCTCCAACCGCCATCTCCGTCATCAAGAGCTCATCCAGGGACGTAGTAGTCCATCTTCTCCACCGGGAGGTTTAGCACCGAAGAATCAGCCTGAACAATTTCCGTACTTCAGTTAATCAATCATACAGTACTATGCCAAGGGACTTGTTGATACCATTTTAGGGCGCCAAACACTCAACACGAACCAGTGGCGGTGCTCTCTGCACAGGGGCAGACGGTCCACGCGCAGGGACCGAACGGTCCGCGGCCTGGTGCGAGGCTAGGGTTCTTCCCTGACGGCCGGACGGTCCGCGCCCTTGGGCCAGACGGTCCGCGCGTGCGCTGGAGCGGCGGAAGATCGCCGGCGGCGCCTGGATCTCGCTCCCGGGAGGGACTCCGTCGGCGAGGAGAGATCCTAGAAGTTGTCTAGGCTCGGACAGACCGACCTAAACTCATCTAATCGACGTAGAGTCGAAGAGAAGCGAAGAATTTGGAGATCGGAAGGTGTCGGAGACCATAATTAGGGGTACCCTCAAGGCTCCTAATTCTCAGCTGTTAACCCCCATCAGCACGAAGCTGCAAAGGCCTGATGGGTGCGACTAAGTCAGGGATCGGTCCATTCGAGGGACCCGATCACGCCTCGCCCGAGCCCAGCCTCGGGCAAGGGCAGCCGACCCCGGAGGATCTACGTCTCGCCCGAGGCCCCCTCCAGCGACGAACATACTTCCGGCTCGCCCAAGGCCCAGTCTTCGCCAAGAAGCAACCCTGGCCAAATCGCCACACCAACCGACCGAATCGCAGTAGCATTTAATGCAAAGGTGGCCTGACACCTTTATTCTGACGCACGTTCTCCAGTCGACAGAGCCGAAGTGACCGCAGTCACTTCGCCGCTCCACTGACCGGCCTGACAGAAGGACAGCGCCGCCTGCGCCGCTCCGACTGCTGTGCCACTCGACAGAGCGAGGCTGACAGGCAGCCAGGCCCGGCCTCAGGCACCATAGGAAACTCCGCTTCGCCCGACCCAGGGCTCGGACTCGGGCTAAGCCCCGGAAGACGGCGAACTCCGCTCCGCCCAACTTAGGGCTCGGACTCGGGCTAAGCCCCAGAAGACGGCGAACTCTGCTCCGCCCGACCCAGGGCTCGGACTCGGGCTAAGCCCCAGAAGACGGCGAACTCCGCTCCGCCCGACCCAGGGCTCGGACTCGGGCTCAGCCCCGGAAGACGGCGAACTCCGCTCCGCCCGACCCAGGGCTCGGACTCGGGCTCAGCCCCTGAAGACGACGAACTCCGCTTCGCCCGACCCCAGGGCTTGGACTCAGCCCTGGCCTCAGCCGACGGTCTCCGCCTCGCCCGACCCAGGGGCTCGAACTCGACCTCGGCCTCGGAAGACAGACTCGACCTCGACCTCGGAGGAGCCTCCACATCGCCTAACCTAGGGCGCGGACCGGCCACGTCAACAGGAGGCGCCATCATTACCCTACCCCAAGCTGACTCAGGCTACGGGAAACAAGACCGGCGTCCCATCTGGCTCGCTCCACCAGACAAGCAATGATGGCGCCCCGCACGCTCTATGACGACGGCGGCTCTCAGCCCCCTTACGGAAGCAAGAGGACGTCAGCAAGGACTCGACAGCTCCGACAGCTGTCCTTCCAGCAGGCTCCAGCACTCCTCCGACGGCCACGACACCACACGAACCGGGTGCCAAAACCTCTCCGGCTGCCACGATGGCATGTACTTAGGGCGCTAGCTCTCCTCCGCTAGACACGTTAGCACTCTGCTACACCCCCATTGTACACCTGGATCCTCTCCTTACGCCTATAAAAGGAAGGACCAGGGCCCCCTTAGAGAAGGTTGGCCGCGCGGGAGGACGGGGCGACGCGTAAAGTCCCTCGCTCTCTCCTACGCGGACGCTTGTAACCCCCTACTGCAAGCGCACCCGACCTGGGCGCAGGACAACACGAAGGCCGCGGGTTTCCCCTATTGCCTGTCTCCCTCCTTTGTTCCCCCCTTCGTGCTCCGTCTCGCGCCGACCCATCTGGGCTGGGGCACGCGGCGACATTTTACTCGTCGGTCCAGGGACCCCCCGGTCTCGAAACGTCGATACTTGGCGCGCCAGGTAGGGGCCTGCTGCGTGTTGACGAACAACTTCCCGTCAAGCTCCAGATGGGCAGTCTCCAGCAACCTTTCCAGCCCGGGACGGTGCTCCATTTCGAGAGTCTTGAGTTCATGTCCCTCGACGGCAGCTACGACATGATACTCCTTCCCCCGCCGTGCGACAGCGATAATGGCGGCCGACAGCCCGCCCGCCGGCGGCGGAATCGACGACGTCTTCCCCGCATGGTGGAAGAACAACATTCGAGCTCACCCCGCCCTCTCCCCCGCCGACGGAGGAGGAGGCGGGGCAACCAAGGCCAAGCAGAAGGCGGCACCTCGTCGGCTGTCGAGCGAGTCGACGGCGCCGGCGCCCCAACGGGGGGCACATCGGTCATCGACCTCACGTTTGAGACGAAGACGAGCGCCGTCTCCCCGCAACGCGCCAGTTCCAAGCAAACGGACGACGCCAGCACGCTCGCGAAAGGCTTGCTGGGCGTCACCCTCGTACCTGAGACGACGGTGCAGATAGTCCCTGATGTGACTTCATCACCGCCCGTCGACCAAGAGGTACCGACCGATTCCCATCTCACGCCTCTTGGATTCAGCCTCGATACGCCAAGCGGCTTCGCTTTGGCGGACGCTCTCGTAGAGGCGAGTCCGAACCCTCTAGGGTATCGTATGCGGTCACCCTGGGACCGGCTGACGGACGTCTCGACCTACGGGCCCTCGGGGTCCGAGGAAGATGACGTGCCCGACTTCTGTTGGGATTTCTCCGGACTTGGTAACCCCAGTGCCATGCGGGACTTCTTGACCGCATGCGACTACTGCCTTTCCGACTGTTCCGACGGTAGCCGCAGCCTCGGCGACGAGGACTGCGGCCCAAGTCGCGAATGTTTCCACGTCGATCTAGGGGGTCCCTCCGAAGGCAACCATCTTGGTATGCCGGAGAACGGTGATCTCCCTAGGCCTGTGCCTCACGTTGACATCCTACGAGAGCTAGCAGTGGTCCCCGTTCAGGCGGGGGGTCATGACCCACAGCTCGATCAAATCCGCGGGGTGCCGGCCAGGCTCGACGAGGGAGCAGGAGCACTTGAGCCGATCCGCCGGGACGTCGGGCAGGAATGGGCGGGCCAACCTCCGGCCGGAGAAATGCATCATCTACCCCAGGGTATCCAGCACCGCATCGCCGACGATGTCAGGGTGAGGCCGCCACCCGCTTCCAGTGGGGTCGGCCAGAACCTGGCTGCAGCGGCAATGCTTCTCCGCGCGATGCCGGAGCCATCAACCACCGAGGGGCGGCGAATCCAGGGAGAGCTCAAGAATCTCCTGGAGGGCGCCGCGGTCCGACGGACCGAAAGCTCGGCCTCCCAAAGGCAGGGGTACCCCTCGGAACATCGCGCCGTGACCTCCTGATTCATGCGGGAAGCCTCGGTCCACACCGGGCGCACGCGCAACACAGCGCCTGCGGCCCCGGGACACCTCGGCAACGAGCACCATCACCGCGACCGTCGGACCCAACTCGACAAGAGGGTGCGCCGAGGCTACCACCCCAGGCGTGGGGGACGCTACGACAGCGGGGAGGATCGGAGTCCCTCGCCCGAACCACCCGGTCTGCAGGCTTTCAGCCGCGCCATACGACGGGCGCCGTTCCCGACCCGGTTCCGAACCCCGACTACTATCACAAAGTACTCGGGGGAGACGAGACCGGAACTGTGGCTCGCAGACTACCGGCTGGCCTGCCAACTGGGTGGAATGGACGATGACAACCTCATCATCCGCAACCTCCCCCTGTTCCTCTCCGACACCGCTCGCGCCTGGTTGGAGCACCTGCCTCCGAGGCAGATCTCCAACTGGGACGACCTGGTCCAAGCCTTCGCCGGCAATTTCCAGGGCACGTACGTGCGCCCTGGAAACTCCTGGGACCTCCGAAGCTGCCGGCAGCAGCCGGGAGAGTCTCTCCGGGACTACATCCGGCAATTCTCGAAGCAGCGCACCGAGCTGCCCAACATCACCGATTCAGATGTCATCGACGCGTTCCTTGCCGGCACCACCTGCCACGACCTAGTGAGCAAGCTGGGTCGCAAGACCCCCACCAGGGCGAGCGAGCTGATGGACATCGCCACCAAGTTCGCCTCTGGCCAGGAGGCGGTTGAGGCTATCTTCCGGAAGGACAAGCAGCCCCAGGGCCGCCCACCGGAAGATGCCCCCGAGGCGTCAACTCAGCGCGGCGCCAAGAAGAAGGGCAAGAAGAAGTCGCAAGCGAAACGCGACGCCGCTGACGCGGACCTTGTCACCGCTGCCGAGTACAAGAACCCTCGGAAACCCCCCGGAGGTGCCAACCTCTTCGACAAGATGCTCAAGGAGTCGTGCCCCTATCATCAGGGGCCCGTCAAGCACACCCTTGAGGAGTGCGCCATGCTTCGGCGCCACTTCCACAGGGCCGGGCCACCCGCGGAGGGTGGCAGGGCTCGCGACGACGACAAGAAGGAAGATCACCAGGCAGGAGAGTTCCCCGAGGTCCGCGACTGCTTCATGATCTACGGTGGGCAAGCGGCAAACGCCTCGGCTCGGCACCGCAAACAAGAGCGTCGGGAGGTCTGTTCGGTGAAGGTGGCGGCGCCAGTCTACCTAGACTGGTCCGACAAGCCCATCACCTTCGACCAAGCCGACCACCCCGACCACGTGCCGAGCCCGGGGAAATACCCGCTCGTTGTCGACCCCATCATCGGCAACGTCAGGCTCACCAAGGTCCTCATGGACGGAGGCAGCAGCCTCAACATCATCTATGCCGAGACCCTCGGGCTCCTGCGTGTTGATCTGTCCTCGGTCCGGGCAGGCGCTGCGCCTTTCCACGGGATCATCCCAGAAAAGCGCGTCTAGCCCCTCGGACAACTCGACCTTCCCGTCTGCTTTGGAGCGCCCTCCAACTTCCGAAGGGAGACCCTCACGTTCGAGGTGGTCGAGTTTCGAGGAACCTACCACGCAGTATTGGGGAGGCCATGCTACGCGAAGTTCATGGCCGTCCCCAACTACACCTACCTCAAGCTCAAGATGCCGGGCCCCAACGGGGTCATCACCGTCGGCCCCACGTACCGACACACATTCGAATGCGACGTCGAGTGCGTGGAGTACGCCGAGGCCCTCGCCGAATCCGAGGCCCTCATCGCCGACCTGGAGAGCCTCTCGAAGGAGGTGCCAGACGTGAAGCGCCACGCCGGCAACTTCGAGCCAGCGGAGACGTTTAAGTCCGTCCCCCTCGACCCCAGCAGCGACGCCTCCAAGCAGATCCGGATCGGCTCCGAGCTCGACCCCAAATAGGAAGCAGTGCTTGTCGACTTTCTCCGCGCAAACGCTGATGTTTTCGCGTGGAGTCCCTCGAACATGCCCGGCATACCGAGGGATGTCGCCGAGCACTTGCTGGATATCCAAACCGGAGTCCGACCCGTCAAGCAGCCTCTGCGCCGATTCGACGAAGAAAAGCGCAGAGCCATAGGCGAGGAGATCCACAAGCTAATGGCGGCAGGGTTCATCAAAGAGGTATTCCATCCCGAATGGCTTGCCAACCCTGTGCTTGTGAGAAAGAAAGGAGGGAAATGGCGGATGTGTGTAGACTACACTGGTCTAAACAAAGCATGTCTGAAGTGTCGGCGTTTCGAGACCCGGGGGTCCCTGGGCCGACGAGTGAAATGTCGCCGCGTGCCCCAGCCTAGATGGGTCGGCGCGAGGCCGAGCGCGAAGGGGGGAAAATTGGCCGGAGGCGGGCATGAGAGAGGTGGAAATCCCGCGGCCTTCGTGTTCGTCCCGCGCCCAGGTCGGGTGCGCTTGCAGTAGGGGGTTACAAGCGTCCACGCGGGAGAGGGAGCGAGCGGCCTCACGCGAGCGCCTGTCCCGTCCTCTTCCCCGCGCGGCCAACCCTCTGTAAGAGGGCCCTGGTCCTTCCTTTTATAGGCGTAAGGAGAGGATCCAGGTGTACAATGGGGGGTGTAGCAGAGTGCTACGTGTCTAGCGGAGGAGAGCTAGCGCCCTAAGTACATGCTGTCGTGGCAGCCGGAGAGGTTTTGGCACCCGGTTCGTGTGGTGTCGTGGCCGTCGGAGGAGCGCTGGAGCCTGGAGGAAGGACAGCTGTCGGGGCTGTCGAGTCCTTGCTGACGTCCTCTTGCTTCCATAAGGGGGCTGGGAGCCGCCATCGTCATAGAGTGTGCGGGGCGCCATCATTACTTTGTCTGGCGGAGCGAGCCAGATGGGACGCCGGTCTTGTTTCCTGTAGCCTGAGTCAGCTTGGGGTAGGGTAATGATGGCACCTCCTGTTGACGTGGCCGGTCCGCGCCCTAGGTTGGGCGATGTGGAGGCTCCTCCGAGGTCGAGGTCAAGTCTGTCTTCCAAGGCCGAGGTCGAGTCCGAGCCCCTGGGTCGGGCGAGGCGGAGTTCGTCGTCTTCAGGGGCTGAGCCCGAGTCCGAGCCCTGGGTCGGGCGGAGCGGAGTTCGCCGTCTTCAGGGGCTGAGCCCGAGTCCGAGCCCTGGGTCGGGCGGAGCGGAGTTTGCCGTCTTCCGGGGCTTAGCCCGAGTCCGAGCCCTGGGTCGGGCGGAGTGGAGTTCGCCGTCTTCCGGGGCTTAGCCCGAGTCCGAGCCCTGGGTCGGACGGAGCGGAGTTCGCCGTCTTCAGGGGCTGAGCCCGAGTCCGAGCCCTGGGTTGGGCGGAGCGGAGTTCGCCGTCTTCCGGGGCTTAGCCCGAGTCCGAGCCCTGGGTCGGACGAAGCGAAGTTTCCTATGGTGCCTGAGGCCGGGCCTGACTGCCTGTCAGCCTCACTCTGTCGAGCGGCACAGCAGTCGGAGCGGCGCAGGCGGCGCTGTCCTTCTGTCTGGCCGGTCAGTGGAGCGGCGAAGTGACTGCGGTCACTTCGGCTCTGTCGACTGGAGGACGCACGTCAGGATAAAGGTGTCAGGCCGCCTTTGCATTAAATGCCCCTGTGATTTGGTCGGTTGGCGTGGCGATCTGGCCAGGGTTGCTTCTTGGCGAAGACTGGGCCTCAGGCGAGCCGGAAGTATGTTCGTCGCTGGAGGGGAGCCTCGGGCGAGACGGAGATCCTCCGGGGTCGGCTGCCCTTGTCCGAGGCTGAGCTCGGGCGAGGCGTGATCGAGTCCCTCGAATGGACCGATCCCTGACTTAGTCGCACCCATCAGGCCTTTGCAACTTTGTGCTGATGGGGGTTACCAGCTGAGAATTAGGAGCCTTGAGGGTACCCCTAATTATGGTCCCCGACAGTAGCCCCCGAGCCTCGAAGGGAGTGTTAACACTCGCTTGGAGGCTTTTGTCGCACTTTTTTGCAAGGGGACCAGCCTTTCTCGGTTGCGTTTTGTTCCGGTGGGTGCGCGCGAGCGCACCCGCCGGGTGTAGCCCCTGAGGCCTCAGAGGAGTGGTTTGACTCCTCCGAGGTCTTAATGCCTCGCGCAATGCTTCGGCTGGTCTGGTCGTTCCCTCATGCGAGCTGGCCGTAGCCCGGGTGCACGGTCGGGTTCCAAGTTCTCGGGCTGGTATGTTGACGTTGTCAACGGTTTGGCCGGAGCCGGGTTTGCGAGAGCAGCCCCCGAGCCTCTGCACAGGGCGAGAGGACGGTCAGGGTCAGACTCGACTTTTTTACATACGCCCCTGCGTCGCCTTTCCGCAAGGAGGAGGGGGGGGAGAGCGCCATGTTGCCCTCGGAGGGCGCCGAACATGGTGTCTCCAGTGAGCTGCCGGCGGGTAATCCGAGTGGACGCCCGTGCCCCATTTGTTAGGGGTCGGCTAGAGGCCCAGAGGCGCGCCCAAAAGTACCTGCGGGTGATCTGCCGGACCCGGTCCCCTGTCGACGGGGTCCGAGGGCTCGATGCCTCCCTCTGATGGGATTCCATTACAAGATCGTTCCCGCTGGTCTCAGAAATGTCCTAGGGTACCTCAGGAGCGTAGCCCGAGCCTTGGTTATGTATCGAACGTACCCATGGTCATCCCTCGCTCTGTGTCTGAGGCGGCTGTGAACCCTTCGAGGGCCAGCCTTCGAACCCCTGATCAGTAGTGGGCGCGGAGCCCGAGTGGCCTGAGGCAGCCGTTGAACCCTTCCGAGGGGTCGGCCTTCGAACCTCTGACCAGTAGTGGGTGTGGAGCCCACGCGCTCTGAGGCGGCTGTTGAACCCCTCCGAGGGGCCAGCCTTCGAACCTCTGATCAGTAGGGAGGCTCGGAGCCTGTTTCCTTCACGGAGAAGGGTCCTTTTCGGGGTATCCCCCTTTCCCGGTCCCTGTTGTAAGAGAGAGAAAGAGGAAGAGGAAAAGGACACGAAATCAAATGACGTGGCGTACCTTTTTTGACGCGGTCATTATGGCGAAGGCGAAGCGTCGCTCGCTTCCCCTGCCAGAGGCGCCGCCTTTCCCGCCGCGGAGTTGATGCGACGGGGCGTGCGGTTCACGGGGCGGCCGTTGCGCGTGCGCGAGCCGTTCGAGGAACGGAACACGGGCGCGTCGTCTTCACACCGTGAGAGAGGGTTCTCTCGGTGCCCCCGGATGGGACGTAAGCTTGGTTGACGACGTGACCGCTGCTCCTGCCCGCCTGCCACCGCCATTACTGCCGGCCCATTTTTGGCCGCATTGACCGTCGCACCTGGCTGGCGCTGCTGGGTCGTGCGCTGGGTCGCCTCGAGTCGCGGTACTGGTTCCGCAGTCGAGGAGGCGCGACAGTGGTGCGAGTGGCGGTGCAGTTGCTTGCACGTAGCGACCGGTGCGCCGGTTGCATGACGCGTGGGCGTGGGCCCCATGCTAGGTGCGTTGGAAGTCAGAGGGGCACGCCCACTTGGCGCGGTTGCATGCCGCCTGCATGGCTGCCTACCCTTTCATCCGCTGGTCTGGGCGAAAGTGGACGGGCGCTTGTAACCGCTGGGCGGTTGCATGCACCGCGCGCGGCGGTTTGGCTTCTTCTGCCCTAGGCCAGCTTGCATGACGTGTGGGACCCAGCCCCTGCGCCGTAGGGGGAGGACCTTGGAGCGTGCTGGAGAAGACTCAGCCCACGACGGCTGGGGACGCAGGCAGGGAGAGTCGCCTTTAAAAGGAGGGTGACCCCCTTGAAAGGCGACCATGTCTTCGTGCTCCCTTATGCACCGTGTCTTTCCACCTTCCAAGCCCCCGGATGGGGGACACCCGCAGTCCTTCCGCCTTGTCGTTGGAGGAACGCAACTCCGTGGGAGTTGGTACCTTTCAGCCATCGTTCGGCTTCAAGGATTTTCATCATGCAGCCCGGCTGCACCCCTCCGCCGGCGGTCACCCGAGACGGTGACCACCAGCCCCTGGATGGGGAGAAGCAAGTCGGGCTGTGATCTTGGTCCCGCCCTCAGCTTCAAGGATGTTCATCATCCTTGCTGGGGCGGAGAGCGAGGCGAGCCGGGGCTCTACCTCCCGCGCGGGTCGGCTGGCCACCTCCTCTTCCAGCTTTTGGTGGTGGAAACCATCCTCCAGCTCTGTGGAGGAGGCGTCCTCCAGCCATGCCGGGGAAGGCGAACTGTTGCTGCCCAGCTAGGATGCAACATTCCGCCCTCTTCCTCGCTTTCGTGGCGAGGACGAGAGCAAGGACCTGCCGGTGCGCTTTGGAGCGGCCCGCTCTTTGGCTTTGATGGCTGGTTCGCGTCCCTTGAGCGGGAACGCGAACGAGAGCCTTCCGGTGGCCGTGTCCGTCCTGGGACCATGGCTGCTGCTGCAGAGGTCGCTGGCGAGTCGCCCGGAACTTGTCGCCCCGCAGGCTCCCCGGTGTGGAGGTTGTTCATACCCGCGGGGATGGAACCGGAGTTCCGTTTGTAATGGCACTTTGAATGTCGGTCTTTTCGTTCATTGTGGCTGTCGGGGCCTGAACGTGTATGTATTTTTTGGCGCGGAGCCGTGTTTTTTCCTCATTTTCGAGCGCTAAGACTCGCCTGATGGTTGTCTGAACCGCTTCACCAAGCGTGAGTCACCCCGTGCAAAGGTGACGAGTGAGGTATCCGTATCCCAGAGGCGTAGGAATCCTCTCGGCTCAGTCGGCCTTGTTGTCCGAGGCTTCTCTTGCTTAGTTAAAGGAACCCCTCGGCCGCTCTTTGACGAGCCGAAGCCAGGGGTAGCGGTGTCAGCACGGACAGAGGCAGAGTTGGCTCGAAAAGAAGACTTGGTCAGCCGGAGCCTGGCCGGGTCGTCCGTTAGCGGGACTGACGCCGGAGTTGATCTGCCGAGGCCTCGGGCCGGGCTGATGTCTTCGGGGGACAGCTGGCCGAGGCCTCGGGGTGACCAGCCGAGCCGCCTGCTCGAGCCGGATTCTTGGAGGAGACCCAGGCGGCGATGGCCCGGGCGTGATGGTGAAGTCGTCCTTCAGAGTGGAGACCCTCGGACCGTGTCGCCGTCGGAGGCTAGGTCGGACCTCGCCGAAGGTGTAGTCGACGCCGAGGGTGCTGCTGCTCCCTTCAACTGTCGAGATCCGAGCCTGCAGGATCGGATTATCTTGTAGTGTGTGTTTTCTGCGGCCGCCGAGGCCCAAACACACCCTCGCCGTGTTGTAAAGCTGCGTTTCTTTTCCTCTTGTTTCGAGTATCTGGACTTTTTCGTCGGTAACAGAATTGTCTGTGCGAGCGAGAGTTGCTTTTCACGGAAGGTGATGAGTGAGGTATCCGTATCCCGGAGGCGTAGGAATCCCTCGGCTCGGTCGGCCTTGCCGCTTACACGCGCTCTTGCCCGTCCATGGGGTTCTGTCACCGACGTAGTCGAGAAGGCCCGAAGAATCGCTTCCGCAGAAGAGCTTTCAAGTGTGAAGACTTGCTCGGTCCGCGGAATCACTTATCCGAACGCGAGTTACTTATCACAGAAGGTGATGAGTGAGGTATTCGTATCCCGAAGGCGTAGGAGTCCCTCGGCTCGGTCAGCCTTGGCTGCTTACGTGCACTCCATCGTTTTCAGGATCCACTTTCGAAGTAGTCGAAAAGCACGAAACACATTCTGGCAGAAAGGATCTTTTTTCGAGGAAAATTTCGACGCAGAGGGGGTACCCCCTTTTAGCCCCCGAGGGAGCGTCGGGCTTTGCCGAGGCAAGGCTGACCCTTCCTTGATGGCTAAACTTTGCGTGGAAGCGAGGTATATGAACAACTTGAAAACATCTTAAGGGTAGAAGCGACGTAGCTGTTGGATGTTCCAAGCGTTGCTATAGACCTCGCCTTGACTGTTGGCCAGCTTGTACGTTCCGGGCTTCAGAACTTTGGCGATGACGAACGGCCCTTCCCAGGGAGGCGTGAGCTTGTGCCGACCTCGGGCGTCTTGTCGCAGCCGAAGCACCAGGTCGCCCACCTGGAGGTCTCGGGACCGGACCCCTCGGGCGTGGTAGCGTCGCAGGGACTGCTGGTACCGCGCCGAGTGTAGCAAGGCCATGTCCCGAGCCTCTTCCAGCTGGTCTAGCGAGTCTTCTCGATTAGCTTGGTTGCTTTGGTCAGCATAGGCCCTTGTCCTCGGGGAACCATATTCCAAGTCTGTGGGCAAGATGGCCTCGGCCCCATAGACTAGGAAGAACGGCGTGAAGCCCGTGGCTCGGCTCGGCGTTGTCCTCAGGCTCCAGACCACCGAGGGGAGTTCCTTCATCCATCGCTTGCCGAACTTGTTGAGGTCGTTGTAGATCCGAGGCTTGAGTCCTTGTAGAATCATGCCGTTGGCACGCTCTACTTGCCCATTCGTCATGGGGTGAGCCACGGCAGCCCAGTCCACCCGGATGTGGTGATCCTCGCAGAAGTCCAGGAACTTTCTGCCGGTGAACTGGGTGTCGTTGTCTGTGATGATGGAGTTCGGGACCCCAAAACGATGGATGATGTTGGTGAAGAACGCCACCGCTTGCTCGGACCTGATGCTGTTAGGGGTTGGACCTCGATCCACTTGGAGAATTTGTCGATGGCGACCAACAGGTGCGTGTAGCCCCCGGGTGCCTTCTGCAAGGGGCCGACGAGGTCCAGACCCCACACAGCAAAAGGCCAGGTGATGGGTATCGTCTGTAGAGCCTGAGCAGGCAGGTGGGTCTGCCTTGCGTAGAACTGACACCCTTCGCAGGTGCAGACAATTCTAGTGGCGTCGGCCACCGCCGTCGGCCAGTAGAAACCTTGCCGGAAAGCATTTCCGACAAGGGCTCGAGGTGCTGCGTGATGGCCGCAAGCCCCCGAGTGTATCTCTCGTAGGAGTTCCTGACCTTCGGCGATGGAGATGCGTCGCTGGAGGATGCCTGAGGGGCTGCGGTGGTAGAGCTCCTTCCCGACTCCCAGCAAGACGAACGACTTGGCGCGTCGCGCCAACCGCCGAGCTTCGGCTCGGTCGAGGGGTAGCTCCCCTCGGTGGAGATATTGCAGGTATGGGGTCTGCCAGTTTCGATTAGGCATGACCCCGCTTCGCTCCTCCTCGACGCGCAGTGCCTCACCCTCGGGGGCCGAGGGTGCCTCGGGCTGAACCGAGGGTGCCTCGGGCCGAGCCGAGGGTGCCTCGGACTGAGCCGAGGGTGCCTCGAACTCGGGCGTGTCGTTGATCTTGACGGAGGGTTGATGCAGGTCTCGGGAGAAGATGTCCGGGGGAACCGTTGTTCGCCCCGAGGCTATTTTAGCCAGCTCGTCCGCAGTCTCGTTGTAGCGTCGGGCGATGTGGTTGAGCTCGAGCCCGTAGAACTTGTCTTCCAGGCGTCGAACCTCATCGCAGTAGGCTTCCATCTTCGGGTCGCGGCAGTGGGAGTTCTTCATGACTTGGTCGATGACGAGCTGCGAGTCACCGCGAGCGTCGAGGCGTCGGACCCCTAGCTCGATGGCGATACGCAACCCGTTGACCCGAGCCTCGTACTCAGCCACATTGTTGGACGCCGGGAAGTGGAGGCGTAGCACGTAGCGTAGATGCTTTCCGAGGGGCGAGATGAAGAGTAGGCCTGCGCCGGCCCCTGTCTTCATCAGCGACCCGTCGTAGAAAATGGTCCAGAGTTCCGGCTGGATCGAAACCGTTGGGAGCTGGGTGTCGACCCATTCAGCCACGAAGTCCGCCAAGACCTGGGACTTGATGGCCTTCCGAGGGGCGAACGAGATCGCTTCGCCCATGATTTCCACCGCCCACTTTGCGATTCTACCCGAGGCCTCTCGGCACTGGATGATCTCCCCCAGGGGGAAGGATGACACCACAGTTACCGGATGAGACTCGAAGTAGTGTCGCAACTTCCGTCGCGTCAGGATCACCGCGTACAGCAGCTTCTGAATTTGTGGGTAGCGGATCTTGGTTTCGGACAGTACCTCGCTGATGAAGTAGACTGGCCTCTGGACGGGCAATGCATGCCCCTCTTCTCCTCTCTCAACCACAATCGCGGCGCTAACCACCTGAGTGGTCGCGGCGACGTAGATCAAGAGGGCTTCTCCGGCAGCGGGGGCACCAAGATGGGCGCGTTCGTGAGGAGCGCCTTCAGGTTCCCGAGGGCTTCCTCGGCCTCGGGGGTCCAAGTGAAGCACTCGGCCTTCCTTAAGAGGCGGTACAGAGGCAGGCCTCTTTCGCCGAGGCGTGAGATGAAGCGGCTCAGAGCCGCAAGGCATCCCATGACTCTCTATACGCCTTTCAAGTCCTTGATGGGCCCCATGCTGGTGATGGCCACGATCTTCTCCGGGTTGGCTTCGATGCCCCGCTCGGAGACGATGAACCCCAAGAGCATGCCTCGGGGTACCCCGAAGACACACTTCTCGGGATTAAGCTTCACGCCTTTCGCCTTGAGACATCGGAATGTCACTTCAAGGTCGGAAAGAAGGTCGGAGGCTTTCCTCGTCTTGACTACGATGTCATCGACGTAGGCCTCGACCGTCTGGCCAATGTGTTGGCCGAACACATGGTTCATGCACCGCTGGTACGTCGCACCCGCATTCCTCAAGCCGAACAGCATGGTGACATAGCAGTACATGCCGAAGGGCGTGATGAAAGAAGTCGCGAGCTGGTCGGACTCCTTCATCCTGATTTGGTGATACCCTGAGTAGGCATCGAGGAAAGACAGGGTTTCGCACCCAGCAGTGGAATCCACGATTTGATCGATGCGAGGCAGAGGGTGGGGAACCTTCGGACATGCTTTGTTTAGACCAGTGTAGTCTACACACATCCGCCATTTCCCCCCTTTCTTTCTCACAAGCACAGGGTTGGCAAGCCATTCGGGATGGAATACCTCTTTGATGAACCCTGCCGCCATTAGCTTGTGGATCTCCTCGCCTATGGCTCTGCGCTTTTCCTCGTCGAATCGGCGCAGAGGCTGCTTCACGGGTCGGGCTCCAGCTCGGATATCCAGTGAGTGCTCGGCGACATCCCTCGGTATGCCGGGCATGTCCGAGGGACTCCACGCGAAAACGTCGGCGTTCGCGCGGAGAAAGTCGACGAGCACTGCTTCCTATTTGGGATCGAGCTCGGAGCCGATCCGGATCTGCTTGGGGGCGTCGCTGCTGGGGTCGAGGGGACGGACTTAACCGTCTCCGCTGGCTCAAAGTTGCCGGCGTGACGCTTCACGTCTGGCACCTCCTTAGAGAGGCTCTCCAGGTCGGTGATGAGGGCCTCGGATTCGGCGAGGGCCTCGGCGTACTCCACGCACTCCACGTCGCATTCGAACGCGTGTTTGTACGTGGGGCTGACGGTGATGACCCCGTTGGGGCCCGGCATCTTGAGCTTGAGGTAGGTGTAGTTGGGGACGGCCATGAACTTCGCGTAGCATGGCCTCCCTAGTACCGCGTGGTAGGTTCCTCGGAACCCGACCACCTCGAACGTGAGGGTCTCCTTTCGGAAGTTGGAGGGTGTTCCGAAGCAGACAGGAAGGGCGAGTTGTCCGAGGGGCTGGACGCGCTTCCCGGGGATGATCCCGTGGAAAGGCGCAGCGCCTGCCCGGACCGAGGACAGATCAACACGCAGGAGCCCGAGGGTCTTGGCGTAGATGATGTTGAGGCTGCTGCCTCCGTCCATGAGGACCTTGGTGAGCCTGACGTCGCCGATGACGGGGTCGACGATGAGCGGGTATTTCCCCGGGCTCGGCACGTGATCGGGGTGGTCGGCTTGGTCGAAGGTGATGGGCTTGTCGGACCAGTCTAGGTAGACTGGCGCCGCCACCTTTACCGAACAGACCTCCCGACGCTCTTGCTTGAGGTGCCGAGCCGAGGCGTTCGCCGCTTGCCCACCGTAGATCATGAAGCAGTCGCGGACCTCGGGGAACTCTCCTGCCTGGTGATCTTCCTTCTTATCGTCGTCGCGAGCCCTGCCACCCTCCGCGGGTGGCCCGACCCTGTGGAAGTGGCGCCGAAGCATGGCGCACTCCTCAAGGGTGTGCTTGACGGGCCCCTGATGATAGGGGCACGGCTCCTTGAGCATCTTGTCGAAGAGGTTGGCACCTCCGGGGGGTTTCCGATGGTTCTTGTACTCGGCGGCGGCGACAAGGTCTGCGTCGGCGACGTCGCGTTTCGCTTCCGACTTATTCTTGCCCTTCTTCTTGGCGCCGCGCTGAGTTGACGCCTCGGGGGCATCTTCCGGTGGGCGGCCCTGGGGCTGCTTGTCCTTCCGGAAGATAGCCTCAACTGCCTCCTGGCCAGAGGCGAACTTGGTGGCGATGTCCATCAGCTCGCTCGTCCTGGTGGGGGTCTTGCGACCCAGCTTGCTCACCAGGTGACGGCAGATGGTGCCGGCGAGGAACGCGCCGATGACATCTGAATCGGTGATGTTGGGCAGCTCGGTGCGCTGCTTCGAGAATCGCCGGATGTAGTCCCGGAGAGACTCTCCCGGCTGCTGCCGGCAGCTTCGGAGGTCCCAGGAGTTTCCAGGGCGTACGTACGTGCCCTGGAAATCGCCAGCGAAGGCTTGGACCAGGTCGTCCCAGTTGGAGATTTGCCCCGGAGGCAGGTGCTCCAACCAGGCGCGAGCGGTGTCGGAGAGGAACAGGGGGAGGTTGCGGATGATGAGGTTGTCATCGTCCGTTCCACCCAGTTGGCAGGCGAGCTGGTAGTCCGCGAGCCACAGTTCCGGTTTCGTCTCCCCCGAGTACTTTGTGATAGTAGTCGGGGGTCGGAACCGGGTCGGTAACGGCGCCCGTCGTATGGCACGACTGAAGGCCTGCGGACCGGGTGGCTCGGGCGAGGGACTCCGATCCTCCCCGCTGTCGTAGCGTCCTCCACGCCTGGGGTGGTAGCCTCGGCGCACCCTCTCGTCGAGGTGGGCCCGACGGTCGCGGTGATGGTGCTCGTTGCCGAGGCGGCCCGGGGCCGCAGGCGTTGTGTTGCGCGTGCGCCCGGTGTGGACCGAGGCTTCCCGCATGAATCGGGAAGTCGCGGCGCGATGTTCCGAGGGGTACCCCTGCCTTCGGGAGGCGGAGCTCTCGGCCCGTCGGACCGCGGCGCCCTCCAGGAGATTCTTGAGCTCTCCCTGGATTCGCCGCCCCTCGGTGGTTGATGGCTCCGGCATCGCGCAGAGAAGCATTGCTGCTACAGCCAGGTTCTGGCCGACCCCACTAGAAGCGGGTGGCGGCCTCACCCTGACATCGTCGGCGATGCGGTGCTGGAAGCCCTGGGGTAGGTGACGCACTTCTCCGGCCGGAGGTTGGCCCGCCCATTCCTGCCCGACGTCCCGGCGGATCGGCTCGAGTGCTCCTGCTTCCTCGTCGAGCCTGACCTGCACCCTGCGGATTTGCTCAAGCGGTGGGTCATGACCCTCCGCCTAAACGGGGACCACAGCTAGCTCCCGTAGGATGTCAACGCGAGGCACAGGCCTAGGGAGATCACCGTTCTCCGGCATACCGAGATGGTTGCCTTTGGAGGGACCCCCTAGATCGACGTGGAAACATTCACGACTTGGGCCGCAGTCCTCGTCGCCGAGGCTGCGGCTACCGTCGGAACAGTCGGAAAGGCAGTAGTCGCATGCGGTCATGAAGTCCCGCATGGCACTGGGGTTACCAAGTCCGGAGAAATCCCAACAGAAGTCGGGCTCGTCATCTTCCTCGGACCCCGAGGGCCCGTAGGTCGAGACGTCCGTCAGCCGGTCCCAGGGTGACCGCATACGATACCCCAGAGGGTTTGGACTCGCCTCTACGAGAGCGTCCTCCAAAGCGAAGCCGCTTGGCGGGTCGAGGCTGAATCCTAGGGGCGCGAGATGGGAATCGGTCGGTACCTCTTGGTCGACTGGCGGCGATGAAGTCACGTCAGGGACTGACTGCACCGTCGTCTCAGGTACGAGGGTGATGCCCAGCAAGCCTTTCGCGAGCGTGCTGGCGTCGTCCGTTTGCTCGGAATTGGCATGTTGCGGGGAGACGGCGCTCGTCTTCGTCTCAAACGCGAGGTCGATGCCCGACGCGCCCCCCGTTGGGGCGCCGGCGCCGTCGACTTGCTCGACAGCCGACGAGGGGCCGCCTCCTACTTGGCCTTGGTTGCCCCGCCTCCTCCTCTGTCGGCGGGGGAGAGGGCGGGGTGAGCTCGAATGTTGTTCTTCCACCACGCGGGGAAGACGTCGTCGATTTCGCCGCCGGCGGGCGGGCTGTCGGCCGCCATTGTCGCTGTCGCACGGCGGGGGAAGGAGTACCATGTCGTAGCTGCCGTCGAGGGACATGAACTCAAGACTCCCGAAACGGAGCACCGTCCTGGGCTGGGGAGGTTGCTGGAGACTGCCCAACTGGAGCTTGACGGGAAGCTGTTCGTCAACACGCAGCAGGCCCCTACCTGGCGCGCCAACTGTCAGCATTTCGAGACCGGGGGGGTCCCTGGGCCGACGAGTGAAATGTCGCCGCGTGCCCCAGCCCAGATGGGTCGGCGCGAGGCCGAGCGCGAAGGGGGGAAAAGGCGGCCGGAGGCGGGTGTGAGAGAGGTGGAAATCCCGCGGCCTTCGTGTTCGTCCCGCGCCCAGGTCGGGTGCGCTTGCAGTAGGGGGTTACAAGCGTCCACGCGGGAGAGGGAGCGAGCGGCCTCACGCGAGCGCCTGTCCCGTCCTCTTCCCCGCGCGGCCAACCCTTTGTAAGAGGGCCCAGGTCCTTTCTTTTATAGGCGTAAGGAGAGGATCTAGGTGTACAATGGGGGGTGTAGCAGAGTGCTACGTGTCTAGCGGAGGAGAGCTAGCACCCTAAGTACATGCTGTCGTGGCAGCCGGAGAGGTTTTGGCACCCAGTTCATGTGGTGTCGTGGCCGTCGGAGGAGCGCTAGAGCCTGGAGGAAGGACAGCTGTCGGGGTGTCGAGTCCTTGCTGACGTCCTCTTGCTTCCAAAAGGGGGCTGGGAGCCGCCATCGTCATAGAGCGTGCGGGGCACCATCATTACTTTGTCTGGCGGAGCGAGCCAGATGGGACGCCAGTCTTGTTTCCCGTAGCCTGAGTCAGCTTGGGGTAGGGTAATGATGGCACCTCCTGTTGACGTGGCCGGTCCGCGCCCTAGGTTGGGCGATGTGGAGGCTCCTCCGAGGTCGAGGTCGAGGTCGAGTCTGTCTTCCGAGGCCGAGGTCGAGTCCGAGCCCCTGGGTCGGGCGAGGCGGAGTTCGTCGTCTTCAGGGGCTGAGCTCGAGTCCGAGCCCTGGGTCGGGCGGAGCGGAGTTCGCCATCTTCAGGGGCTGAGCCCGAGTCCGAGCCCTGGGTCGGGCGGAGCGGAGTTCGCCGTCTTCCGGGGCTTAGCCCGAGTCCGAGCCCTGGGTCGGGCGGAGCGGAGTTCGCCGTCTTCCGGGGCTTAGCCCGAGTCCGAGCCCTGGGTCGGGCGGAGCGGAGTTCACCATCTTCAGGGGCTGAGCCCGAGTCCGAGCCCTGGGTCGGGCGGAGCGGAGTTCACCGTCTTCCGGGGCTTAGCCCGAGTCCGAGCCCTGGGTCGGGCGAAGCGGAGTTTCCTATGGTGCCTGAGGCCGGGCCTGACTGCCTGTCAGCCTCACTCTATCGAGCGACACAGCAGTCGAAGCGGCGCAGGCGGCACTGTCCTTCTGTCAGGCCGGTCAGTGGAGCGGCGAAGTGACTGCGGTCACTTCGGCTCTGTCGACTGGAGGACGCGCGTCAGGATAAAGGTGTCAGGCCGCCTTTGCATTAAATGCCCCTGCGATTTGGTCGGTTGGCGTGGCGATCTGGCCAGGGTTGCTTCTTGGCGAAGACTGGGCCTCGGGCGAGCCGGAAGTATGTTCGTCGCTGGAGGGGAGCCTCGGGCGAGACGGAGATCCTCCGGGGTCGGCTGCCCTTGTCCGAGGCTGAGCTCAGGCGAGGCGTGATCGAGTCCCTCGAATGGACCGATCCCTGACTTAGTCGCACCCATCAGGCCTTTGCAGCTTTGTGCTGATGGGGGTTACCAGCTGAGAATTAGGAGCCTTGAGGGTACCCCTAATTATGGTCCCCGACACGAAGGTTCCCTACCCTCTGCCTCGCATCGATCAAATCGTGGATTCCACTGCTGGGCGCGAAACCCTGTCTTTCCTCGATGCCTACTCAGGGTATCACCAAATCAGGATGAAGGAGTCCGACCAGCTCGCGACTTCTTTCATCACGCCTTTCGGCATGTACTGCTATGTCACCATGCTGTTTGGCTTGAGGAATGCGGGTGCGACGTACCATCGGTGCATGAACCATGTGTTCGGCGAACACATTGGCCGGACGGTCGAGGCCTACGTCGATGACATCGTAGTCAAGACGAGGAAAGCCTCCAACCTCCTTTCCGACCTTGAAGTGACATTCTGATGTCTCAAGGCGAAAGGCATGAAGCTCAATCCCGAAAAGTGTGTCTTTGGGGTACCCCGAGGCATGCTCTTGGGGTTCATCGTCTCTGAGCGGGGCATCGAAGCCAACCCGGAGAAGATCACAGCCATCACCAGCATGGGGCCCATCAAGGACTTGAAAGGCGTACAGAGAGTCATGGGATGTCTTGCGGCTCTGAGCCGCTTCATCTCACGCCTCGGCGAAAGAGGCCTGCCTCTGTACCGCCTCTTAAGGAAGGTCGAGTGCTTCACTTGGACCCCTGAGGCCGAGGAAGCCCTCGGGAACCTGAAGGCGCTCCTCACGAATGCGCCCATCTTGGTGCCCCCCGCTGCCGGAGAAGCCCTCTTGATCTACGTCGCCGCGACCACTCAGGTGGTTAGCGCCGCGATTGTGGTTGAGAGACGAGAAGAGGGGCACACATTGCCCGTCCAGAGGCCAGTCTACTTCATCAGCGAGGTACTGTTCGAGACCAAAATCCGCTACCCACAAATTCAGAAGCTGCTCTACGCGGTGATCCTGACGCGGCGGAAGTTGCGACACTACTTCGAGTCTCATCCGGTAACTATGGTGTCATCCTTCCCCCTGGGGGAGATCATCTAGTGCCGAGAGGCCTCGGGTAGAATCGCAAAGTGGGCGGTGGAAATCATGGGCGAAACGATCTCGTTCGCCCCTCGGAAGGCCATCAAGTCCTAGGTCTTGGCGGACTTCGTGGCTGAATGGGTCGACACCCAGCTCCCAACAGTTCCAATCCAGCCGGAACTCTGGACCATGTTCTTCGACGGGTTGCTGATGAAGACAGGAGCAGGCGCAGGCCTGCTCTTCATCTCGCCCCTCGGGAAGCACCTACGCTACATGCTACGCCTCCACTTCCCGGCGTCCAACAATGTGGCTGAGTACGAGGCTCTGGTCAACGGGTTGCGCATCGCCATCGAGCTAGATGTCCGACGCCTCGACGCTCGCGGCGACTCGCAGCTCGTCATCGACCAAGTCATGAAGAACTCCCACTGCCACGACTCGAAGATGGAGGCGTACTGCGATGAGGTTCGGCGCCTGGAAGACAAGTTCTACGGGCTCGAGCTCAACCACATCGCCCGGCGCTACAACGAGACTGCGGACGAGCTGGCTAAAATAGCCTCGGGGCGAACAACGGTTCCCCGGACGTCTTCTCCCGAGACCTGCATCAACCCTCCGTCAAGATCGATGACACGCCCGAGCCCGAGGTACCCTTGGCCCAGCCCGAGGCACCCTCGGCTCAGTCCGAGGCACCCTCAGCTCGGCCCGAGGCACCCTCGGTTCAGCCCGAGGTACCCTCGGCCCCCGAGGGTGAGGCACTACGCGTCGAGGAGGGGCGAAGCAGGGTCACGCCTAATCGAAACTGGCATACCTCGTACCTGCAATATCTCCACCGAGGAGAGCTACCCCTCGACCGAGCCGAAGCTCAGCGGTTGGCATGACGCGCCAAGTCGTTCGTCTTGCTGGGGGATGGGAAGGAGCTCTACCACCGCAGCCCCTCAGGCATCCTCCAGCGATGCATTTCCATCACCGAAGGCCAGGAGCTCCTACGAGAGATACACTCGGGGGCTTGCGGCCATCACGCAGCACCTCGAGCCCTTGTTGGAAATGCCTTTCGACAAGGTTTCTACTGGCCGACGGCGGTGGCCGACGCCACTAGAATTGTCCGCACCTGCGAAGGTTGTCAATTCTACACGAGGTAGACCCACCTGCCCGCTCAGGCTTTGCAGACGATACCCATCACCTGGCCTTTTGCTGTGTGGGGTCTGGACCTCGTCGGCCCCTTGCAGAAGGCACCCGGGGGCTACACGCACCTGTTGGTCACCATCGACAAATTCTCCAAGTGGATCGAGGTCCGACCCCTAAACAGCATCAGGTCCGAACAGGCGGTGGCGTTCTTCACCAACATCACCCATCGTTTTGGGGTCCCGAACTCCATCATCACCGACAACGGCACCCAGTTCACCGGCAGAAAGTTCCTGGACTTCTGCGAGGATCACCACATCCGGGTGGACTGGGCAGCCGTGGCTCACCCCATGACGAATGGGCAAGTAGAGCGTGCCAACGGCATGATTCTACAAGGACTCAAGCCTCGGATCTACAACGACCTCAACAAGTTCGGCAAGCGATGGATGAAGGAACTCCCCTCGGTGGTCTGGAGTCTGAGGACAACGCCGAGCCGAGCCACGGGCTTCACGCCGTTCTTTCTAGTCTATGGGGCCGAGGCCATCTTGCCCACAGACTTAGAATACGGTTCCCCGAGGACAAGGGCCTACACCGACCAAAGCAACCAAGCTAATCGAGAAGACTCGCTGGACTAGCTGGAAGAGGCTCGGGACATGGCCTTACTATACTCGACGCGGTACCAGCAGTCCCTACGACGCTACCACGCCCGAGGGGTCCGGTCCCGAGACCTCCAGGTGGGCGACCTGGTGCTTCGGCTGCGGCAGGACGCCCGAGGGCGGCACAAGCTCACGCCTCCCTGGGAAGGGCCGTTCGTCATCGCCAAAGTTCTGAAGCCCGGAACGTACAAGCTGGCCAACAGTCAAGGCGAGGTCTACAACAACGCTTGAAACATCCAACAACTACGTCGCTTCTACCCTTAAGATGCTTTCAAGTTGTTCATATACCTCGCTCCCACGCAAAGTTTAGTCATCAAGGAAGGGTCAGCCTTGCCTCGGCAAAGCCCGACCCTCCCTCGGGGGCTAAAAGGGGGGAACCCCCTCTGCGTCGAAATTTTTCCTCAAAAAAAGATCTTTTCTGCCAGAATGTCTTTCGTGCTTTTCGACTACTTCGAAAGTGGATCCTGAAAACGATGGAGTACACGTAAGCAGCCAAGGCTGACCGAGCCGAGGGACTCCTACGCCTCCGGGATACGGATACCTCACTCATCACCTTCTGCGATAAGTAACTCGCGTTCGGAGAAGTGATTCCACGGACCGAACAAGTCTTCACGCTCGAAAGCTCCTCTGCCGATGCGATTCTTCGGGCCTTCTCCACTGCGTCGGTGACAGAACCCTATGGACGGGCAAGAGTGCGCGTAAGCGGCAAGGCCGACCGAGCCGAGGGATTCCTACGCCTCCGGGATACGGATACCTCACTCATCACCTTCCGTGAAAAGCAACTCTCGCTCGCACAGACAATTCTGTTACCGACAAAAAAGTCCAGATACTCGAAACAAGAGGAAAAGAAGCGCAACTTTACAACACGGCGAGGGTGTGTTTGGGCCTCGGCGGCCGCAGAAAACACACACTACAAGATAATCCGATCCTGCAGGCTCGGATCTCGACAGTTGAAGGGAGCAGCAGCACCCTCGGCGTCGACTACACCTTCGGCGAGGTCCTACCTAGCCTCGGACGGCGACGCGGTCCGAGGATCTCCACTCTGAAGGATGACATCGTCGTCACGCCCGGGCCATCACCGCTAGGGTCTTCTCCAAGAATCCGGCTCGAGCACGCGGCTCGGCTGGTCACCCTGAGGCCTCGGCCAGCTGTCCCCCGAAGACATCAGCCCGGCCCGAGGCCTCGGCAGATCAACTCCGGCGTCGGTCCCGCTAACGGACGACCCGGTTAGGCTCCAGCCGACCAAGTCTTCTTTTCGAGCCAACTCTGCCTCTGTCCGTGCTGACACCGCTACCCCTGGCCTCGACTCATCGAAGAGTGGCCGAGGGGTTCCTTTAACTAAGCAAGAGAAGCCTCGGGCAGCAAGGCCGGCCGAGCCGAGGGACTCCTACGCCTCCGAGATATGGATACTTCACTCGTCACCTTTGCACGGGGCGACTCACGCTTGGTGAAGCGGTTCAGACAACCAACAGGCGAGTCTTAGTGCTCGAAAATGAGGAAAAAACACGGCTCCGCGCCAAAAATACATACACGTTCAGGCCCCGACAACCACAATGAACAAAAGATCGGCATTCAAGGTGCCATTACAAACGGAACTCCGGTTCCACCTCCGCAGGTACGAACAACCCCACTCGATTGGGGGGCCTGCGGAGCAACAGAAGACCGACGAACGGCTCGCCGTCGCCCGCTCCAGCAGTGGCGACGACGATGACTTCTGCTCTGAGCTGCCATGAGGCCCCCGCCCGTGCCCAAACTCGTGAGGCAAGGACGGGCAGAAGGCCGTAGAGTTGGAGGTCGGTCCGTGGGCGGCCCCGGCTATCTCGCCAGCGGAAGAACCTCTTCCAGCTGCCGTGGCGTGAGGCGGCGCCGGGAGCGGCTCCGAAGCCACTCGGGTCCGAGAGCCAGACACGCGGCAGCTGCCAGCGTCACGAACGGCGAACGCCCTTCCCCCCAATCACTGAGGGAAGGAGCGGGCCACCGCCCACGCGGGGGCCGACCCCAACTCGGCACACTCCCCTCCCCAACACTAATGATGAAACTCCTTGAGGCTGAGGGAGGGGCAGAGGCCGCAGCCCAGCTTGCTTTCCCCCGCCATCGAACTGGAGGTCACCGTCTTGGGTGACCGCCGACGGAGGGGTGCAGCCGGGCTGCATGATGGAAATCCTTAAAGCCGAACGATGGCTGAAAGGTACCAACTTCCACGAAGTTGTGTTCATCCAACGACAAGGTGGAAGGATTGTGGGTGTCCCCCATCCGGGAGCTCGGAAGGTGGAAAGACACGATGCATAAGGGAGCGCGAAGACATGGTCGCCTTTCAAGGGGGTCACCCTCCTTTTAAAGGCGACTCTCCCTACTTGCGTCCCCAGCCGTCGTGGGCTGAGTCTTTTCCAACACGCTTCAAGGTCCTCCCCCTACGGCGCGGGGGCTGGGTCCCACGCGTCATGCAAGCTGACCCAGAGCAGAAGGAGCCAAACCGCCGCGCGCGGTGCATGCAACCGCCCAGCGGTTACGAGCGTTCCTCCACTTTCGCCCAGACCAGCGGGCGAAAGGGCGGGCAGCCATGCAGGCGGCATGCAACCGCGCCAAGTGGGCGCGCCTCTCCGACTTCCAACACGCCCAGCATGGAGGCCCACGCCCACGCGTCATGCAACCGGCGCACTGGTTGCAACGTGCGAGCAACCGCACCGCCGCTCGCACCACTGCCACGCCTCCTCGACTGCGGAACCAGTACCGCGACTCGAGGCAACCCTGCGCACGACCCAGCAGCGCCTGCCTGGCGCGACGGTCAATACGGCCAAAAATGGGCCGGCAGTAATGGCGGTGGCAGGCGGGCAGGAGCAGCGGTCACGTCGTCAGCCAAGCTTACGTCCCATCCGGGGGCAGCAAGAGAACCCTCTCTCACGGCGTGAAGACGGCGCGCCCGTGTTCCGTTCCTCGAACGGCTCGCGCACGCGCAACGGCCACCTCGCGAACCGTCTGCTCTGTCGCATTAACTCCGCGGCGCAACAGGCGGCGCCTCTGGCAGGAGAAGCGAGCGACGCTTCGCCTTCGCCATAATGACCGCGTCAAAAAAGGTACGCCACGTCATTCGATTTCGTATCCTTTTCCTTTTCCTCTTTCTCTCTCTTACAACAGGGACCGAGAAAGGGGGATACCCTGAAAAGGATCCTTCTCCGTGAAGGAAACAGGCTCCAAGCCTCCCTACTGATCAGAGGTTCGAAGGCTGGCCCCTCGGAGGGGTTTAACAGCCGCCTCAGAGCGCGTGGGCTCCACACCCACTACTGGTCAGAGGTTCGAAGGCCGGCCCCTCGGAAGGGTTCAACGGCCGCCTCAGGCCACTCGGGCTCCGCGCCCACTACTGATCAGGGGTTCGAAGGCTGGCCCTCGAAGGGTTCACAGCCGCCTCAGACATAGAGCGATGGATGACCCTAGGACATTTCCGAGACCAGCGGGAACGATCTTGTAACGGAATCCCATCAGAGGGAGGCATCGAGCCCTCGGACCCCGTCGATAGGGGACCGGGTCTGGCAGATCACCCGCAGGTACTTTTGGGCGCGCCTCTGGGCCTCTAGCCGACCCCTAACAAATGGGGCACGGACGTCCGCTCGGATTACCCGCCAGCAGCTCACCGGAGACACCATGTTGGGCGCCCTCAGAGGGCAACATGGCGCTTTCCCCCCCTCCTCCTTGCGGAAAGGCGACGCAGGGGCGTATGTAAAAAAGTCGAGTCTGTCCCTGACCGTCCTCTCGCCCTGTGCAGAGGCTCAGGGGCTGCTCTTGCAAACCCGGCCCCGGCCAAACCGTTGACAGCGTCAACATACCAGCCCGAGAACTTGGGACCCGACCGTGCACCCGGGCTACGATCAGCTCGCATGAGGGAACAACCAGACCAGCCGAAGCATTGCGCGAGGCATTAAGACCTCGGAGGAGTCAAACCACTCCTCCGAGGCCTCGGGGGCTACACCCGGCGGGTGCGCTCGCGCGCACCCACCGGAACAAAATGCAACCGAGAAAGGCTGGCCCCCTTGCAAAAAAGTGCGACGAAAGCCTCCAAGCGAGTATTAACACTCCCTTCGAGGCTCGGGGGCTACTGTCGGGGACCATAATTAGGGGTACCCTCAAGGCTCCTAATTCTCAGCTGGTAACCCCCATCAGCACGAAGCTGCAAAGGCATGATGGGTGCGACTAAGTCAGGGATCGGTCCATTCGAGGGACCCGATCACGCCTCGCCCGAGCCCAGCCTCGAGCAAGGGCAGCCGACCCCGGAGGATCTACGTCTCGCCCGAGGCCCCCTCTAGCGACGAACATACTTCCGGCTCGCCCAAGGCCCAGTCTTCGCCAAGAAGCAACCCTAGCCAAATCGCCACACCAACCGACCGAATCGCAGGAGCATTTAATGCAAAGGTGGTCTGACACCTTTATTCTGACACACGTCCTCCAGTCGACAGAGCCGAAGTGACCGCAGTCACTTCGCCGCTCCACTGACCGGCCTGATAGAAGGACAGCGCCGCCTGCGCCGCTCCGACTGCTGTGCCACTCGATAGAGCGAGGCTGACAGGCAGCCAGGCCCGGCCTCAGGCACCATAGGAAACTCCGCTTCGCCCGACCCAGGGCTCGGACTCGGGCTAAGCCCCGGAAGACGGCGAACTCCGCTCCGCCCGACCCAGGGCTCGGACTCGGGCTAAGCCCCGGACGACGGTGAACTCCGCTCCGCCCGACCCAGGGCTCGGACTCGGGCTAAGCCCCAGAAGGCGGCGAACTCCGCTCCGCCCGACCCAGGGCTCGGACTCGGGCTAAGCCCCGGAAGACGGCGAACTCCGCTCCGCCCGACCCAGGGCTCGGACTCGGGCTCAGCCCCTGAAGACGACGAACTCCGCTTCGCCCGACCCCAGGGCTCGGACTCAGCCCTGGCCTCAGCCGACGGTCTCCGCCTCGCCCGACCCAGGGGCTCGGACTCGACCTCGGCCTCGGAAGACAGACTCGACCTCGACCTCGGAGGAGCCTCCACATCACCCAACCTAGGGCGCGGACCGGCCACGTCAACAGGAGGCACCATCATTACCCTACCCCAAGCTGACTCAGGCTACGGGAAACAAGACCGGCATCCCATCTGGCTCGCTTCGCCAGACAAGCAATGATGGCGCCCCGCACGCTCTATGACGACGGTGGCTCTCAGCCCCCTTACGGAAGCAAGAGGACGTCAGCAAGGACTCGACAGCTCCGACAGCTGTCCTTCCGCCAGGCTCCAGCGCTCCTCCGACGGCCACGACACCACACGAACCGGGTGCCAAAACCTCTCCAGCTGCCACGATGGCATGTACTTAGGGCGCTAGCTCTCCTCCGCTAGACACGTTAGCACTCTGCTACACCCCCATTGTACACCTGGATCCTCTCCTTGCGCCTATAAAAGGAAGGACCAGGGCCCCCTTAGAGAAGGTTGGCCGCGCGGGAGGACGGGGCGACGCGTAAAGTCCCTCGCTCTCTCCTACGTGGACGCTTGTAACCCCCTACTGCAAGCGCACCCGACCTGGGCGCAGGACAACACGAAGGTCGCGGGTTTCCCCTTTTGCCTGTCTCCCTCCTTTGTTCCCCCCTTCGTGCTCCGTCTCGCGCCGACCCATCTGGGCTGGGGCACGCGGCGACATTTTACTCGTCGGTCCAGGGACCCCCGGTCTCGAAACGCCGACAGAAGGCTAAACTAGAACTAGACTAGAACTACTCCTAGGAAATAAATGCAAAATAGAAGTGTTTTTGATTCGATTGATTCTCACAAATCGACCGTATACCTCTCTATTTATAGAGGAGGGGGGCTGGACCCTTTACACAACTGATTTCTGAGCTAATTCCGTGAATCTAGCCAACAACCGTAGCACAAAACTCGGAACCCTAATCTGCTCTGCGCACGCGCGGACCGTCCGGCACACAGGTGCGGACTGTCCGGACCGCGGACTGTCCGACCTCAGGGCCGGACCGTCCGCACGCTCATTTTGGTGCCAAACATATGCCCCTTGCCTTTTGGTGGAACTGGGCAAACCAAAAGCATCTTAACTCGATGTGATCACATCGGTTTTCTTAAGCATCTTGCCACATACTAGGATGGTACTGCTTGAGGAAACACCCATTCAAAGCTTTGGGTAAATCCTTGCCTTGTAATGTTTGTAGTAAATAGGCGTTACCAGATATTACCTGTTTTACTTTATAAGGACCCTCCTAGCTTGGCGACCATTTTCCAAACTTCCGGTCTTTATTCCTTAGAGGCAGGATGGTCTTCCACACCAGGTCCCCTACTTGAAATGACTTTGCTTTGACCTTCTTGTTGTAGGCCCTGGCTACCATGATCTTGTCCTTTTCTATTGCTCCTAAAGCTATCACCCTCTTGTCGGTCACCTCATCAATATTATCCATCATTGCACTTTAATAATCAGTGAGAGTTATATCATTTTGTCTGGCGAACCTGACAGCATTCAAACTTATTTGCACAGGCAATACTGCTTACTGCCCATAGACAAGCTCAAAAGGAGACACTTTAGTAGCACTATGTTTAGATATTCTGTGAGCCTATAAAGGTTCAGACAAAATCTTATGCCAATGCTTAGGATTATCAGATATCTTCTTTTTTATCAAGTTAATCAATGTCCTATTACTAGACTTGGCCTATCCATTGGCCTGAGCATAATATGGAGATGAATTAAGCAACTTAATTCTATATAATTCAGCAAATTCACGTACCTCCTTTGACATAAAATAAGTCCCTTGATCTGTAGTTAAGGTCTGGGGAATGCCAAATCTATGAATAATATGCTCAGTTATGAACTCAATTACCTCCTTATGTGTCATGTTCTTCAGAGCAACGGCTTCAGTCCATTTGGTAAAGTAGTCAGTGGCAACTAACACGAACCGATGCCCCTTTGATGATGAAGGATGAATTTCCCCAATAAAGTATAATCCCCATCCTCTGAAAGGCCAAGGCTTGATGATAGGATATAATTCGGCTGTAGGGACCAACTGTAGGTCGCCGAATTTTTGACACACTTGGCAACCCTTGTAGTACTTGAAACAATCAGCTATCATATTAGGCCAATAAAAACCAGACCTTCGCAACAAGCACTTCATCTTTGGAGCCGATTGATGGGTACCACAAATTCCTTCATGTACTTCGACAATGGCTAATATAGCATCATCTGGGCCCAAGCACTTAAGCAGGACGTCGTTGACTATTCGGCGGTAGAGCTCATCACTCATCAAAACATACTTGAAAGTTGTACGCCGAATGTTCTTATCTGTCCTGACATTGGAATTTCGTAAATAATTAGTTATGGGCGTCCTCCAATCTCTTGCATCGGCTTCATTATCAGCCGAATCGATTAGGAGAACTTTCCTAGTAACCCTGGACGGTCCGACGTCTTCACGCGGACGGTCCGCGACCTGGGGATTTGGCCTTGCACTGGTTATCAGATTTTCAGTATTGTGAAATTTCCCTCGCTTTACCTGATAACCTGATGCATCTTGTGCCAAATTGTTAGCTCTATGAGAATAGAGATATGTCGAATACTGAATTTGTCAAAAGAATGGATTATGCTCCAACATTTTTCAAGGTAACTATTTAGAGTATCATCAAAACATTGATATTCTTCTAACACCTGTTGGACGACCAGCTGAGAATCACCAAATGCCTTCACATGTTTTACTCCCATACAATTTAAAAGTTCCAAACCGAATAAAAGGGCTTCATACTCGGCTTGATTGTTAGTGCAATAAGTTTTCAATCGGCTAGAGAAGTCGAAGGAGACATCACTTGGTGAAACAAGTACAATGCCAATCCCTTGCCCTTCATTGCAAACCGATCCATCAAAATATAAAGTCCAAGGAGTAATAGTGTCGGGTACTGTAATTAGGGGTACCCCCAACACTCCTAAACACGACTGGTAACCACCATCAGCACAAGCTGCAGAGACTGATGGGCGCAATTCAGGTCAAGGCTTCGTCTACTCAAGGGACGCGATCTCGCCACGCCCGAGCCCAGCCTCGGGCGGGAACAATAGTCCCAGGCGAATTCACGCCTCGCCCGAGGGCCTCCTCAAGCAACGGGCGCACCCTCGACTCACCCGAAGCCCAGCTCAGGCAGGCTTCGTTGTGAAGCAACCTTGGCCAAATCGCCTCACCAACCGACCGTATCGCAGGCGCATTCAATGCGAGGATCGCCTGACGCCTTATCCTGACACACGTGCCTCAGTCGGCAAGGTCGAAGTGACCGCAGTCACTTCGCCCTTCCACTGACCGACCTGACAGGAAAACAGCGCCGCTCGCCCCTCTCCGACTGCTGTGCCACCCGCCAGGGTGAGGCTGACAACAGCTAAGTCTAGCCTCAGGCGCAACAGGAAGCTCCGCCTCACCCGACCTTGGGCCTCAGCCTCAGGAGGAGGTCTCCGCCTCGCCCGACCCTAGGGCTCGGCCCCCGCTTCGGCCTCTGGAGGTGGTCTCCGCCTCGCCCGACCCTAGGGCTCGGCCTCAACCTCGGCCTCGGAAGGTGGTCTCCGCCTCGCCCGACCCCAGGGCTCGGCCTCAACCTCGACCTCGGGAGGAATCGCGTCCTCACCCGACCCCGGCCTCGCCCTCAGGAGGAGTCTCCGCCTCGCCCGACCTTGGGCTCGGACCGACCGCGCCGTGGGGGATACATCATTACCCTACCCCTAGCTAGCTCAGGCTACGGGGGAACAAGATCGGCGTCCCATCCAGGCTCGCCCCGGTAGCAGGTAATGATGGCTCCCCGCGTGCGTCCATGACGACGGTGGTTCTCAGCCCCCTACGGAAGCAAGGAGACGTCAGCAACATCCCAGCAGCCCCGACAGCTGTGCTTCTACAGGACTCGGGCGCTCCTCCGACGGCCATGATACCGCATACACAGGGCCCTAGCACCTCTCCGACAGCCACGTTGGCATGTACACAGGGCTCAGGCACCTCTCTGCCGGACACGATAGCGCATAGCTACACCCCCATTGTACACCTAGACCCTCTCCTTGCATCTATAAAAGGAAGGTCCAGGGCCCTCATGCGGGAGGGTCGCGCGGGAGGACGAGCTGACGAACAGGCTCGCTCTCTCTCCCTCGCGAACGGTTGTAACCCCTACTGCAAGCGCATCCCCCCGGCGCAGGATAACACGAGCCGCGTTTCCCCCCTTGTGTTCCATCTCGCGCCAACTCATCTGGGCTGGGACACGCATCGACAATTTTACTCGTCGGTCCAGGGACCCCCCGGGGTCGAAACGCCGACAGTTGGCGCGCTAGGTAGGGGCCTGCTGCGTGTTGACGAACAACTTACCGTTGAGTTCCAGATGGGTAGTCTCCAGCAACCTCTTCAGCCCGGGACGCTGCTCCGCTTCGGGAGCCTCGAGTTCATGTCCCTCGACGGCAACTACGACATGGCACTCCTTCCCCCGCAGCGCGACAGCGACAACGACGACCGTCAGCTCGCCAGGCGGCGGCGGACACGACGACGTATTCCCCCCGTGGAGGAAGAGCAGCATCCGGGTTTGTCCCGCCGCTTTCCTCGCCGCAGGAGGAGGAGGCGGGGCAACCGTGGCCAGGCAGGAGGCGGCACCTCGTCGGCTGTCGAGCGAGTCGACGACGCCGGCACCCCAGCGGGGGACATGTCGGGCGTTGACCTCGCGCCTGAGACGACGGCGAGCGTCGTTTCCCCGCAACGTGCCAACCCCAAGTGGACAGATGACGCCAGCACTCTCGCGGAGGACTTGCTGGGCGTTAGCCTCGTACCTGAGATAACGGTGCAGTCTGCCCCCGACGCGACTTCGTCATCGTCCATCGATCGAGAGGTACCATCCGTTTTCCACCCTGTGCCTTTTAGATTCAGCTTCGATCCACCAAGCGACCCCGCTTCGGTGAGCGCTTTCATAAAGGCATATCCTAACCTTCCGGGGTACCATACGTGGTCAACCTGGGACCAACTGACGGTCGTCTCGACCTACGGGCCCCCGGGTTCTGAGGAAGAAGACGGGCCCGACTCTGGTTGGGATTTCTCCGGGCTCGGTAATCCTAGTGCCATGCGAGACTTCATGACCGCATGTGACTACTGCCTCTTCGATTGCTCTGATGATGGCCACAGCCTTGACGACGAGGGTTGTGGCCCAAGTCACGAATGTTTCCACGTCGATCTAGGGGGTCACGACGAAGGCAACCACCTTGGTATGCCGGAGGATGACGATCCCCCTAGGCCTGTGCCTCGCGTTGACATCCTGCGGGAGCTAGCTGTGGTCCCAGTCCCTGCGGGGGGTCAGGACACACAGCTCGAGCAAATCCACGAGATGCAGGCCAAGCTCGACAAGGAAGCAGGACAACTTGTGCAGCTCCGGCAAAACATCGAGCAGGAGTGGGCAGGCCGAGCACTCGCCGGAGAAGCGCATCATCAGGCCTAGGACGTCCAACACCGTATCGCTGACTGTCACACCCGGTTTTAGAAGGTAAACCGAATGCGAACCATGTACGTGCCAGGATCAGCAATTCACGTACACAGCAGTTACATAATATGGACATCATCACACAGTGCTCAAATAGTATTAAAAAGGGAAATAATAGACGATTACATCATGATGTCCAAGACATCCACATAGTCTTTACAGTAAATCAAAGTGCGAAAACGAAACGTAGATAAACGCGGCCTTCACAGGCAGCCGACTGGGGGTTGCCGCTAACCCACGCCTAGAACTCGTCGTAATCTTGGAACTCCTGGAAGTCTCCTTCCACAGCTTCATCTTCTCCTGAGCAGTGGTTGCAATGCGGACAACCTGGGGAGGGGGGGGGGGTTGGTGTGTAGAGCAAGGGTGAGTACACATCAACATACTCAGCAAGTGTCCTGTTTGGCTGTAGTGGACTAGCTTTATGTGGGGGTAAGTCAAGCAGTTGCTTTTAGTTGGTCAGATTATTATTACTAGTAGAGGAAGCCAAGTTTTAGAGTTAACCCACGTTATTAACCCAGACATACTCCTTTCCAAACGGAAAGAGTACCACTTACCATTACCAGAGTCAATACCAAGAACCATCAATCTCATTGCCACCTGCAATCCGAACATCTCTGATCAAGTACCACTAATCAATGGAGCTCCCTTGGCCGCTCAACAGCGAGCACGGCTGATATATCAGTTTCATAACAATCTGCAGAGGTTGCGCACTTTACCCACAAGCCGTGATTCCCTCTCTAGCCCGGGCTTGCAAGACCCTTATTCACTACCGAGGTGAATGGCCAGGGATTCACTACGAAGCCTTTACAAAGATTCCCTGAGGCTGTAGCCGCCCGTTAGGTTTCCTAAATGCACCGCACTCCTCCCCAAGGGGCGAACCAACCTTGGCAGAGCGAGCCGCATACACCGAGCCCCATTAACGGCACGACGGCGAAGCGCACTACACCCCAGTTCCTCTAATTATTCAGCTAAGGGCATCCCATTCCACCCTCATGGTTGCACTGTTTTCCCGGGCGGTCATCCAACGAACAGGTCCTTACGGAGAGGCACTCGAGAAATCGCTCGAGCCCCCTTGAATACCACAAGTACCACATCATAATAAAGGAGAGAAACAGTGTATCATTGATAATTCTCATCATGTTCATTGATTAGAGTTGAGCAATAGCATAAAGCTAAACAGTAATAATCCGACCCAAATAGGTAAACAAGGACATGGATAACAAAAGCTAGTCAATCCTTAGGCATAAATGTGAAATGCGAGAGGTGAATTAAAGAATGCATAGGACAAAGATGGGTCAAGGGACACTTGCCTTCACCAAACAAATGCTCAGGGTCTTCAACTTTGTGGAACTCGAAGAGTTTGATCTCTTGGTCACCGAAGCTTGACTGTCGATCCCTCGAAGCTCGGGAACGAATCGCAATCTATTCATAACGCGAATTAAGAGGAACAGGCACAAGCAAACAAACATATATATGCATAAGACATTACATCATACAAAGGAAAAACATTATAAAACATGCAGTACAAAATAGAGCGCGCTACTACGGTCTCGAGAGGAAAAAGAAACGTCGAACTCGAAGCTACAGTTGAGAAGTTAGCGCGTTAACGCTAAACAAGTATTAACTATAACTTTTAGTTCAACATTATCAAATATAAATATTATACATCATTTAGTTCGATTAATCTGCTACACTAGCAAATGTCAGTTAATTAATTAATTTAATTAAAACGAGAGATTCTAAGCGAGACAAATTTACGACGCGTGAAACAGCACGACAGCGTGCAGACAACGCGTGGACACGTGCGACATAGCACGCTGACGACACACGAAGCAGTGCACGCGACGAGCGCGAACGACGTGCAAACCAGCACACCACCACGTGCGGAACAGCACGCGTGACGCTCGCGAATGACACGCGGACACACGTGACTTAGCGCACGGACAACGCGTGGCGATGCGCACGATCCACACACGCGACACGCGAGAATCACTTAATGAATGTCGTGCTTATACTACACAATTATTTAACAAAAAAACATATTGACCTTGTCGGCATTTATTTATAAGTGTTGAGCTAAAAGCTATTAATTAGATTTGATTAGAGAGACAATTTAACAACCTTAATCAGCTAACATTTAATTAATTATATAAAACATGGTTAGTGATGAAACATTAGTATTAACACGTAAACTACGTTAATATGAATCTATCACAAATAGAATGGAATAAATTAGGTCTATAACTTAAAAGTACTCCAATAATTATCAATCGCGGAGTAACGATAACGTGGTGTGATCGTATCGGTCGGAATTGTGCCACACAAAGGGTCACAGACACAGAAAAATCACCATTTGTGGGATCAGATGTGGCCCTTCTTCAACCTCCTCACATCTCTCTCTCTCTCAGGAATGCAGGGAAGAACAAATCACCGGGGTCCTCAGCTGGGACAGGGGACGCGCGCTAGGGCAAGGGTGGCTGGCTGCTCGCCGGGCTACCAGCCGCCGCGCCAGGGAGCTCGCTGATACAAGGGTCGGGGCGCAGGAAGCCATGGCCAGGGGCTGCCGCGCCATGGGACGCTGAGGTCGGTCGCGCCGCGCTGGCTGCGCGCTGGCCACGAGCCGCGCTCGCCGCGCCGCCGGGGGCGCGCCTCCGCGCTTGAGGGTGCCGCACGCCATGGCCGCCAGCCGACCGAGAATGGAGGGGAAGGGAGCCGCGACAGATTGGATTCCTGCGCCGCGCGTGGAGCAAGGGAGGGGCAGGGGACGAGAGGCCCTGAGGGCGCGCGCCGCGGGTGGGCTTCGTCGACCAGCGGCTGCCGGGACGCAGGGGCGAGGGGAAAGGGGACCATGGCCAGGGGAGGTAGAGGGAGGGGCATCGGGCAGGGCATAGGGCTCCTCACCTCGGCGGGGAAACAGCAGCTACAGTCCATGGATGAACCTTCAACTCGCCATGGATCATCGGCGACTCGTCGGAGTAGTGGGCGGTTGGGGAACGTCAGTGGGGTTGCGTGTAGGGGCTTCGAGTGACTATGTAGAGTTCACACGCCCGAAGGCCGCTCGGCCGAGGGAACAGAGGGAGGACGCAGGGGATGGGAGAGAGGGAGAGGACTCACCTAGAACCGCCATGTGCAGGGACATCTGCTTCTGCGCAATTTGGATCTAGGGAGGGAGATGAGGAGTTATGCGATGGTGGGGTGGGTATATAGAAGAGAACACAGGAGGTGGTTGCTAAATTCGTCATCAATTGCGTCGCAATCGAGTGAGAGAGGTGGTTGCGAGCACGACGAACTGCGCGAGACAGTTTAAGACGGAGACTGAGTCGAACGAGCGGTAGACAGGGTTAGATAAAATTAGAGGAGGACGGTCAGAGCTGGCCCGTGGGTCCAAGACAATGTGATAGACGTCGGAGGGATAGAAAGGGATAGACGAGGATAGCCGACGCGAGTAGCATGTCGTTCGCGAGAGAAGAAGCAGTTCGGTGATTCCGCGAAAAAGGGCACGAGGTCTGAAACGGGCTCGACGAGAGGAGCAAGAAATATATATATGTATTATCGAAATTCCATATTTTATAGTTTCTCCACAAATGCTAAATTTTTAGGTATTTAAATGATATTAAAAAAAACTTAAATTCATATTTAATATCCGAAGAAACGTTCCAAAGATTCCAACCATTCTTGGGAATGTCCTCGAGATATTTTTAACATGTTTCGATAAAATTTTGCACTCATAAACACTATGCATCGGCATGAATGCAACACTCAAGCACCTCTGAGGTTTTTATTTTACTAAGCTTACACCTAGATATAAAATAAAATAATTCTCCACTTTTAGGAAAAAAAGAAGGGAAGCAAAGAAATGAGAGTGTAACACCTGAATTTGGTGGATATTAGAAAAGAAATTTTATACCCCCAAATTTAGGGTGTTACAAATCTAACCCCCTTAACTGAATCTCGCCCTCGAGATTCAAGAAGAGGCTAGCAAGAAATTGAGATTGGTTCATCGGTCTTTCATAGCTTCTTATGACTCAACTTTGACTCTAGCAACTTTAACTTGTGGACTGGTTGCTTTGACCTTCAGATGTTCGTGTGGCGGAACTGCCCGAATTATTCCAACTTAAGTGCCTAAGCCCCGCCTTAGAGGCTAGACCACACTTAAATGGGAATAACCCGTCAATCCCTCGGATCTAGTCCGACACGGCCACTGACAGGATCAAGTACCACAATCTCACTCGAAGGTGAGTCACAGAGCAAATACAATAAAACATAAAACCATACATGTCACAATGTTAAATTATTACATCACCATCATCATCATCGGAGTTTTTGCAAAAGTAACCATCATTGTTCGAAGTGCAGCGGAATAAAACTAACGGTAATTAAACAGAGAGATGGGGAAGCCTGTCCCATCACTCCTCATGCTCCTCCTCGGCTGAGGTAGGGTCCCACTCAACAGTCCAACCCAGTGGCAAGGTGGACGGCCAAGTTATCCCAGCAACCATCTCCTCCAGAGAACCTGTAAAAATTATGCCACAAGCAAGGCTGAGTATACTAATACTCAGCTAGACTTACCCGGTGTGAGGAGTCTACTCCTCTACCTCTAGACATGCAGCTGTTTGGCTGTGGGGTTTGGTTGCCAAAAGCACTAGCTGAGTTTCTAAATCAAGATTTTAACTTAGTCAAAGTTAAGCGTGACTCTCTTAAGGCTAAAAATGTACTATCTATTCATACAAAGTAGCAAACATTTTAGCAATCAACATCTTATATCATCCCCGCATCATTCCACTTGTTACTCAATGTAGCAGCATGGATCAAGCAGTCTCATTAGCTGCGAGAAGCAGACGATTCGAATCGAGTTTTTATCCTTGCAAGGTAAACCTAAACACACGACATGTAGGGGCACTCCGTCCCCACACACATCAACCGTCCCCATCGATTCCCTGGCAACAGATCAGGGCTCACCGCCTTGGCGTACAATGCCCCACTGACCCCGACTGGCCGTCGTGCAGTGACCGCACTTGTACCCACCATAACCGGAATGGGAGACCTCGTCTCAGGTCGCGTGAGGGGGTATGTCTGCGGGCAGGTTCACTCAGGTACTAGGCTTACCGATTTACCATATTTCTCGGTATGTGTTTAGTACGTTCAAACGCTTGACTCACGGTACCACACCTTAATCCTTACTCAAATTTTTATCCCGTGGACAACCAATCCCCATGGATTGTTGTCCACAACCAACATCAGTACGATATGAAAGTGGGTACAATCAATGGCCTGACCTCGCGCGAGTGCTAGAAAAATCACTCGTCTTCTACCGAGATCCTACTTAATAAAGCAGCTACTCGACCCAGCATACGAGTATTCATCTCAATAGGATTCCTGAGATCATGCAACTAGGGTTTCAAACAATTCCTACACTTAAGTGCACAATCAATCCTACAAGCATTAAGTGAAGTAAAATAGCATAATAACAGGTTATGCATAAAACCGGGGCTTGCCTTCCAAAGTAGTGGCAGGCAGGTCCTCTGGTGCAGGCTCGGGTGCTGGATCTGGGGCTACCTCCTGAGCAGCTCCTTGCTCCGGCACGAGGATGTACTCTCCGTCAGCAAGATTACAGTCTATCGAAATGCAATGAACATGTATGTCATGATTATGCAAGATTTAAGAACATTACTAAAGAAACTAAGTTAAGAATTAACTTAGGGTTTCCTGGTTCTGTGGGACTTCTAGTGGTATACATAGATATAGACTTATTACCTTTTAAGCTTAGGTTTCCTTTTAGGATAACATAGTGGATTGGTATTGCCTTGATACATTTTAGTGGACAGATTACAAAGGTTTTAGGATAACATTGATTCACATTATTCATTTTCCTTTCCTTAATTTCCATTTAAGGTTTCTAGGGTAGGTTTGAACTACAACAGGGTTTTAATAATTTCCAAAAATTCTGTAAAAATTACAGTGGGTTGTCACTTGCTATTCTAGCTTGTTTTAAGAATTTGAGGCTTAAAGTATAAAAGCTAGGCTTTAATCAAAAATAACAACAGTTAGGCAAAATGGGCCACTTTACACTACACCTCTTAGATAGGGGTAGGTTCTGTCCTAAAGGTTATATTTGCTGGCATCATATAGTAATAATAGGTCTCTGTGCTAAAAATCACAGATAACTAAGGGGTGGTTATTTAGTTATGATTTTCTTAAGTTTAAGGTCAAAAAGGCACTTTCTACTACATTATTATTTGAAAAATGTGAAACAGCAGATTTCATATTTTTCCTAAGTTCTCTCTAATAAAACAATAGTTATCCCAAGGGTGGGGGTGTTTTTACCTTGGGGTCTTTTTTGTAGGGTTTTTCTAAGTTATCCTTATTTTATTAAAATAAAAGATATCCTACTTAAGTTGTACTAAACCAAGGTATGATATATTTTTCCAGTGAACTATATTGAATAAGTATCCTATCAAAAATAGAAGTACTCTCTGGTTCATTAATTAAGTTGCATTTTTTATTTTCCTTATCCTTAAGCATATTATAGATTAAAGGGTAGAACTAATTTAAATGGAGTGGGCAGAGAGGTTTAACATTTTTACTTGGTCCAGTGGGTAGATATAAGTTTCCCAAAATTTTTCTAACCCTAGTCAAACAATATTCCTATTTTTCCTTCTCATATTGAGTTTTGAGTAGTTTTCTTATTTAATTTAAAACTTCAGAAAGAAATACAGAAGCCATGGGTTCTATTATTTTTATTTGATAGTTCATGAATTTCAGAATCTAGCAAAATTGGTTTGAACATTTTTGGATGAATATTCTTCAAGTTATGCATTTATTTAGCTATCTGCTATAAATAAAAGAAAAGAAATTTGGAAATGGAAAAAGAAAACAGGTTTACGCTGAGGCCCCTGGGGTTTTTCCTTTTCTTTTCTCACAGAACAGCCCTTGGTCCACTATTGGCTTGGGTCACTGACATTGCGTAAAGCCCCCTGGACTTAACTAAAATCTAACCCGCGCTCCCTGACCGGTTTAAACAATGCCCGCGGTACATTTTATAGCGGCGGGGCTTACCGGCGGCAGTAGAGCTCCGGCGAGGTGGTCAGTGACGTCCAGGAGGTCGCAACAGCCACGCCGATGTGCGGGTCGGTGCCGGAGGTGGTCGGAGCTACCCTGGCCACGAACACAGGCGGCGGGGGTCGTCGGCGGCTCCTGCTCCGGCCAAACCACGGCGACATAGATCAATTAGGGTGCACGAGGAGCTTCACGGGGTGACACAGAGGCCATACGCGCAAGGAATTGGAAAACGGTGCAAGGGCTTACCCGGTCCACGTGCGCCGGCGGGTTCTTGAACTCCGGTGAGCACGATTAGGCTATTCCGGTGACGCGGGTCCCTGGGTCAAGCTTGAGCAAGACTCACGGCTTCACCAGGAAGCTCTCTAAGGGCTTGGATCGAACGGAGGAGGACGGGAGAGGGGCTGGCCACGGTGGTTGCTCTCGGGCGGCACTGGCGGGTCGCGGGGAGGTCGCCGGAGTTAATGGCTGGCTCGGGCGAGTCCGGTGAGGTACGGAGGAGGTAACGGGGAAGGCAGCCAAGCACTGGGGCGGGCTTTATAGCCGTGGCGCGGGCGTGGTCACGGGCGGCCGCGGGTGCGCGGGGGTTCGCGCACGGGCGTGCTCTGAGCGCGCCCCCGGATGCCAGCTCGCGTCGAACACGTGGAAGCTTGCTTCTGCCATGGTTCAACGGCCGATTAGAGCGCCATAGCGTGCGCATCTTGGCAAAGTCACTGTGTACGGTCGCTTCTCTGCTCCAAATCCTATCTTTTCGCTGTGAGTTCCAAGTCGAGATATGGTCAGGGTAGAGAGATAGAGAGGGGAGAAGTTTGCTGTGTCAGCCAAGCCCGAACCGAGACAAAAGGGGTGTCAAGTCGTGTCTAGCGCCCTAGGGTAGGTGTCATCTCTTTCCAGGGTGTTCTAGGGTTAATTTGGCGCCATTTTGTCAATTGGGTCGAAGGGTTTTGAAAAGGGGATTAAGGTGAACATGTGGAGTCTTTGTGCAAGGGTTAGTTTTTGCACTTAGGCAAAAACTGAATTCTCCCTTGTGCTGAATCTTAGGTGAACTTTTTAGGGCTTTTCTGAAAACTTTTTGGGGGTACTTCCTTACTATTAATTGTAGGTCATTAAGTATTTTACAACTTTTATATTTGGCCCAAACCATGATCATAAGGTTTACATGATCTTTTGATCATGGCTCCAATTAGAGTTCCCATTGCCCATGGGGGGGTTTTGCTTTAGGGTTTTGGGAAAACCCCACTTAGATGTGCATGACAAGCTAGGGCATGACATCCAAGGTGGGTTACACTTGCTTAGGACCTAGAATTCCAAGTTTGGTATACTTTGCCCAATCCAATCTTCATGTGATAATGGGTAAAAAGAAAGGGGGTAACTCTGGGGTGGACACCCTGAGTAACAACTGGGGTGTTACAGCCCTCCCCCCTTAAAGGAATCTCGCCCCGAGATTTCAGGTAGAGCCCTTTGGAGGGATGCTTGAAGGTGTGCTGGTGTTGTTTTCCCCCCTTTATACATAAGTTTCTCTTATTTACTGCTCTTCGAATGTCATCCTCTTTGCAACTTCAGAAGGAAGCCCTTCTTAAGTTAAATCCACAACTTAGACTACCTTTGTTATCTAAGTTTTTCTTATAATTGAATTCAAAGGGCAGGTGGGGGTGGGGTTTGGGGGTTACATACCGACTCCTTTGGGTAGAAAGTCGGGGAAGCGAGAGCGCAGAAAATCCTCAGTCTCCCAGGTAGCTTCTTCCGCTGAATGGTGACTCCACTGAACTTTATACATTCTGATCGACCTTGCCCGAGTTGATCTCTCTTTTTGATCTAGCACCTTGACGGGGTACTCTTGGTAGGACAAGTCTGGTTCTATCTCAATGTCTGGTCCCAGTAGTACTTCAGTGGGTAGACGAACACATTTCCGCAGCTGAGATACATGGAACACATTATGAACTGCTGACATGTGAGGTGGCAATTCCACTTGATAGGCTACGGGTCCACAAGCCTCTTTGATCTCGTAGGGCCCAATATAGCGAGGAGCTAACTTGCCCTTGATCCCGAATCTCTGAACACCCTTGGTGGGTGATACCTTAAGATAGACATGATCTCCCACCTCAAACTGTAGAGGCTTCCGCCTCTTATCATGATAGCTCTTTTGCCTAGCCTGAGCAGCTTCCAAGTTCTTGGTAATCACCCTGACCTTTGCCTCTGCCTCGAGTACCAAGTCTGGCCCAAAAATTTCCCTTTCTCCTGCTTGAGACCAATTAAGTGGGGTCCTACACCTTCTCCCATATAATGCCTCAAAAGGTGCCATCTTCAAACTGGACTGATAGCTGTTATTGTAAGAAAACTCTGCCAAAGACAGACACTTGTCCCAATCCTTTCCATAATGTAGTGCACAAGCTCGCAACATGTCTTCCAAAATTTGATTCACCCTTTCTGTCTGGCCATCTGTTTGGGGGTGGTATGCTGAGCTTCGGATGACATGGGTCCCAAGTGACTCTTGCAGTTGCTCCCAAAATCGCGCCACAAATGGTGCTCCTCTGTCAGATATAATGGTTTTGGGAATACCATGCAACCTTACTATCTGATCAACATAAATTTCAGCGTACTTCTCTGCCCTGTGGGTGGTATGCACTGGCAAGAAATGAGCAGTCTTGGTCAACCTGTCCACGATAACCCAAATAGAATCATGGTGCCTGGAGGTATTGGGTAATCCCACTATGAAGTCCATACAAATGTCCTCCCATTTCCAAGATGGTATGGGAAGGTGTTGCAAAGGGCCTGCTGCCTTCAAGTGACTAGCCTTTATCCTCTGGCAAGTATCACACTCGGATATGTACTTGGCAATTTCCCTTTTCATTCTAGTCCACCAATATAGAGGTCTGAGATCATGATACATCTTGTTGCTACCAGGGTGCATGGAGAATTTTGAAAGGTGAGCTTCATCTAGTATCTTCTTTCTAAGCTCAGGGTCCTTGGGAACAACCAATCGATCTCCAAACCATAGAATTCCCTTGCTATCCTGTCGGAAACACTTGTATTTTTCTGCCTTTTGCTTGATCATATCTTTGATGATCTGAACACTCTTATCCTCAACCTGTGCCCTTATGATCTGCTCTTGCAACGTGGGCTCCACCGAGATATAGCTTAGGTCACCCGAAGAAACTACTTCCAGGTTCAATCTGCACAACTCATCACACAGGGTGGTAACTCCCACATCCATGCTCATACAATTACACTGGGCCTTTCTGCTTAAGGCATCTGCCACAACATTGGCCTTCCCTGGGTGGTAATGCACCTCCAAATCATAGTCCTTGATCAGCTCTAACCATCTCCTTTGCCTCATGTTCAGATCTGCCTGAGTGAAGATGTATTTGAGACTCTTGTGATCAGTGTAGATGTTACAGTGAGCTCCCATCAAGTAGTGTCTCCATATTTTAAGAGCATGAACCATAGCTGCCAACTCCAGATCATGAGTGGGGTAGTTCTGCTCATGGGGCCTGAGTGCCCGGGAAGCATAAGCAATCACTCTGTTCTCTTGCATCAAGACACATCCCAAACCAGTACCAGAAGCATCACAATAAACTTCAAATGGCTTGGTGTTGTCAGGTTGAGCTAGCACTGGGGCCGTTGTCAAATGCTGCCTCAAGGTATGAAATGCACCTTCACACTTTTGGCTCCACTCAAATTTGACTCCCTTCTTCAACAGTTCAGTCATTGGCTTGGCAATTCTAGAGAAATCCGGAATAAATCGTCGATAATACCCTGCCAATCCCAGAAAACTCCGAATCTGCTTTACTGTGGTCGGGGGTTTCCAATCCATTACCTCTTGCACCTTCTCAGGATCAACTGATATCCCATCCTGAGAAATTGTGTGACCCAGGAATTTAATCTCCTTCAGCCAGAACTCACACTTACTCAACTTAGCATACAACTGATGATCACGCAGTCTCTGAAGCACAGTATGCAAGTGTTTGGTGTGCTCGGCTTCATTCTTGGAATAAACCAGAATGTCATCAATGAAAACGACCACGAATTTGTCTAGCTCTGGCATGAATACTGAGTTCATCAAATACATAAAATAAGCCGGGGCATTGGTCAGCCCAAAAGACATCACCAGAAACTCATACAGTCCATATCTGGTAGAGAAAGCCGTCTTGGGAATATCGCTGGCACGGATCTTGATCTGATGGTATCCTGAGCGAAGGTCTATCTTGGAGAATACCTTAGCTCCTACTAACTGATCAAACAAAACATCAATGCGGGGCAGTGGGTATTTGTTCTTGATAGTCACCGCATTGAGAGGACGGTAGTCAACACACATCCTCAAACTCTCGTCCTTTTTCTTCACAAACAAAGCTGGACATCCCCATGGTGAAGTACTTGGATGAATAAACCCCTTGTCCAGCAATTCTTGCAATTGCTTCTTCAATTCTGCCAATTCCGCGGGAGGCATCCTATAGGGTCTCTTGGAGATAGGAGCGGTCCCGGGTTGCAATTCGATGGCGAACTCAATATCTCGGTCAGGTGGCATCCCTGGCAATTCATCTGGGAAAACATCTGGGTAGTCACAGACCACTGGGATCTTTTCCACTGGGGAATCTATCATAAGGAAAGCACAAGAACGGGTGCAACCCTGGTCAGGCAAGTATAGTGTGGTTCCACCACAAGTTGGTGAGTGCACCTCAATGGCTCTAGCTGCAATATCTATCACAGCCTGATTTCTGGTCAACCAGTCAGTTCCCAATATAATATCCACACTCTCCAAACCCAAAATGAGAAGGTTGGTTTTAATTATCAGACTACCAAACTTTATAGGCACATTCTTGTTAATTTGATAAGTGGCAACCCTGCCTCCTGGGGTTGAAATTGTGATACCTCCATTGGTGTGGTGAAAAGGCAATTGGCACTTGGCACTAAATTTTGCGCTAATAAAACTATGCGAGGCACCAGAATCAAATAGAATAATAGCAGGATAATTCAAAACGGTAAAGATACCAGTCATGACGGGTGCTCCCTCTGGAATATCAGCCATGGTGGTGAAGTTCAGCCTGCCCTGCCTCACTTGCACCTTCTGCCTCTTGCCTTGGTTCTGGTTAGCATTCTGCCCCTGCCTCTACTGGTTCCTGGGGCAATTCTTGGCATAATGCCCAGTGTTGCCACAAGTGAAGCATCTATTGTCATTTGCCTGGCGGTACTGCTGCTGCTGATTATTCCTCTGAGCTGGAAACTGGGTGCGGTTGGGTGCCTGCTGCTGCTGCTGCGGTGGTCGGATCACCCATCTCCCCTGCTGCTGCTGGGGTCCCCTGTTCTGAGTGTCAGACACAATCCTGAAGCGCTGTGGCTGAGCTAAGGGTCCTGCCACAGGGGTCTTCCTCTTCTTCTCTGCCTGCCTAGCTGTAATGCAGTCCTCTTGGGAGATAGCCATGTTGACCAACTCATTGTAGCTGTTGGCCCTGACGGTGTTGAGACGATCCCGGAGCTTAGTGCTGAGCCCCCTCCTGAATCTGTCTCTCTTCTTCTCATCTGTATCTGCATGATATCCCGCATACTGGCACAAGTCATTAAAGGCCTGGGCATACTGCAACATTGTCCTGTTGCCCTGAGTAAGTGCCAAAAACTCATTGAGCTTCCTATCCATGATCCCGGCTGGTATATGGTGTCCTCTAAAAGCTGCCTTGAACTCCCTCCACTCCACCTCTCGGTCCTCTGGCTGCATAGCAAGAAAATGATCCCACCAAGTCCTTGCGGGTCCGTGAAGCTGCTGGGCGGCGAACCTGACTTTGGTGATCTCTGAACAAGCTCCATGGAGCAGTGGGAATTTGGATTCCACCACTCGCAGCCATACATCTGCGTCAAGTGGGTCTTCCGCCCTTGTGAACAGTGGAGGCTGGGTGCTCAGGAATTCCTGATAGGTGGCCGCGGCGGGGTGACGTTGGTGGTCCCCACCACCATAATGCTGGGGTGGTGGCTGACGTTGAGCCAGCTGCCTCAGGATCTCATTATGCTGAGCCATGAGCTCCTGCAGAGTGGGAGGTGGGGGTGGCGATGGAACGTGCTCGTTCTGGCCACGACGCTGCCTCCCGGCCATCTGAAAAATCACATACTTACTTAATATCACAGTTCCAAATTTCAAGATTTTTATCCCGGGGACAAGGTTAAAACAGCATGATAGATTCTGATTTCAACAAAAGGGGTTTTAAGAGGCATAAATCCTTCCTTCCAAACTTAAACTGATAAAAGCATCCATCAAACAAGCTCCCAACAGAGTTTAACATGATTACATCAAATTGTTCCAAAATGACTCAACTCTATCTAGCCTAGTACCCCAAGGGTGCAAAAGCTAAGCTAGCTGCGAGGAGTCCGACTATCCGACTTCTAAGCCTACCCTGGACACCTAGTGAGCGAACGAAGCAACACTTGACTCGGGGGAAGGTGGTCTTCCCGAGCCAGCGGTGTCCACACTGGAGGCAGGCTCATCTCCTCCCTCGATGTCAACGTCCTCGTTGGCCTCTTGGTCCTGGATCTCCTGGTGATGCATGTCCAGGTGCTCGTTAGCTTCAGCGAGCTGCTGCTGAGTGTTAAGGAGCTGATCCTCCAGAACCTCGATGGTGTTTTCCCGAGTGCCTACCAGCTCCTCCAACTCCTGAATATCAGTGGATAGCTGCTCCACCTGCAAATCCTTTTCCACCATCTCTTGAGATAAATCAACCACGAGTTCCTCTCTGTTATCCAACGTGATCTTTGTAGCCTCCAGCAGTGCCATCAGATGGGACATTGCCTCACCGCGCATCACCTGCAGACGGTACAGAGCATTCATGCACCGTACTGTCAAGTGCGCAGTCTGACCTGGGTAGATGGCCCAGATATCCTTGGCATGCTCCACCCGATCCTTCCACATTGGGTCGTCCTCCTTCTCAGCGGGGAACAAGCCAATGGGGTGGGTAGCCAGCTCCAAGGGATGGAATCCGCAGAAGGTAGTCAATCCATGCAGAGCGATCGCCTCGATCGTGTCCTCTGCTCGGTATCCGAAAGACTCGGAATCCAAAGAGCGCCAGCCTGGCTGCAGGGGATGAGGCTCCAAAGTCATCCTCACCCTACAACGAGGCACTCGGTGCTTCTCAAACTGCTGCACCGCGTACTGAGGGGGTGTCGTGTATCCGGCCCCCTGAAGTACTTCCCACAAGATGCGGGGAAAGCCCTCTCGTGCAAGTCCGTCAGTGTGGGTCAGTGCATTTCCGTCATCGGAGGATCCGTGGGAAGTCATCTATTTACGGTTAAGCGTAAGTAAAAGAAAAAGAATTATAAAAGAACAAGGAAAAATAAAACTCAGCCCTTCTTTAGTTAATGAAAAAGGCACTGGAGACCTAGTTGGTTGTTATCTTGTTTTTAAGTCTTTTACTCAGTTATCTATTTGCTTAATCATGAATGCATGCATGCTCGTCCTGAACGACCTCACAATAAGATAAAGGAATAGGGAGGAACTCCCATCCCGAAAAAGTGGCCTGTAGGGCCTAGTTACTTAGCCACCTAGCTACCCTTCTATTACCCTAAGGCTTCACGTCCTAGGTCTATCCTGCTCGCCCTACTATCTATCCAACCTTGTTTCTATCAAGTTTTACTTTGGAAAAAAGGATGGTATTCATGTTTTATTGATTCCTCTGTGGTGGTACAAGCTCCGATACCAGCTGTGGCGGAACTGCCCGAATTATTCCAACTTAAGTGCCTAAGCCCCGCCTTAGAGGCTAGACCACACTTAAATGGGAATAACCTGTCAATCCCTTGGATCTAGTCCGACACGGCCACTGACAGGATCAAGTACCACAATCTCACTCGAAGGTGAGTCACAGAGCAAATACAATAAAGCATAAAACCATACATGTCACAATGTTAAATTATTACATCACCATCATCATCATCGGAGTTTTTGCAAAAGTAACCATCATTGTTCGAAGTGCAGCGGAATAAAACTAACGGTAATTAAACAGAGAGATGGGGAAGCCTGTCCCATCACTCCTCATGCTCCTCCTCGGCTGAGGTAGGGTCCCACTCAACAGTCCAACCCGGTGGCAAGGTGGACGGCCAAGTTATCCCAGCAACCATCTCCTCCAGAGAACCTGTAAAAATTATGCCACAAGCAAGGCTGAGTATACTAATACTCAGCTAGACTTACCCGGTGTGAGGAGTCTACTCCTCTACCTCTAGACATGCAGCTGTTTGGCTGTGGGGTTTGGTTGCCAAAAGCACTAGCTGAGTTTCTAAATCAAGATTTTAACTTAGTCAAAGTTAAGCGTGACTCTCTTAAGGCTAAAAATGTACTATCTATTCATACAAAGTAGCAAACATTTTAGCAATCAACATCTTATATCATCCCCGCATCATTCCACTTGTTACTCAATGTAGCAGCATGGATCAAGCAGTCTCATTAGCTGCGAGAAGCAGACGATTCGAATCGAGTTTTTATCCTTGCAAGGTAAACCTAAACACACGACATGTAGGGGCACTCCGTCCCCACACACATCAACCGTCCCCATCGATTCCCTGGCAACAGATCAGGGCTCACCGCCTTGGCGTACAATGCCCCACTGACCCCGACTGGCCGTCGTGCAGTGACCGCACTTGTACCCACCATAACCGGAATGGGAGACCTCGTCTCAGGTCGCGTGAGGGGATATGTCTGCGGGCAGGTTCACTCAGGTACTAGGCTTACCGATTTACCATATTTCTCGGTATGTGTTTAGTACGTTCAAACGCTTGACTCACGGTACCACACCTTAATCCTTACTCAAATTTTTATCCCGTGGACAACCAATCCCCATGGATTGTTGTCCACAACCAACATCAGTACGATATGAAAGTGGGTACAATCAATGGCCTGACCTCGCGCGAGTGCTAGAAAAATCACTCGTCTTCTACCGAGATCCTACTTAATAAAGCAGCTACTCGACCCAGCATACGAGTATTCATCTCAATAGGATTCCTGAGATCATGCAACTAGGGTTTCAAACAATTCCTACACTTAAGTGCACAATCAATCCTACAAGCATTAAGTGAAGTAAAATAGCATAATAACAGGTTATGCATAAAACCGGGGCTTGCCTTCCAAAGCAGTGGCAGGCAGGTCCTCTGGTGCAGGCTCGGGTGCTGGATCTGGGGCTACCTCCTGAGCAGCTCCTTGCTCCGGCACGAGGATGTACTCTCCGTCAGCAAGATTACAGTCTATCGAAATGCAATGAACATGTATGTCATGATTATGCAAGATTTAAGAACATTACTAAAGAAACTAAGTTAAGAATTAACTTAGGGTTTCCTGGTTCTGTGGGACTTCTAGTGGTATACATAGATATAGACTTATTACCTTTTAAGCTTAGGTTTCCTTTTAGGATAACATAGTGGATTGGTATTGCCTTGATACATTTTAGTGGACAGATTACAAAGGTTTTAGGATAACATTGATTCACATTATTCATTTTCCTTTCCTTAATTTCCATTTAAGGTTTCTAGGGTAGGTTTGAACTACAACAGGGTTTTAATAATTTCCAAAAATTCTGTAAAAATTACAGTGGGTTGTCACTTGCTATTCTAGCTTGTTTTAAGAATTTGAGGCTTAAAGTATAAAAGCTAGGCTTTAATCAAAAATAACAACAGTTAGGCAAAATGGGCCACTTTACACTACACCTCTTAGTTAGGGGTAGGTTCTGTCCTAAAGGTTATTTTTGCTGGCATCATATAGTAATAATAGGTCTCTGTGCTAAAAATCACAGATAACTAAGGGTGGTTATTTAGTTATGATTTTCTTAAGTTTAAGGTCAAAAAGGCACTTTCTACTACATTATTATTTGAAAAATGTCAAACAGCAGATTTCATATTTTTCCTAAGTTCTCTCTAATAAAACAATAGTTATCCCAAGGGTGGGGGTGTTTTTACCTTGGGGTCATTTTTGTAGGGTTTTTCTAAGTTATCCTTATTTTATTAAAATAAAAGATATCCTACTTAAGTTGTACTAAACCAAGGTATGATATATTTTTCCAATGAACTATATTGAATAAGTATCCTATCAAAAATAGAAGTACTCTCTGGTTCATTAATTAAGTTGCATTTTTTATTTTCCTTATCCTTAAGCATATTATAGATTAAAGGGTAGAACTAATTTAAATGGAGTGGGCAGAGAGGTTTAACATTTTTACTTGGTCCAGTGGGTAGATATAAGTTTCCCAAAATTTTTCTAACCCTAGTCAAACAATATTCCTATTTTTCCTTCTCATATTGAGTTTTGAGTAGTTTTCTTATTTAATTTAAAACTTCAGAAAGAAATACAGAAGCCATGGGTTCTATTATTTTTATTTGATAGTTCATGAATTTCAGAATCTAGCAAAATTGGTTTGAACATTTTTGGATGAATATTCTTCAAGTTATGCATTTATTTAGCTATCTGCTATAAATAAAAGAAAAGAAATTTGGAAATGGAAAAAGAAAACAGGTTTACGCTGAGGCCCCTGGGGTTTTTCCTTTTCTTTTCTCACAGAACAGCCCTTGGTCCACTATTGGCTTGGGTCACTGACATTGCGTAAAGCCCCCTGGACTTAACTAAAATCTAACCCGCGCTCCCTGACCGGTTTAAACAGTGCCCGCGGTACATTTTACGGCGGCGGGGCTTACCGGCGGCAGTAGAGCTCCGGCGAGGTGGTCAGTGACGTCCGGGAGGTCGCAACAGCCACGCCGATGTGCGGGTCGGTGCCGGAGGTGGTCGGAGCTACCCTGGCCACGAGCACAGGCGGCGGGGGTCGTCGGCGGCTCCTGCTCCGGCCAAACCACGGCGGCATAGATCAATTAGGGTGCACGAGGAGCTTCACGGGGTGACACAGAGGCCATACGCGCAAGGAATTGGAAAACGGTGCAAGGGCTTACCCGGTCCACGTGCGTCGGCGGGTTCTTGAACTCCGGTGAGCACGATTAGGCTATTCCGGTGACGCGGGTCCCTGGGTCAAGCTTGAGCAAGACTCACGGCTTCACCAGGAAGCTCTCTAAGGGCTTGGATCGAACGGAGGAGGACGGGAGAGGGGCTGGCCACGGTGGTTGCTCTCGGGCGGCACTGGCGGGTCGCGGGGAGGTCGCCGGAGTTAATGGCTGGCTCGGGCGAGTCCGGCGAGGTACGGAGGAGGTAACGGGGAAGGCAGCCAAGCACTGGGGCGGGCTTTATAGCCGTGGCGCGGGCGTGGTCACGGGCGGCCGCGGGTGCGCGGGGGTTCGCGCACGGGCGTGCTCTGAGCGCGCCCCCGGATGCCAGCTCGCGTCGAACACGTGGAAGCTTGCTTCTGCCATGGTTCAACGGCCGATTAGAGCGCCATAGCGTGCGCATCTTGGCAAAGTCACTGTGTACGGTCGCTTCTCTGCTCCAAATCCTATCTTTTCGCTGTGAGTTCCAAGTCGAGATATGGTCGGGGTAGAGAGATAGAGAGGGGAGAAGTTTGCTGTGTCAGCCAAGCCCGAACCGAGACAAAAGGGGTGTCAAGTCGTGTCTAGCGCCCTAGGGTAGGTGTCATCTCTTTCCAGGGTGTTCTAGGGTTAATTTGGCGCCATTTTGTCAATTGGGTCGAAGGGTTTTGAAAAGGGGATTAAGGTGAACATGTGGAGTCTTTGTGCAAGGGTTAGTTTTTGCACTTAGGCAAAAACTGAATTCTCCCTTGTGCTGAATCTTAGGTGAACTTTTTAGGGCTTTTCTGAAAACTTTTTGGGGGTACTTCCTTACTATTAATTGTAGGTCATTAAGTATTTTACAACTTTTATATTTGGCCCAAACCATGATCATAAGGTTTACATGATCTTTTGATCATGGCTCCAATTAGAGTTCCCATTGCCCATGGGGGGGTTTTGCTTTAGGGTTTTGGGAAAACCCCACTTAGATGTGCATGACAAGCTAGGGCATGACATCCAAGGTGGGTTACACTTGCTTAGGACCTAGAATTCCAAGTTTGGTATACTTTGCCCAATCCAATCTTCATGTGATAATGGGTAAAAAGAAAGGGGGTAACTCTGGGGTGGACACCCTGAGTAACACCTGGGGTGTTACAGCTCGAGACCAACTGATGCAATTCTTGAGGATCTCCTGGACATGTGGGTTAGGGCCCACACATGCTTCCTCTGCGTCACTTCAATTTATTGGTTGATGCTGATAGCATTTTCTTCAGTGGGGTTAGCAGCTAACCCCCTTAACATGAGCATTGATATGCGCTTGGTGAAGATGCTGACAACTCTGATCTTGACTGATTAAGAGAGGTTGGACAATGCCAACCGGACAGGTGCAAGAAGGAAGGGTATAGATAGAAAAGGTAAGCGTAGATGGATTAAAGAGAGAAAAGGGAGAGCACCCAGCTAGTAAACTGATGTCATTGCGAACCAAAGGCCACAACACATCAACACTCATCACAAAGAAGCAAATCAGTCATCACACAAAGACAAACAACACAAGCATACAACATCAAACATCTCATTGCTATACGTTTCTTTTAATTAAATGGTGGTCTTTCTTGAAAAGGGAATAACTACTCTCTAAGGTTGTCGAAGGACAAGGAGAAGAACAAGATGTGCAAGATAGGGGCATGAGCACAATAAAGGATGGAGTTAAAGCAAGTATTGTAAGCAACCAACAAAGGGATACGACCAAGGGCATAATGGGTAAAACAACACTCTCGAGTTGAGATAGAAAAGGAGAGATTTCCAAAAGCAGACCTAAGATAAGTATCAAGTCAAGATCTAGTGATTACAAGGGTAAGGGGGATATCAAACAAAAGTTAAGACTCACAACGCGACACAGGAAAAGGGAACGACCAAGAACGGGATGAATAAGACAACATTATTCAACTGAGACGGGAGAGAAGGCTTTCAAATGCAAGTGCAGGATAAGCATTAAGGTAAAGATCGAGTTATGACAAGGGTTAAGGTTATAACAGACAAACACACAACAAAGGAGGTATTTTTTTAGATGAAACTTGCAAGGCATCGAAGAAGGGGGAGCAGTTAATGATGAAGTAGGTGAGGCATTATCCTTGAACAGGGATGGAAAAGAGGAGGCTATAAAGGGTAGGTTCAAAGTAAGCTTGAAGGTCAAAGTATAGATATTGCAAGGGTCAAAGGTGATAACGGACAAGAACATAAGAGAGGAGGTAAATGGGCAGAAGAACAAATGATACAAGTACCATAAAGGATGGAGTTAAGACAGGACCTGCAAATGGAAAAGGAGAGAGTACGTCCAAGGGCCAGATAGGTGAGCAGTCACTTCCCAATTGAGGTGGAAGAGAGGAGATTTTAAAGAGCTAGAATAAAGATGAGTATCAAGGCAAGATCGATGGATGACAAGGAGGTGGTGATAGCAAATAAAACACATAACAAAGGATGGAATTGAAACAAAACTTGTAAGGCGACAAGAAGTGAAAAGAAATCAAGGGAGAGGTAGGTAACTCGCAACTCTCAAACTTTCTCAAAATAAGGGAGAGGCTTTTAAAGGATAAGTTCAAGGTAAGCATTTAGGTAGAAGACATAAATATCGCAAGGGTCAAAGGCAATAACAGATAAGAGTATAGGAGAAAAGATGAAGGCATAGAAGAGCCAATGGTATAAGTACAACAAAGAATGGTGTTGCACCCAAGCTTACATGCGGTAAAGAAGAGGATATAGCCAAGGGTGAGGTAAGTAAAACACCGCTCTCAAATTGAGATAGGAGACTGGAGATTTTAGATAACAGACATAATGTAATCACAAGGTAGGATAGAGTGATGAGAAGGGTAAAGAAAATAACAAACAAAACACAACAAAGGATAGAGTTAAAAACTCGCATGTGGCAGAGAAGAGGATACGACCAAGGGAAAAATAGGTAAAAATCTACAACTCTCAGATCGAGATGGAAGAGAGGAGATTTTGAAGGGCAGGTATAATATAAATATCAATGTAAGATATGATGATGTCGAAGGTAAAGATGATAATAATGAAAAACATAACAAAGGATAGCGTTAAGATAAGACTCGCGAAGTGGCAAAGTGGAGAAAACAATAAAGGGTAAGATAGATAAGGTCCCAACAGAAAGGTTGAAGTAAAAACTCATTACCGAAGGATGTTATGAGGGAACAATGAGATCATCAAGGATGTGCCAAATAGAATGATCATTCATGGATCGTCAAGAAACCAGGGTGGTCAAGGGCATGTGAACTGAAATGTCTTAAACAGACACTGGGGTATGAATATAAGCATACATAAAAATATGAGAGTATGCAAGATTCCAAGGACACAGGCATGCCAAGACAAGGGAACTGAAAAGGCCAAAGGATAACGACTTAACAACGGAGTAGGAAGGGGTATTAGAAGACAAGAAGTCCATGGACATATAAACTGGAGTGTTTAAGTAGGCATGAGAAATTCAGATGTGGGTATTTAAAACAAGAGTATTGAAGAATCTAGGGGTACGAGCATGCCAATACCAAGAGACAAGAAATTGCCGAAAGATAACGACTTAACAACAGAATAAGAAATGATCTCAGAAGACAAGAAGGTCATAGACACATAAACTGAACTGTTTAAATAGGCAATAGAGGTACAAGGGTAAGTACTTTAGATTAAGGGATAAGGGTATTAAAAATGCAAGGATACGAGCATGTCAATAACAAAATGAATAGAGATGGTCAAATGGTAGCAATTTAATAATGGACGAGGAAAGAGTCCCAAAAGACTAAAGGCTATGGTCAGGGGGCATCTACAAAGATGTCGCAAGCACAAGAGTGAGGTCAGATCTAATAGATTGAGAGAAGTATAGACCATACTAGAATAAAATACTTTTGGCAAGGGGGCATATAGGGACACAACATAGAATTAGTCGAGGTGACTAATATTTTGAAGCAAAATCAAGGATGAGGTGAAGTAATAGTCAATAAGTCCTTAAAACGGCCAATGCTACTCTAGGCTAGCGGTCCTACAGTCAGCACGGCTTTGATACCACTTATGTCACACCCGGTTTTAGAAGGTAAACCGAATGCGAACCATGTATGTGCCAGGATCAGCAATTCACGTACACAGCAGTTACATAATATGGACATCATCACACAGTGCTCAAATAGTATTAAAAAGGGAAATAATAGACGATTACATCATGATGTCCAAGACATCCACATAGTCTTTACAGTAAATCAAAGTGCGAAAACGAAACGTAGATAAACACGGCCTTCATAGGCAGCCGACTGGGGGTTGCCGCTAACCCACGCCTAGAACTCGTCGTAATCATGGAACTCCTGGAAGTCTCCTTCCACGGCTTCATCTTCTCCTGAGCAGTGGTTGCAATGCGGACAACCTGGGGAGGGGGGGTTGGTGTGTAGAGCAAGGGTGAGTACACATCAACATACTCAGCAAGTGTCCTGTTTGGCTGTAGTGGAATAGCTTTATGTGGGGGTAAGTCAAGAAGTTGCTTTTAGTTGGTCAGATTATTATTACTAGTAGAGGAAGCCAAGTTTTAGAGTTAACCCACGTTATTAACCCAGACGTACTCCTTTCCAAACGGAAAGAGTACCACTTACCATTACCAGAGTCAATACCAAGAACCATCAATCTCATTGCCACCTGCAATCCGAACATCTCTGATCAAGTACCACTAATCAATGGAGCTCCCTTGGCCGCTCATAACCGCGAGCACGGCTGATATATCGGTTTCATAACACTCTGCAGAGGTTGCGCACTTTACCCATAAGCCGTGATTCCCTCTCTAGCCCGAGCTTGCAAGACCCTTATTCACTACCGAGGTGAATGGCCAGGGATTCACTATGAAGCCTTTACAAAGATTCCCTGAGGCTGTAGCCGCCCGTTAGGTTTCCTAAATGCACCGCACTCCTCCCCAAGGGGCGAACCAACCTTGGCAGAGCGAGCCGCATACACCGAGCCCCATTAACGGCACGACGGCGAAGCGAACTACACCCCAGTTCCTCTAATTATTCAGCTAAGGGCATCCCATTCCACCCTCATGGTTGCACTGTTTTTCCGGGCGGTCATCCAACGAATAGGTCCTTACGGAGAGGCACTCGAGAAATCGCTCGAGCCCCCTTGAATACCACAAGTACCACATCATAATAAAGGAGAGAAACAATGTATCATTGATAATTCTCATCATGTTCATTGATTAGAGTCGAGCAATAGCATAAAGCTAAACAGTAATAATTTGACCCAAATAGGTAAACAGGACATGGATAACAAAAGCTAGTCAATCCTTAGGCATAAATGTGAAATGCGGGAGATGAATTAAAGAATGTATAGGACAAAGATGGGTCAAGGGACACTTGCCTCCACCAAACAAATGCTCAGGGTCTTCAACTTTGTGGAACTCGAAGAGTTTGATCTCTTGGTCACCGAAGCTTGACTGTCGATCCCTCGAAGCTCGGGAACGAATCGCAATCTATTCGTAACACGAATTAAGAGGAACAGGCACAAGCAAACAAACATATATATGCATAAGACATTACATCATACAAAGGAAAAACATTATAAAACATGCAGTACAAAATAGAGCGCGCTACTACGGTCTCGAGAGGAAAAAGAAACGTCGAACTCGAAGCTACGGTTGAGAAGTTAACGCGTTAACGCTAAACAAGTATTAACTATAACTTTTAGTTCAACATTATCAAATACAAATATTATACATCATTTAGTTCGATTAATCTGCTACACTAGCAAATGTCAGTTAATTAAGTAATTTAATTAAAACGAGAGATTCTAAGCGAGACGAATTTACGACGCGCGAAACAGCACGACAGCGTGCAGACGACGCGTGGACACGCGTAACATAGCACGCTGACGACACACGAAGCAGTACGCGCGACGAGCGCGAACGACGTGCAAACCAGCACGCCACCACGTGCGGAACAGCACGCGTGACGCTCGCGAACGACACGCGGACACACGTGACTTAGCGCGCGGACAACGCGTGGCGATGCGCACGATCCACACGCGCGACACGCGAGAATCACTTAATGAACGTCGTGCTTATACTACACAATTATTTAACAAAAAACATATTGACCTTGTTGGCATTTATTTATAAGTGCCGAGCTAAAAGCTATTAATTAGATTTGATTAGAGAGACAATTTAACAACCTTAATCAGCTAACATTTAATTAATTATATAAAACATGCTTAGTGATGAAACATTAGCATTAACACGTAAACTACGTTATTATGAATCTATCACAAATAGAATGGAATAAATTAGGTCTATAACTTAAAAGTACTCCAATAATTATCAATCGTGGAGTAACGATAACGTGGTGCGATCGTATCGGTCGGAATTGTGCCACACAAAGGGTCACAGGCACAGAAAAATCACCATTTGTGGGATCAGATGTGGCCCTTCTTCAACCTCCTCACATCTCTCTCTCAGGAATGCAGGGAAGAACAAATCACCGGGGTCCTCGGCTGGGATAGGGGACACGCGCTAGGGCAAGGGTGGCTGGCTGCTCGCCGGGCTACCAGCCGCCACGCCAGGGAGCTCGCGGATAGAGGGGTCGGGGCGCAGGAAGCAGCGGCCAGGGGCTGCCGCGCCCTGGGACGATGAGGTCGGTCGCGCCGCGCCGCCGGGGGCGCGCCTCCGCACTTGAGGGCGCCGCACGCCATGGCCATCGGCCGACCGAGAATGGAGGGGAAGGGAGCCGCGACAGATGGGATTGCTGGCCACGCTTGGTCAGCGCGCCGCGCGCGGAGCAAGGGAGGGACAGGGGACGAGAGGCCCTGAGGGCGCGCGCCGCGGGTGGGCTTCGTCGACCAGCGGCTGCCGGGATGCAGGAGCGAGGGGAAAGGGGACCATGGCCAGGGGAGGTAGAGGGAGGGGCATCGGGCAGGGCAGAGGGCTCCTCACCTCGACGGGGAAACAACAACTACAGTCCATGGATGAACCTTCAACTCGCCATGGATCATCGGCTACTCGTCGGAGTAGTGGGCGGTTGGGGAACGTCAGTGGGGTTGCGTGCAGGGGCTTCGAGTGACTACGCAGAGTTCACATGCCCGAAGGCCGCTCGGTCGAGGGAACAGAGGGAGGACACAGGGGATGGGAGAGAGGGAGAGGACTCACCTAGAACCGCCATGTGCAGGGACATCTGCTTCTGCGCGATTTGGATTTGGGGAGGGAGATGAGGAGTTATGCGACGGTGGGGTGGGTATATAGAAGAGAACGCAGGAGGTGGTTGCTAAATTCGTCATCAATTGCGTCGCAATCGAGTGAGAGAGGCGGTTGCGAGCACGACGAACTGCGCGAGACAGTTTAAGACGGAGACTGAGTCGGACGAGCGGTAGACAGGGTTAGATAAAATTAGAGGAGGACGGTCAGAGCTGGCCCGTGGGTCCAAGACAATGTGATAGACGTCAGAGGGATAGAAAGGGATAGACGAGGATAGCCGACGCGAGTAGCATGTCGTTCGCGAGAGAAGAAGCAGTTCGGTGATTCCGCGAAAAAGGGCACGAGGTCTGGAACAGGCTCAACGAGAGGAGCAAGAAATATATATGTATTATCGAAATTCCATATTTTATAGTTTCTCCGCAAATGCTAAATTTTTAGGTATTTAAATGATATTAAAAAAACTGAAATTCATATTTAATATCCGAAGAAACGTTCCAAAGATTCCAACCATTCTTGGGAATGTCCTCGAGATATTTTTAACATGTTTCGATAAAATTTTGCACTCATAAACACTATGCATTGGCATGAATGCAACACTCAAGCACCTCTGAGGTTTTTATTTTACTAAGCTTACACCTAGATATAAAATAAAATAATTCTCCACTTTTACGAAAAAAAGAAGGGAAGCAAAGAAATGAGAGTGTAACACCTGAATTTGGTGGATATTAGAAAAGAAATTTTATACCCCCAAATTCAGGGTGTTACACTGACGATGCCAGGGCAAGGCTGCCCCCGGCCTCCAGTGGGGTCGGCCAGAATCTGGCTGCAGCGGCAATACTACTCCGAGCGATGCCGGAGCCATCCACCACCGAGGGGCGGCGTATCCAAGGAGAACTCAAGAATCTCCTGGAGGATGTCGCGGTCCGACGGGCCGAGAGCTCTGCCTCCCGAAGGCAAGGGTGCCCCCCGGGGCATCGCGCTGCAACTTCACGATTCATGCGGGAGGCCTCGGTCCACACCGGGCGCACGCGGGACGCGACGCCTGCAACCCCGGGTCGCCTCGGCAACGAGCACCACCGCGACCGTCGAGCCCGCCTCGACGAGAAGGTGCGCCGAGGTTACCACCCCAGGCGTGGGGGACGCTACGACAGTGAGGAGGATCGGAGCCCCTCGCCCAAACCACCAGGTCTGCAAGCCTTCAGCCGGGCCATACGACGGATGCCGTTCCCAACCCGGTTCCGAACCCCGACTACCATCACTAAGTACTCGGGGGAAACGAGGTCAGAACTGTGGCTTGCTGACTACCGGCTGGCCTGCCAGCTGGGTGGAACGGACGATAACAACCTCATCATCCGCAACCTCCCCCTGTTCCTCTCCGATGCCGCCCGAGCCTAGCTGGAGCATCTGCCTCCTGCGCAGATCTCCAACTGGGACGACCTGGTCAAAGCCTTCGCTGGAAACTTCCAGGGCACATACGTGCGCCCTGGGAACTCTTGGGATCTTCGAAGCTGCCACTAGCAGCCAGGGGAATCCCTGCGAGACTACATCCGGTGGTTTTCGAAGGAGCGCACCGAGCTGCCCAACATCACCGACTCGGATGTCATCGGGGCGTTCCTCACCGGCACCACTTACCGCGACCTGGTGAGCAAACTTGGTCGCAAGACTCCCACCAAGGCAAGCGAGTTGATGGACATCACCACCAAGTTCGCCTCTGGTCAGGAGGCAGTCGAGGCCATCTTCCGGAAGGACAAGCAGCCTCAGGGACGCCAGCAGGAAGACATCCCCGAGGCGTCCGCCCAGCACGACACGAAGAAGAAGGCCAAGAAGAAGTCGCAAGCAAAGCGCGACACCGTCGACGCAGATCTTGTCGCTGCCGCCGAGCACAGGAACCCTCGGAAACCTCTCGGAGGGGCCAACCTGTTCGACAAGATGCTCAAGGAGTCGTGCCCCTATCACCAGGGCCCCGTCAAGCACACCCTTGAGGAATGTGTCATGCTTCGGCGCTACTTCCATAAGACCGGGCCCCCGGCGGAAGGTGGCAAAGGCCAAGACAACGACAAGAAGGAGGTCGACAAGGCAAAGGAGTTCCCCGAGGTCCACGACTGTTTCATGATCTACGGTGGGCAAGTGGCGAACGCCTCGACTCGGCACCGCAAGCAGGAGCGCCGGGAGGTCTGCTCGGCAAAGGTGGCGGCACCAGTCTAACTAGACTGGTCTGACAAGCCCATCACCTTCGACCAGGGCGACCACCCCGACTGCGTGCCGAGCCCAAAAAAGTACCCGCTTGTTGTCGACCCCGTCATCGACAACACCAGGCTCACCAAGGTCCTCATGGACGGAGGCAGCAGCCTCAACATCATCTACACCGAGACCCTCGAGCTCTTGGAAATCGATCTATCCACGATCCGGGCCGGTGCGGCGCCCTTTCACGGAATCATCCTCGGGAAGCGCGTCCAGCCCCTTGGACAACTCGATCTGCCCGTCTGCTTCGGAACTCCCTCCAACTTCCGAAAGGAAACCCTCACGTTCGAGGTGGTCGGGTTCCGAGGAACCTACCACGCGGTGCTGGGGAGACCATGCTACGCCAAGTTCATGGTCGTCCCCAACTACACCTACCTCAAGCTCAAGATGCCGGGCCCCAACGGGGTCATCACCGTCGAATCCACGTACCGACACGCGTACGAATGCGATGTGGAGTCCGTGGAGTACGCTGAGGCCCTCGCCGAATCTGAGGCCCTCATCGCCGACCTGGAGTGCCTCTCCAAGGAGGTGCCTGATGCGAAGCGCCACGCCGGCAACTTCGAGCCAGCAGAGGCGGTTAAGTCCGTCCCTCTCGACCCCAACAACGATGCCTGCAAGCAAGTCCGGATCAGCTCCGAGCTCGACCCCAAATAGGAAGCAGAGCTCGTCGACTTTCTCCGCGCAAACGTTGAGGTGTTTGCATGGAGTCCCTTGGACATGCCCGGTATACCGAGGGATGTCGCCGAGCACTCGCTGGATATCCGAGCTGGAGCCCGACCCGTGAAGCAGCCTCTGCACCGTTTCGATGAAGAAAAGCGCAGAGCCATAGGCGTGGAGATCCACAAGCTGATGGCTGCAGGGTTCATCAAAGAGGTATTCCATCCTGAATGGTTAGCCAACCCTGTGCTTGTGAAAAAGAAAGGTGGGAAATGGAGGATGGTGTAGACTACACTGGTCTAAACAAGGCATGTCCGAAGGTTCCCTACCCTCTGCCTCGCATCGATCAAATTGTGGATTCCACTGCTGGGTGTGAAACCCTGTCATTCCTCGATGCCTACTCAGGGTATCACCAAATCAAGATGAAAGAGTCCGACCAGCTCGTGACTTCTTTCATCACACCTTTTGGCATGTACTGCTATATTACTACGCCATTTGGTTTGAGGAATGCAGGTGCGACATACCAAAGGTGCATGAACCACGTGTTCGGAGAGCACATCGGCCGAACGGTCGAGGCTTACGTCGATGACATCGTGGTCAAGACGAGGAAAGCCTCCGACCTTCTCTCTGACCTTGAAACGACATTCAAGTGTCTGAGAGCGAAGGGCGTGAAACTCAACCCCGAGAAGTGTGTCTTCGGAGTCCCCCGAGGCATGCTCCTAGGGTTCATCGTCTTCGAGCGGGGCATCGAGGCCAACCCGGAGAAAATCGCGGCCATCACCAACATGGGGCCTATCAAAGATTTGAAAGGAGTACAAAGGGTCATGGGATGCCTTGCGGCTCTGAGCCGCTTCATCTCGCGCCTTGGCGAAAAAGGCCTACCCATGTACAGCCTCTTAAGGAAGACCGAGCACTTCACTTGGACCCCCAAGGCCGAGGAAGCCCTCGAAAACTTAAAGGCGCTCCTTACAAATGCGCCCATCTTGGTGCCCCCCGCTGCAGGAGAAGCCCTCTTGATCTACGTAGCCGCAACCACTCATGTGGTCAGCGTCGCGATCGTAGTCGAGAGACGAGAAGAAGGGCATGCACTGCTCGTCCAGAGACCGGTCTACTTCATCAGTAAAAGTGCTATCCGAGACCAAGATCCGCTACCCACAAATTCAGAAGCTACTGTACGCAATAATCCTGACGTGACGAAAGTTGCGACACTACTTTGAGTCTCATTCGGTGCCTGTGGTGTCATCCTTCCCCATGGGGGAGATCATCCAGTGCCGAGAGGCCTCGGGTAGGATAGCAAAGTGGGCGGTGGAGATCATGGGCGAGACAATCTCGTTCGCTCCTCGGAAGGCCATCAAGTCCCAAGTCTTGGCGGACTTCGTGGCTGAATGGGTCGACACCCAGCTACCAACAGCTCCGATCCAACCGGAACTTTGGACCATGTACTTCAATGGGTCGCTGATGAAAACAGGAGCCGGCGCGGGCCTGCTCTTCATCTCACCCCTCGGGAAACATCTCCGCTATGTGCTACGCCTCCATTTCCCGGTGTCAAACAACATGGCCGAGTACGAGGCTCTGGTTAATGGGTTGCGCATCGCCATCGAGCTAGGGGTTCGGCGCCTCGACGCTCGTGGTGACTCGCAGCTTGTCATTGACCAAGTCATGAAGAACTCCCACTGTCGCGACCGGAAGATGGAGGCCTGCTGCGACGAAGTTCGACGCCTGGAAGACAAGTTCTATGGGCTAGAGCTCAACCACATCGCTCGACGGTACAACGAGACTGCAGATGAGCTGGCTAAAATAGCCTCGGGGCGGACAACGGTTCCCCCGGACGTCTTCTCCAGAGACATACATCAACCCTCCGTCAAGACCGACGACACGCCCGAGCCCGAGGAGGCCTCGGCGCAGCCCGAGGTATCCTCGGTCGCCAAGGGTGAGGCACTGCGTTTCGAGGGAGAGCGGAATGGGGTCACGCCTAATCAAAACTGGCAGACCCCGTACCTGCAATATCTCCACTGAGGAGAGCTACCCCTCGACAAGGCCAAAGCTCGGCGACTGGCGTGGCGCGCCAAGTCGTTCGTCTTACTGGGTGATGAAAAGGAGCTCTACCACCGCAGCCCCTCGGGCATTCTCCAATGATGCATATCCGTCGCCGAAGGACAGGAGCTATTGCAAGAGATACACTCGGGGGCTTGCGGTCACCATGCAGCACCTCGAGCCCTCGTTGGGAACGCCTTCCGACAAGGCTTCTACTGGCCGACCGCGGTGGCCGACGCCACTAGGATTGTACGCTCTTGCCAAGGGTGTCAATTCTACGCGAGACAGACGCACCTGCCCGCTCAGGCCCTGCAGACAATACCCATCACCTGGCCGTTTGCTGTGTGGGGTCTGGACCTTGTCGGTCCCTTGCAGAAGGCACCCGGGGGCTTCTCGCACCTGCTGGTCACCATCGACAAATTCTCCAAGTGGATCGAGGTTCGACCCCTAACCAGCATCAGGTCCGAGCAGGCGGTGGCGTTCTTCACCAACATCATCCATCGCTTTGGGGTCCTGAACTCCATCATCACTGACAATGGCACCCAGTTCACTGGGAAGAAGTTCCTGGACTTCTGCGAGGACCACCACATCTATGTGGACTGGGCCGCCATAGCTCACCCCATGACGAATGGGCAGGTGGAGCGTGCCAACGGTATGCTTCTGCAGGGACTTAAACCGAGGATCTACAACGACCTCAACAAGTTCGGCAAGCGGTGGATGAAGGAACTACCCTCGGTGGTCTGGAGTCTGAGGACGACGCCAAGCCGAACCATGGGTTTCTCACTGTTCTTTCTAGTCTATGGGGCCAAGGCTATCTTGCCCACAGACTTAGAATACGGTTCCCCGAGGACAAGGGCGTACGACGACCAAAGCAACCAGACCAGCCGAGAAGACTCACTGGACCAGCTCGACGAGGCTCGGGACATGGCCTTACTACACTCGACGCGGTATCAGCAGTCTTTGCGACGCTATCACGCCCGAGGGATTCGGCCCCGAGACTTCCAAGTGGGAGACTTGGTACTTCGGCTACGGCAAGACGCCCGAGGGCGCCACAAGCTTACTCCTCCCTGGGAAGGGTCGTTCATCATCGCCAAGATTTTGAAGCTCAGAACATACAAGCTGGCCAACGATCAAGGCGAGGTCTACAACAACGCTTGGAACATCCAACAGCTACGTCGCTTCTACCCTTAAGATGTTTCAAGTCGCTCATATACCTCGTTCTCTTTACATACACAAATAGAGTCTAACCGTCAAGGAAGGGTCAGCCTTGCCTCGGCGAAGCCCGACCCTCCCTCGGGGGCTAGAAGGGGGGAACCCCCTCTGCATTAAAATTTTCCTCGGAAAAAGTCTTTCTGCCAGAACATCTTTCGCGTTTTTCGACAACTTCGATAGTGGGATCCTGAAAACGACGAGAGTACACGTAAGCGGCAAGGCCGACCGAGCCGAGGGACTCCTACGCCTCCGGGATACGGATACCTCACTCATCACCTTCCGCAATAAGTAACTCATGCTCGGATAAGCGATTCTGCTACCGAACGTGTCCTAATGCTCGAAAACTTTTCTGCCAGAACGATTTTCGTGCCTTCTCGACTATATCGATAACAGAATCCAGCGGACGAGTAAGAGTACACGTAAGCGGCAAGGCCGACCGAGCCAAGGGACTCCTACGCCTCCGGGATACGGATACCTCACTCATCACCTTCCGCGAAAAGTAACTCTCGCTCGGACAAGCGATTCTGCTACTGACGAACAAGTCCTGATACTCGAAACAAGAGGAAAGAAAACACAGCTTTATAATACGACAATAAGATGTTTGGACCTCGGCGGCTGCGAAAAACATACGCATACTACAGACAAAATATTCCTGCAGGTTCAGACATCGACAGAGGGAGCAGCAGCACCCTCGGCGTCGTTTCCACCTTCGGCGGGATCTGGCCCGGCCTCGGACGGCGACACGGGCGGAAGGATCTCCACCTCGAAGGAGGACGTCAGCACCGCGCTTGGGCCATCGCAGCCAGGGTCTCCTCCAGGGTCCCGGCCCGAGCAGACACCTCGACAGGCCGCTCCATAGCCTCAGCCAGCTGTCCCCCGAGGACATCAGCCCGGCTCACGGCCTCGGCAGCGTGACTCTGGGGTTGGTCCTACTAGCGGATGACCTGGCCAAGCTCCAGCCGCTGCTGCTACACCTCCTCGGCCAGGGAAGCCACGTGCTCCCGGGCCAACAAAGCCTCTTCTCGAGCCGACTCCGCCTCTGTCCACGCTGACACCGCTGCCTCCGGCTCTGGCTCATCGCAGAGCAGCCGAGGGTTCTGTAACTGAGCAAGAGAAGCCTTGAGTGGCAATGCCGACCGAGCCGAGGGACTCCTACGCCTCCGGGATACGGATACCTCACTCGTCACCTTCCGCACAAGGCAATTCACACTCGGTTAAGCGGTTCAGCCAGCCGACAGGCGAGTCCTAGTGCTTGAAATGAGGAAGAGGCACGGCTTCACGCTCAAATACCCAGATGTTCAGGCCCCAACAACCACAATGAACATACACCCACACTCAGGGTGCCATTACAAACGGAACTTCGGTTCCACTCCCGCGGGTATGAACAACCTCCACATCGGAGGGCCTGCGGGACGACAAACTCCGGGTGGCTCGCCGGCGACCGCTGCACCAACAGCGCGGCAACGACCTCCGTCTCGGACGGCAGGACAGCAGCAGCGATGGCCCCAGGGCGAACGCTACCACTGGAAGGTCCTCGTTCACGTCCCCTCGCGGGGGACGAGAACCAGCCATTAAAGCCAAAGAGCCGGAGGCCCGGAGCGCAGGTGGAACTGACGGTGCCATCGGCGGAGAAACCTTCTCCGGCTGCCACCACCTCAGCACCGACGACGGCGGCCACCTGCCCACCAACACCGCACCAGCGAACGGTGGCCACCCCAAAGCGCACCGGCAGGTCCTCACTCTCGTTCTTGACACGAGAACGAGAACGGGACCGTCCCAGAACACGAGTACCGCCCTCGCGGCGTACGACGTGTTGTGCGACCCCCCGGTGCAGCCGGCCACAGTCGCCCGGACGGAGGACGGAATGCTGCACCCTGGCCAGACAGCAGCAGTTCGCCTTCCCCCGCATGGCTGGAGGACGCCTCCTCCGCAGAGCTGGAGGATGTCTTCCTCCCCTAATGCCGAAGGAAGAAGCGAGTCGCCGGCTCATGCGGAGGCAGGCCCCGATTTGCCCCGCCCTCCTCCCCAGCAAGGATGATGAAGATCCTTGAAGCTGAGGGCGGGGTAGAGGCCGCAGCCCGGCTTGCTTCTCCCCACCATCAAACTGGTGGTCATCATCCTGGATGACCATTGGTGAGGGAATGCAGCCGGGCTGCATGATGAAAATCCTTGAAGCCGAGCGATGGCTAAAGGGTGCCAACCCTCGCGAGGTCATGCTCCTCCAACGGCAGCACGACGAAAGCAACGCGGGTGCTCCCCATCCGGGGGCTCGGAAGGTGGAAGGGCGCAATGCATGAGGGGAGTGCGAAGGCATGGCTACCGCCCGAGGGATCAATCCCTTTTTAAAGGCGGCTCTCCCCACTCACGTCCTTAGGCGTCATGGACAAAGTCTTCACCAACGTGCTCCAGGGTCCTCCCCCTACGACACGAGGGCTAGGTCCCACACGTCATGCAAGCTGACCCGGAACGGAAGAAGCCAAACCGCTGCGCGCGGAGCGTGTAACCGCCCCGCGGTTACAAGCACTCCTCCATCCTCGCCGAAACTAGCGGTTGAAAGGGCGGACCGCCATGCAGGTAGCGTGCAACCGCACCGCGAGGGCGCACCCCCTCGGCTTTGTCTCATCCAGCATGGAGGCCCAGGCCCACATGTCATGTAACCGGCGCGCCGGTTACTACGTGCAAGAAACTGCACCGCCACTTGCGCCAATGTCGCGCCTTCTCGACTGCGGAACCGGTGCCGCGACTCGAGGCAACCCTGCGCATGGCCCAACAGTGCCAATCAAGCACATCGATCATGGGTCAGTCAGCCGCGGGAGGAGGCATGACGGTTGATATGGCCAAAAGTGGACCGGCAGTAATGGCGCCAGCAGACGGGCAGAAGCAGCGGTCAAATCGACTGCAGGTTCGCGTCCCCTCCTGAAGCAGCAGGGGAGCCTTCTCCCACGGCGTGAAGACGACGCGCCCGTGTTCCGTTCCTCGAACGGCTCGCGCACGCGGTCGCCCCGCGAACCACCTGTCCCGTCGCATTAACTCTGCGGCAGGGCAAGCGACACCTTTGGCAGGCGAAGCGGGCGTCGTTTCACCTCCGCCATGATGACCGCGTCAAAAAAGGTGCGCCACACCATTTAAATTGATATCCTTTTCCTCCTCCCCTTTCTCTCTATTGCTACAGGGACCGGGAAAGGGGATATTCTGAAAGGGATCCTTCTCCGCGAAGGAAGCAGGCCCTGAGCCCTCCTACTGATCAGGGGTTCGAAGGCTGGCTCCTCGGAAGGGTTCGATAGCCGCCCCAGAGCATTCGGGCTTCAGGCTCATTACTGATCAAAGTTTCGAAGGCTGGCCCCTCGGAAGGGTTTGACAGCCGCCTCAGAGCACTCGGGCTCCGCGCCCACTACTGATCAGGGGTTCGAAGGCTGGCCCCTCGGAAGGGTTCGACAGCCGCCCCAGAGCACGCAGAGCGAGGGATGACTCTGGGTACGTCCGTTACATGGCCGAGGTTCGGGCTACGCTCCCGAGGTACCCTAGGACATCTCCGAGACTAGCAGGAGCGATTTTGTAACGGAATCCCACCAGAGGGAGGCATCGAGCCCTCGGACCCTATCGAACGGGACCGGGTCCGGCAAATCACCTGCAGGTACTTTTGGAGCGCGCCTCTGGGCCACTAGCCGACCCTTATCGAACGAGGCACGGGCGTCCACTCGGATCACCCGTTAGCAACTCACTGGAGACACCATGTTCGGCGCCCACCGAGGGCAACATGGCGCTTTCCCCCCCTTCCTCCTTGCGGAAAGGCGACGAAGGAGCGTATGATAAAAGTCGAGACAATCCTTGATCGTCCTCTCGCTCCGTGCAGAGGCTCGGGGGCTGCTCTCGCAAACCCAGCTACGGCCAAACTGTTGACAGCGTCAACAAACCAGCCTGAAAACTCGGAACCTGACCATGCACCCGGGCTACCGTCAGATCGCATGAGGGAACAACCAGACCGGCCGAGGCATCACGAAAGGCATTAAGACCTCAGAGGAGTCAAACCACTCCTCTGAGGCCTCGGGGGGCTACACCCGGCGGGTGCGCTCGCGCGCACCCACCGGAACAAAGTGTAACCGAGCAAGGTCGGTCCCCTTGCAAAAAAGTGCGGCAAAACCTCCAAGCGAGTACCAACACTCCCTTTGAGGCTCGAGGGCTACTGTCGGGTACCGTAATTAGGGGTACCCCCAACACTCTTAAACACGGCTGGTAACCACCATCAGCACAAGCTACAGAGACTGATGGGCGCAATTCAGGTCAAGGCTTCGTCTACTCAAGGGACGCGATCTCGCCTCGCCCGAGCCCAGCCTCGGGCGGGAACAGTAGTCCCAGGCGAATTCATGCCTCGCCCGAGGGCCTCCTCAAGCAACGGGCGCACCATCGACTCGCCCGAAGCCCAGCTCGGGCAGGCTTCATTGTGAAGCAACCTTGGCCAAATCGCCTCACCAACCGACCGTATCGCAGGCGCATTCAATGCGAGGATCGCCTGACGCCTTATCCTGACACACGTGCCTCAGTCGGCAAGGTCGAAGTGACCGCAGTCACTTCGCCCTTCCACTGACCGACCTGACAGGAAAACAGCGCCGCTCGCCCCTCTCCGACTGCTATGCCACCCGCTAGGGTGAGGCTGACAACAGCTAAGTCCAGCCTCAGGCGCAACAGGAAGCTCCGCCTCACCCGACCTTGGGCCTCGGCCTCAGGAGGAGGTCTCCACCTCGCCCGAACCCAGGGCTCGGCCCCCGCCTTGGCCTCAGGAGGTGGTCTCTGCCTCGCCCGACCCCAGGGCTCGGCCTCAACCTCAGCCTTAGAAGGTGGTCTCTGCCTCGCCCGAACCTAGGGCTCGGCCTCAACCTCGACCTCGGGAGGAATCACGTCCTCACCCGACCCTGGCCTCGGCCTCAAGAGGAGTCTCCGCCTCGCCCGACCTTGGGCTCGGACTGACCACGCCGCGGAGGATACATCATTACCCTACCCCTAGCTAGCTCAGGCTATGGGGGAACAAGAACGGCGTCCCATCCAGGCTCGCCCCGGTAGCAGGTAATGATGGCTCCCCGTGTGTGTCCATGACGACGGTGGTTCTCAGCCCCCTACGGAAGCAAGGAGACGTTAGCAACATCCCAGCAGCCCCTACAACTGTGCTTCTACAGGACTCGTGCGCTCCTCCGACGGCCACGATACCGCGTACACAGGGCCCTAGCACCTCTCCGACAGCCACGTTGGCATGTACACAGGGCTCAGGCACCTCTCTGCCGGACACGATAGCGCATAGCTACACCCCCATTGTACATCTGGACCCTCTCCTTGCATCTATAAAAGGAAGGTCCGGGGCCCTCATGCGGGAGGGTCGCGCGGGAGGACGGGCTGACGAACAGGCTCGCTCTCTCTCCGGGGTCAAAACGCCGACAAATAGTGAGGTATGACATGTCTAGTTTATGAGTATCATTAATCCGATGTTTTACAATAAAATCCGCTACGACCTGGCCTCTCATAGATTTCAATGGTTCATAGGCCAAGTCATATTCTATGAGTGCATAAGCCCACTTACCATTTCTACCACTCATAATTGGGTTATGCAACATGTATTTAATTACATCGGCTTGACCAGAAATAGTGCAGTGACTAGACAGTAAATAACATCTACACTTGGTGCATGCATAAAACAAGCATAAGCATAACTTCTCAATAAAACTGTACCTCGTTTCAGCATCCACCAACCTCCGACTTAGATATGTCACCATATGCTCCCTTTCTTCAGCTTCTTGTGTCAGAACAGCCCCAATGACCTTATCTTCAGCTGCAATGTATAATCGGAATGGTACTCCTGCTCGTGGTGCTTTTAATACGGGAGTCGAAGACAAGTATTTTTTAATGAGATTAAATGCTTCCTGCTGCTCTGCCCCCAAGCGAATTCGACATCATTCTTAAGCCGAAGGATAGGGGTGAAGGCATCAATATTCCCGGCTAGGTTAGAAATAAACCTTCGTAAATAATTCACCTTGCCGAGAAACTTCTGCACTTCGACCTTACAGGTCGGAGTTCCCACATTCCGAATAGACTTAATTCGGTCAGGGTCTATCTCTATGCCATGTTCATGGATGATAAATCCTAAAAACTTACCAGCCGACACCCCAAAAGCACATTTACGTGGGTTCATTTTCAAACTATACCGACGCATTTTATCAAAAGCTTTGCACAAATCAGCTATATGAGAACTAAACTCAGCCGATTTGACTACAATATCATCAATGTAGACTTCCACAGTGTTTCCTAACAACTCATGGAAAATCAAATTCATAGCCCTCTGATAAGTAGCACCAGCATTTTAAGACCAAATGTCATGACAACCCATTCAAATAAACCAATGAAGCCTGGACATATGAAAGTCGTTTTAGACGCATCCTCTTTGGCCATAAAAATCTGATTATATCCGGCATTACCATCAAGAAAGCTAAAAATTCTATTTCCTGATGCATTATTGATTAATGTGTCGGCTATGGGCATGGGATACTCATCTTTAGGAGTTGATCTATTTAAATTACGAAAATCAATGCATACTCTAAGCTTACCTGACTCCTCCACCGGCACAATATTGGAGACCCATTCTGCGTATCTGCAAGGTCTAATAAAATCAGCTTCTAGCAGCCGGTGGATTTCGTCCTTGATCCGTGGGAGAAGGTCTGGACGAAATGTTCTAGCTTTCTGCTTGAAAGGTCTGAAACCAGACTTAATAGGCAGCCGATGCTCTATGATCTCTCGGCTTAATCCAGGCATCTCAGTGTAATTCCAAGCAAAGCAATCTGAATATTCCTTCAATAGGCCGATCATCTCATTTCTAGGATCGGTCTCTAGGGTCTTGTTTACAAAAGTCGGTCTTGGAGTTTTACCATCTGCTATGTCAATCTCCTCCAAAGGATCAGCCAATGTAAAACCCTGTCCTACTTTATCAAGATCTCTGAATTCCTCTATCATGTCCCCCACAGAGGAATCAGCTGATCTTTGTGTGATGGCGGGCTTTCCGGTCTCGGGGACCAAATCATCCGTAACCTTGTCTTTACGCTGCGGTAGATGTTCGGTCTTAAAGTCCGAACTGTTTAGTGAAAGACCAGACCATCCGGTCTTAGAAGCCAAACTGTCCGTGACCAAAGACTCATGAACTTTGTGTGTACTCATCATTTAAACTTTATTTAGGATTTAGCCGATTCTCCATCGGCTCTAGCATTACAGGAATGAAACCCTTCTTATCTATACTTATGAACTGATAATCAGAAAAATCTACTCCTATGACATGTAGCAGTCTCATAAGTCCAGAGTATAGGGGCATCGGCCACAGCGATACAGGCCGATACATCAGCATGTACTTGTTCTACATCATCGCGTACCCATTGTATTAACATTTGATGTAATGTAGAAGGTATATATTGATTGGCATGAATCCAATCTCTACTTAGGATTAAGCTGTAATTTCCTTCTACATCAGCGACGAAGAATGCAGCAGCAAGGGTCTTAGTCCCGATGGTTAATTCAACAGACGTGACTCCCCTGGCTTTGATCGAACTATCAGTTCCAACATCGCTGAGGGTCATGTTGGTCTTGACAAGTTCGTCATCTTGTTTACCTAATTTTCTGTATAATGAGTAAGGCATTAGATTTACAGCCGCCCCTCCATCTACCAACATTTTAGCAATCGGTATCACATCAATGTGACCACGCACGAAGAGCGGCTTTAAATGATTTACCGATTCCTTTGGTTTAGTAAAAGCGGCTTCTTTAGGACCAAAATCAAACTGGACAACAACAGGTTCATCGTCGCCGACAATAGTACAATCGGCGAAAAATGTAATAACATTTACGTCCATACCTGGGCGCTCTGGAGAAGCCTCGTAGTCGACCAGGTCTTCTCCTAGTGGGTCGTCTTCTTCCATTGATGTTGGTATGTCGTTGGAGGCTTCCTGGTGTGGTGCGGACGGTCCGGACTTCGAGGGCGGACGGTCCGCGCCTGGTGCAGATTGTCCGACCTTGCTGGCCAAGCTATCTGTTGTACCTGCAGGGTGCTGCACAAGTGTTGTTTTATTTTCTATTTTTGTGGCCGTTTGTTTTTCTTCAACGGCCTTTGGTCTCCATTTCTTTTGTGGTGGCGGGTACTGTGGATGTGTGTCATTGAATATCTTTTCCGACTCCTTCTCCTGGCTCTCCTTTGCTCTTAGGCGCTGCAATTTCCGCTTTTGGTACCGTGTCAATCCCGCTGGGCACCATCGAGACATGGAGTACTTTGTATCGACTATTTTGATGGTAGCCGTCTTTTCTTTTTTGGTTGTGTTGGCCGATTCGCCAAAAATCATCGGCCCTTTATTATCTTCCTATATGACAACATCTGCAGTACCTACTTTGATGATGTCCTTTTTTGTTGTTCTTTCAGTTACTGCAGGCATATGCCCCCCTGCCGGATTGGTCGACCTTGGAGGCCGAGTAGTTCGGCAATCTTGTTGGGTCTGTGCCTGGTGACCGGATTGAGCGGCGCTCAATCGGTCTTGTGCTGGTGGTGCCAACCTGTTGAATACAGATGTTTGGGGTGCCCCCCAAGCGGGGTACTGTGGCAACCCAAACGAATATGGTGGCATGCCCCACATTTGATTTGGAACATATGGTGGAGGCATGTATGTGTATGGATATGGCATAGGTGGATATAGAGGTGGAGGTGTCCATGCAGGTATGTTAGGTCTCAATTGCACAGTATGACGTTTCATTTCTTCCGATTGGTGAGGTGGTCCAATCGGCCTTACCTGACATTGCTCATGAACAGGTGAGCGGGGTCGCTTTGCTGGCCGGTCTCTAGGGTCGACCTTCTTTTTCATGTACTTAGACAATAATTGATCGAAGGTCAGGCCGGTTTTGACCAACCGACCAGCTGCCTTGAATGTATTTGTTTTCCACGTACCTATCTCTGGTCGTCGTGGTTTGAAGGTACGTGGCCGTTGCGAGTCTTGAGTGGGGCCGGACCGTCCGCTTGAATTCTTCGGATCGTCCGGCGTGGTCCTGGACCGTCCGCGCTTGTGTGTCGAACCATCTGGGATGCGCAGCACGGGTTCCTGCTCCTTGGTCCGTGCCTGCCCTCCAGCGTCGGAGGTCGTGATGGTCACCTTAAGAGTTTCCCCTCCATCGGGAGTCTTCTCTGCCACCACTTTTCTGCAAGAAATTTTATGATTCTCATCGGCCTCTCTTGCCTTGCCGATGACTATCTCCTCGCCTTTGCCTTTATCGGCTGTGTTTGGCCGAACCAGGACTTTCTTGCCCTCAAAGTCGATCATGTTCATCGGAAAGGGCTCCGTGTCCACCTGCATTTCCTGAAATTTCAATCGTCCTTCGTTAATGGCCGATTGAATCTGTCGACAGAATACATTACAATCATTAGTGGTATGAGAAAATGAGTTATGCCACTTGCAGTATGCCCGACGTTTTAGCTCGTCGGTGGATAGAACAGTGTGATTTATTTTAATGTTTCCATTCTTGAGTAATTCATCAAATATTTTATCACATTTACCAACATTAAATGTAAATTTAACCTCCTCTTGCCGTTTCTTTTGAACCGGCTATAAGGAGGAACAAGCCGAAGATTTGGCCTGCTTTGGCCAAACCATTTCAGCAGCATACACTTCTGCTGATTCGTCGTCCGAGCTACTTTGGTCGCACTCTACTATATGGACATTGTGACGAATGGTTTTGGCAGTTTCTTTGCTTCGCCTTTTCACAGGCCAAAGTTCTTTGGTGTAGCTGTGCTAGTGTAAAAAATTGGATGCCTTCTAATCTTTCTTTTAAATAATATCGCAGACCATTAAAGGTTAATCCTGCTAGCTGTTTTTCTGCTAAATGAATTTGGAAGCATCGGTTTCTTGTATCCCGGAATCTCCGGATGTATTCTTTAACCGATTCATCCTTCCCCCGTCGAAGGGCCACTAGGTCTACCAGATCTAATTCATAGTCACCGGAGAAAAAATGATCATGGAATTTTTGTTCTAAATCCCCCACGACAAAATAGAATTAGGAGGTAAAGTGACGTACCATGCAAACGCGGTTCCTGTCAAAGATAATGAAAATAAACATACGTGAAATGCTTCTGTGTCAGCCAATTCTCCTAATTGTGCTAAAAACTGACCTATGTGTTCGCGCGTGTTTTTTCCTTGGTCACCCGAAATTTTGTAAATTCGGGTATCCTGGTTCCCTGTGGGTATGGATGGTGATCAAATTGGTTGTCATAAGGTTTCCGATATGATTGCCCCTCAGGGATCATGCTTACTCCGAGCTTATCTCGGAACGCCTCAGCTATTTCCTCCCTCACTATATCAATGGCATACGGTGCGAGACCACCGGCTCTCTGATCAAACATAGGTATAGTTGGCTGAATATTAGCATGTTGTCTTTCCCCCCATTGGTTTGAGCTACGTGGTGCATTGCCACTTGCCCTATATGGCTCGTAGGTTTGATCATTCCTTTCTGGTCTTTTAGGCAGGGCCGGAAAGCTTTCTTGGGTTCTGGATTTTGGGTTAATGGGCTGATGCATTGCATAGTGTGATGGGAAGTGTTGCTGGGACGGATGAGGATTCAGGTAACAGTCTTCCTCAAACAGGTCATACGCGGACTGTCCGGACATAGGCCCGGACCGTCCGTGATTATATGCGGACCGTCCGTTGTTGTATGCGGACCGCCCGACTGGGTAGTTTAGATTATGCGCCATATGTTGTGGCTCGGGTGCGTGTCGGGGTAAATCATTAAACATGGGCCTACTGTTGCTGGCCCGGACGGTCCGCGCTCACGTGCGGACGGTCCGGGCATGTGCAGATCGGCTGATTTACTGCCGATTTGCGGTTGCTCAGGGTATGTGTCCATCGGCATCCCATAAAGGGGTTGTGACTAGTCGTGACAACCTATAGCCGATGTATTACGCGTGTTATTTCCTAATTCAACCTCGTGCGAAGGAAAATTTGCAATGCTAGATTTATCAAATACATGTGCTAGTCTCCTATAGTCGTTTTGCATATCCCCTATGATATTTTGCATTTGTTCTCGCTGTTCATCTACATAATTCTTAAGAGATTGCAGCTCGTTTGTATTATTTACATTGGGGATATCTGGTGTGGGTCGAAGCGAAGCTGGATCCGTCGCCCGTTGTCGGACGATCTTGTTGTTCCTGTCCACTTTGAAGTTGGCCAAGAACTTTGCTTTTGCCTCCTGGATCAGCTGCTCCTTGTGCTCCTCGAACTAGAGCTGTTCGTCGGCCGACAGGGTTTCCCAAGTCGGCTCTATAATGTTACTGGGGGAGACTTCAGAACTATCCCTTGAACCGGCCATTGAGGGCCGATTTGATAGGTCTAGATATGTTTTCCCCAACGGAGTCGCCAAAAAGTATGTTGACACCTTTTTAGGGCGCCAAACACTCAACACAAACCAACGGCGGTGCTATCTGCACAGGGGCGGACGGTCCGCGCGCAGGGGCCGGACGGTCCGCGCGTGCGCAGGGACGGCAGAAGATCGCCGGCGGCGCCTAGATCTCGCTCCCGGGAGGGACCCCATCGGGGAGAAGAGATCCTTGGAGTTGTCTAGGCTCGGGCAGGCCGACCTATACTCCTCTAATCGACGTAGAGTCGAAGAGAAGCGAAGAATTTAGGGATCGGAAGGCTAAACTAGAACTAGACTAGAACTACTCCTAGGAAATAAATGCGAAATAGAAGTGTTTTTGATCGATTGATTCTCACAAATCGGTCGTATACCTTTCTATTTATAGAGGAGGGGGGCTAGACCCTTTACACAACTGATTTCTGACCTAATTCCACGAATCTAGCCAACAACCGTAGCACAAAACTCGGAACCCTAATCTGCTCTGCGCACGTGCGGACCGTCCGACACACAGGCGCGGACTGTCCGGCCGGACCGTCCGCACATTATTTTGGTGCCAAAACAGCACTAAAACAAAATTGCACAAGTTGCAGTTAACCATCGCTCCAACGGCTGGTCACTGCGAACTAGATATAAAAATAATGTACCTCCTCAAACGGAACAAACACAGAGGGTGACAAGCCCCTGCTGTGGGAAACAGCAGGCGCATCTGGGTCATGCGTCTCATCCTCCTCCCAGCCCTCAACGAGTTCTAGTATGCTACCCTTCCAGTTTTGCAGTTCAGTTGCATTCACTCTAAGCCTGCACCCTGCAGAATGTTGGCGCAAATTTCAAAGGCTAGGAACTGGCAAGAATCATCAGAGCCTGTGCAACGTCGCAACGATTTCATACAAAAATACCTAAGGTGCATCCTGACAAGCGTGCACCACCGCCCTGGATACAGGAGAGCCATTTCTATCTGCATGCCAGAAAGAGTAGCTCGTGTTAGGAAGAATGTGAAGGGCAGCTGAAGAAAGAATAAATCGTCTGAACTCTCACCTGGCCATCTTCTGATACACTAGTACAAAAAGGCTCAAAGCCTGCGGGGACGATATATTTTTACAGGCGGTTTTGGTTATCCACCGACTGTGTTATTTTTAGTGGCGGTTCCTTAAGAAAACCGCCACTAGAAATCGTATTTCTACTGGCGGTTCCTTAAGAAAACCGCCAGTAGAAATCCATGATTTGTAGTGGCGGTTTTCTTAAGATACCGCCACTAGAAATACGATTTCTAGTGGTGGTTTTCTTAAGGAACCGCCACTAGAAATCATTTTTATTCTTAATTTTTCGAGTTTTTCAAACGGCCTCGTATGACAAAACCATCAAAATAAAAGTTGTAGATCTCTAAAAGTTATGACACTTTGTAGTTGACAACTTTTTTGTTTGAACTCATTTCGGTTCTCAAAAATTGAATCTAAGTATGTCAAATTTAAAATTCAAATTTTGCAAACTACCTCGGATGAAAAAAGTGTCAAAATAAAAGTTGTAGAACTTCAAAAGTTATTTATCTTTGTAGTTGACAACTTTTTTATTTGAATTCGTTTAGAGTCTCAAATAAGCAATTTACACTCAAATGGTTGTAATATGTGGAGAAAACAACTACAAACTAGACACAAGACATGTCATAGACGGAGTGGTAGGGGAGGGTACGCGCGAGGGTGAGGTCGACGGTTCGAATACTAACAACCGCGTAGCGCGCGAATTTTGCGCGAAAAATGCCGCGACTTGCAAAATCGATTTTTAAAATATGTTTTATGTTTCCTGGAAACGATTTGCACTGGCGGTTTTATTACGTCGACCGCCAGTGAAAATCGATTTTCACTGGCGGTTTTATTACGCCGACCGCCAGTGAAAATCGATTTTCACTGGCGGTCCTCAGTTACCCGCCTGTAAAAATGATGATTTCTACTGGCCCCTAGCACTGGCGGTTACGAAAAACGCCACTATAAATAGGTTTACAACCGCCACTATAGAACTTCTCTGTACTAGTGATAGTCGCCTTTAAATACACAATCAGCCTTCGATGCCCGGAAATGCATGCACTTAACAGCGTCTTTAACTTTATCTGGGGAGATCTGGTAATCCACAGGGATGAAAAAAAGATAAATGGAGCGGGTGAGAAATATGCTGTTGTGTGATAAATGGCAACATGAGAGTTGTGATAGGGACCTTATAGAGAAACTTCCCGCTGGGGAAAATCTCAAGTAAGGGCTTGTTCGGTTAGCTCTCAATCCATATGGATTGAGTGGGATTGGATGGGTTTGAAACCCAAACAAGTCAAACCTCTTCTCATTTTTTTCCAATCCCATCCAATCCATGTGTTTTGGGAATAACCGAACAAGCCCTAACGGTAGTAGCAAACCTGAACATAGATGGGATGTATTGTCATTAATACCAACAGTTTAGTAACACTTAGAACATCAAACCAATAAGATAACAGAAAATAATATGTTTGTAATTGTCACTAACCTGAGAATTGACAGTCAATCGGACAGTCCCTAAGGACTATATATATATATATATATATATATATATATATATATATATATATATATATATATATATATATATATATATATATATATATATATATATATATATATATATATATATAGGCAGTGGGCCTGGGCCTAATAGGCCTTTAGGCCTTAACACCCCTCCTCAAACTCAAGGTGGAAATGGAGGATCTGAAGCTTTGAGTTTGATCAAGTGAAACTGATGTTGTGCTCTTGTTTGTGCTTTGGTGAAGAAATCTGCCAACTAAGATTCTGAGGGCACACATTTAAGATCAATAGTCTTCTGCTGACAATGAGATCGAGTAAGGATGCATCGACACCAATGTATTTAGTAAGTTCATGCTTCACTGGATCATGAGAAATCTGTATAGCACTCATATTATCACATAACAGAGGTGTAGGAGTGTCACAAGAGACACCAAGATCATTCAAGCGCCAGCGCAACCAAATAATTTCAGCAGTGGTAGTAGCAAGAGCCCGGAGCTCGGCTTCAGCACTAGAACGAGATATGACCGCTTGCTTCTTGGATTTCCAGGAAATAGGTGAGGATCCAAGAAGAATACAGTAACCTGTAGTGGAAGAACGATCAACAGAATCACTTGCCCATGTGGCATCGGAATATGCATGAAGCTGAAGTGGGCTATCAGAGGCATAGAGTAAACATCTTGATCTTGTCCCACGTAAGTATCTAAGCACACGAAGCAAATGACCATAATGAACTGAGGTCGGTGTGGATACAAATTGGCTCAAAATATGAACAGTATGAGCAATATCAGGTCTGGTGATGGTGAGATACGCAAGGCTACCCACAATATGACGATATCGAGTTGGGTCTGCTAGTGGTGTACCATCCTTCGGACGAAGTTGTAAATCAATATCCATTGGTGTCGCAACTGTGTGTGTATCAGTAAGTCCAGAGCGATCAAGAAGATCTTGTATATATTTGGACTGAGATAGATAAAATCCTTTTGGAGTCTGTTGAACTTCAATGCCCAAGAAATAGCTAAGAGGACCCAAATCAGACATCTGAAATTCCTTACTAAGATGCTTCTTGACATGAGAAATATGGTCTGAGTTGTCACCTGTAATCAGCATATCATCCACATATAATAGAAGTAAAGTGTGGCCTTTTGAAGAGACATGAACAAACAAAGCAGGATCATTTTCACTCGAAGAAAAACCAGCAGCTGTGATGACAGAGATGAATCTCTGAAACCAAGCACGAGGAGCTTGTTTCAGACCATACAATGCGCGACGAAGACGACAAACATGCCTTGCGGGGGTATTAACCCCAGGAGGAGGATGCATATAAACTTCTTCATGTAGATCACCATTGAGAAAAACATTCTTGACATCCATCTGGGAGATAGTCCAAGAGGATGAGGCTGCAACTGCAATCAAGCTTCGTACAGTGGTCATATGGGCAACTGGTGCAAAAGTCTCATCATAGTCAAGTCCTTGAGCCTGTTGGAAACCACGAGCCACAAGACGAGCTTTATACCTCTCAATAGAACCATCTGATTTTGTCTTAACTTTGAAGACCCATTTACAAGTGATAAGAACAACATGCGAGGGTAAAGGAACTATATCCCATGTGCCAGTGCGTTCAAGAGCAGCCAATTCATCAATCATTGCAAGCTGCCACTCAAGAATCCCATAAGCCTCCTGATAAGTAGTTGGTTCAACAATTGCCACACCAGCTCGTGGAAAACCATAGCGATTTGGAGGTTCAATGGTACCACGGTCATGAAGACGATATCCCTAATTAAAAACATCATTAGACTCAGTATTGTTAGTACAAGAATCAGGTACAAGATCAGTATCAGGACCAGCCGTAGGAATAGAGTAGGAACGACGAATGTAGGTTTGGGTGATAGGTGGTTTGGAAGAGTAAGATGGCGTGGAGATGGAAGGTGGTGTTATGGGAATAAGAACATCAGGTGTGGATGTGGAAGATGATGGTTCATATGAAAAATCAGGAATGGAAGGAAGACACATGAAAGAAGTGGACTCTGTGGGATAATAGGATGGGTGAGTGGACTTGTTGTAAAAAAGGGCGATTTTCATTGAAACTCACATCTCTAGATATTCAAATACGACGAGTAGATGGATCATAACAACGATAGCCTTTGTGTCCAGGACTGTATCCAAGAAAGGCACACTCGACAGATTAAGCAGTCAATTTAGTCCGTTCACATGGGGTTAACAGGACATAACATAGACAGCCAAACACACAAAGATGATCATATCGTGGAGATGTCCCAAAAATAACTTCACCCGGTGTTTTGCCAGAAAGTTTAGATGATGGTTGACTATTAATGAGATACACGGCAGTGGAAACAAATTCACTCCAAAAATGTGAAGGAACAAAAGAAGATATCAAAAGAGTACGAGCACTCTCAATAATATGACGGTGTTTGTGTTCAGCAACACCATTTTGGGCATGAGCACCAGGGCAAGAAAGTTGAGCTAAAGTGCCCTCTAAGGTCAATATCTGGCGAAAAATATCAGATAAAAATTCACCACCAGAATCAGAATGAAAAATTTTAATAGTGGCAAAAAACTGGGTGTGAATCATGCGAGAAAAAGACTTGTGAATAGAAGGCAATTCTGAGCGGCGTTTCATGAAGTAAATCCAAGTATAACGAGAATGATCATCAATAAAAATGACATAATATTTATGACCACCTTTAGAAACAAAAGGAGCTGGACCCAAACATCAGAGTGAATAAGATCAAAAGGTTTAGCAGAATGGGAATCACTAGTAAAGTATGGAAGTTGTACTTGTTTGCCAAGATGACAACCTTTACAATGAAAACTAGACTCAACATGTGTAGGACCTAAACATCATGACTTTATTAGAGTAGACAGACAAGACCCACATAAGTGACAAAGACGATGATGCCACTGGGCAAACGACAGCGTGGGACCGGAAGCGGCAAGCACACGAGCTGTAGAGGCATGGTAGGAAGGAAGACGCAATGTGTCCAAGATGTAGAGACGAGGCGAAGATTTACGGCGACGGCCAGTCCCAATCACATCCCCTGTGTGTCGATCCTGTACAAAACAAGATGAGTCATTAAATCCAATAAAGCAATTGTGATCGGTAATTTGACCAACTGATAGAAGATCCATGGATAATTCAGGAACAAAGAAAATATTTGGGACAGTAAAATTTGAATTGGAAAGAGAACCCTTGTGGGTGACATGACATAATGTACCATCAGCAGTCCTTTTTAGTCCATTCCAGTTCCCATAATTTTGTAATGATATTGTCTACTACTTGGTATCACTGTTTTAACATGAAACCTATACTAGAATGAATTATTCAATTAATTTTGTATCAAGCACATATAGACTTCGGAAATTCATAACTCCTCCGTTTTAACTCTGATTTGATCCGTTCAAGTTGCATTAGTCTCGTATAGATATTTACTATGCAATAACAACATTTATTATATCATGCCCTATTATTTTATAATTAGATTTCTATTTAACTTATGTTGGTTAGTCTTGTTAATCTGCTTATCATTATAATCTACTAGAATATAATTTCTGGTCAATTTATGACTTAGATTAAAGATGAATAACCTCTTGCCATCATAGATTTGCCAAGTCTTGATTGCAGCTGCGTTGCTACTATCAGCTGCTAAAACTGGAGAATATTCAGTTAAATAGAATAGTAAACCATGACCTCTTAATGCAGTTTGAACACAAAAGGCCCACTCTGGGTAATTCTGCCCATCAAGCACAATATTGACAACAATAGCATTGGACGTCATATTGAATAGCAGGAAAAGAACAGAAGTATAACGGATCTGAGAAAGACTGTCTCGATGGTACCAAAACCCCTGGTTGCAATTGATGCACAGTGGATACGTCACTGCAGCCTAGACAAAAAACAGATCTGACCGGCGCGAGCTGGAGATATGAAGTGTAGACGAACCCAGCAGATCTGGGCGCGAAGAAGTAGGCGCAGATGGTTGCCCGGACAACGAGTCGACGTAGGAGAAGAACGTAGACGTGGCAGACGTTGCGGATGGCGACGGAGAAGAAGGTTGCGACGTCCCTGGGGAGCCAGAAGACGGCGCTGCGGACGCGCAGACAGCTATGCGCAGAAAGCCGCGACACCGGCGGCGTCCCTGGAGAGGCAGACGGACCCCTGGCGATCCAGAAGACGGCTGCGGACGCGCAGATGAGGTGGACGACGCTCGGCGGACGAGGCGGACGGCCGCAACACTGGCGGCAGGGCGAACGAGGCGGACGACCGCGACACCGGCGGCAGGCTGCGGACGGCTCTCGGCGGACGAGGCAAACGACGCGCAGACGGCGGACGACCGAGGCACAGACGACGGCGGACGACGCAGACAGCGCGCAGCGGACGAGGGAGAGCACGCAGATGGCGGCGGACGAGGCAGGAGAGGGTAGGGGAGGGCTGCGACGGCGGGGGAGCCGCGACGGCGGCCGGGAGGAAAGCCGCGCGACAGGAAAAAACTCTAATTTAAACCTCCTCTATACCATGTCACTACATGAGAATTGACAGTCAATCAGATAGTCCCTAAGGACTATATATATATATATATAGGAAGTGGGCCTGGGTCTAATGGGCCTTAACAGTAATGATCAGGATTTGTAAATGTGTCACGAGGATAATGGACCACGATTCAAATGTTTCTTCATAATTCGTTTGAGCCCTTAATTAATTTTAGTTCAAAAATAAACAGAACCTGAATAAGCAACAAATATCAAAGTCAGTGCAAATATATATGCCCACAATACTTAAGGTTCTATCAAATAGTATCAATATACAGCATAGCAGCAAAGCAAATTAGGAATTAAATCAAGAATTTTCAGGCGGTTTTCAAAGAAAAAATTAATATTTCCTGGAGAAGAACTATCTCCACGAATTGCAACGGGATGAGTTCTCAACCTAAAACTAAACTAACAATTCCAGTATACTTTCATTTTAACACACAAGAGTCCCAGGAGCATGGCTACTGGCATACTGCAGATCTATATATCATACTGATAAATTACAACTATATGTTGTATGCATGTATGTAATATCCATGATGTCAGATCTGAGTCTGCACTATGCTCCGTCCAAATTGTAAGTCATTTTGGCTGTTCTAAATACATAGTTTTTGTACCTAGAAATAGCGTATATCTAGGTTCATAGAAAAACTATGTATCTAGAAGCCAAAATGACTTACAATTTGGAACGGGGGAGTATATTATATGATATAAGCCTATAAGGCTTCTTGAATATTTACCATCAATTTGGATTCTTGGTCTCTGCAGCCACATTCTCCTCCAAGAGGAATCATACAATGACTGAACCATCATGTGGTTTGCCTCCATTCCACTCCTCTTCATAACATAAAATTGGATGCTTGAGAAAACGTAAGAACATGAAACTGAATAATGAAATCAAGCATACTAATCTGCCAAGTTTTCAAGCATGCAGCACGCCACAAAGTAGGATTATGTGCAGTATATTTCCACTTACGGCAGACACATGCAGCCCTCCCTAAAGTATATGGACTCATTCTCGCGAAAATCTGTTGAAAAAAGGCTAAAAACGGTTACCAAAGCAGTTTGCATTTATCACTAGCAAGAAGGCAAAAAAAATCCATTTTACTCCCCCAAAGATCCGCTTATCAACCTAAAGTATTGTTTGCTTTCTTGAACCCCCTTAGACTACAATAAGGGTTGACAACACCCCTATGCCGGTTTTGCTAAGCAGTTTTGATGATTTGGAAGATTGTGTTACCATGTATGGTGCCACATTATCCCCGTTTCATATATACCCCCCCCCCCCCCCCCCCCCCCAATCAAACCCGCCTCCTCTCATACGTACGATCAGCGCTCAAACATTAGCACTGATAGGATGCATGGAGTTATGTGCAGATTGCATCATATTTGCATTTTTGTATGCTAGAAACTATTGCTAAGCCCCTTAGTGGTCTGCATGCACATAATGCCATTGCTTCCAGTCTGCATATCATACAGAGAAAGTCATGGGCTCATGGGAATACTTGGAGAGCAGCACAGCAGCCACATGATGGAACAAAGTAACACCACTGGGATGAGAAATTGGGTATGTAGTTGCAACAGAGGGATCAGGTGGTGAGAAAGAAAGAGGAGCCAGATGTTAGGGCCACACAACCTTTCGCGTCGTCAAAATAGTTTAGTAAAACCAGCATAGGGTGAAGTGGGTGATCTGAGCCCTTATTAAGTAAATGAAACAATACTTTAAGAGGTAAAGTAGACTCTCAGGATGCTTCAGTGACAGAATGGATTTTTCTCAAGCAAGACATGTATTATAGATCAATCAAGTATATTAGTCCTTCTCTATGATGATTTAATAATATATTGAGATGTACAGAGATACCTAGCAGGATATACACATGGAATGGACAGATAAATGCTGTTCACTTCATATAACCATCACCTCAAGCATTAGTTCATCAGGTGGCAATGATGAATGAGCGCTGGATCAGGTTTGTAGCTCAAACTGCTGAATGGTGGCACAGGCTGAACTCTTATTCCATATAATTTTGTTAAGGGATTAGACAACAGAAGATAAAAAATGGGTTACTCTATAGCACTAAAGAAGCTAATGTTCAATAGACATTCTTCAATAAAAATAAAAAGGTGGCAGACAGCCAGTTGAATACTTAAATTCAAGCGACAAAATCATGTTATACTTAGCCAGTGTCTATCTGTTGCAATGTATCGCATGCTTAGGAAATGATCAAATGAGTTTATATCAGGACGAATATCAACAGAGATATCTGCATGGGAAGACATTATTATATCAGTATATCAAGTAAATGTGTGAGAGTGAATACTAAGAACAAATCAAGAATAAAGCCATAGCAACACGAATACACAATGTCCTGCGGACATGTAACTCTTGATGCAAAATATTCCTTAGCTACATGTTGGGGGCCTTCGTCCTCCGAAGGTCCTCAAAAACATGATTTGACAATGTTTTCCGAGTGGATTATGTGAACAGGTATTTTCGGATCCAGAATTATGAATATGGAGCACGGCCAGGACGAAGCCTGAACCAGACGAAGGTCGAGTGTAGCCGAAGCTGTGCGCAGGGAAGCTTCGGCGCGATGGCAGAAGGGGGAACCGACTTAAAGATGAAAAGACTTCGGGGGCCTCGACAGATTTCCATAAGCCGTTAACAAATGTAATGGACATGGATGTAATTTTACGTGGGCTGCGTCCCGCGTCTATAAATAGATGAACAGTACTCCCGTACTGTTCACGCTGACTTGGCATTTGCTTTTGCGTCACGCCTGTACTTTCTACCTTCTCTCAGGACCGAAGGTACATTTGTAATTTGAAATCATTTCTATTTTTCCATGTTAATAAAATAGAAATGATTCTGCGATGATGCTTATATTATATTTCATGTTTTATATAAGTCCTTCGTCACTATCTGTTATGTTTGCGAAGGTATTTCTCTTATGACCTTCGTCCCAGACTCATTATTTCCCGAAGGGGACATAATGCTTCGAAGGACGAAGGACTTTAACACTTAACACTTTTTATGTTGCCTTGTTCTTAACTCTTAGCATTTGAGAACAAGTCCTCAACATTGGCGCCCACCTCCGGTGAACTCACTTCCACTTCGAGTCTTCGTGAACACCTTCGGAAGCTATAGACCTTCGCTATGGCGCCGAAGAAAGCTTCAGCGGCTGGGGCCGCAGCACTACAACCGCTGGACCACAACCAGGAGACCGTCTCTCTTCGGGAGGCCAGAAGCCAGAAGAGAAAAGCTGTTAGCCCGACGCTTGAGGAAGAAGAGCTAGACCAAGAAATCAGAGAGATGGAGATGCTACATCAACAAGTGCAGAGGAAGAAGGAGAAGATGGCCCGCCTAGCTGAGTTGCAAAGGCAAATTGACGAAGCTTCCGAGGAAGTTCGCCATCTCACTCACGATGAGCAGAACAGAAGGCCTTATCAGAAAGACCTCCATCAGGAGGGCTTCGTCAACGAAGACGACTGGTATGATAATTTCCATCAGGGAAATTTTGTTTTTGATGATGCTTCTCCTCTGTCTGCTGAGCTGCAGGCTACACCTTGGCCTCCATCCTATAAGCCACCCCAGCTCCCCATGTTTGACGGCCACTCCGACCCGAAGCAATTCTTGATGAGCTACGAAGCAACAGTGTCTTCGTACGGGGGCAACGCTGCAATCATGGCGAAGTCTTTCGTCATGGCCGTCAGGAATGTTGCTCAGACCTGGTATTCCTCCCTTCGGCCAGGAACAATCACTTCATGGCAGAAGCTGAAGGATATGTTACTGACCAGCTTTCAAGGATTTCAAACGAAGCCGGTTACAGCTCAAGCCCTCTTCCAGTGTATTCAGGATCACGAAGAATACCTTCAGGCGTATGTCCGAAGGTTCTTACGATTGAGGGCGCAGGCACCAACGGTGCCCAATGAAATCGTTATCGAAGCCATGATCAAGGGGCTCCGTCCTGGACCTGCAGCTCAATACTTTGCTCGGAAGCCTCCTCAGACCTTGGAGAAATTGCTCCAAAAGATGGATGAGTACATTCGTGCTGACAATGACTTTCGCCAAAGAAGGGAGGACGCCTTCAGATTTTCTGAGATGACCAGGGGCTTCGGAGGAAGATACTACCCGAGGCATGTCCGTTCCATTCACAACACTCAGAATGATGATAAGGGGAGTCAGCAAAACAGGTCGCAGTGCTCCTCACAGGCTTCGGGGCAACAACAAACTTTCTTTCGGCCACCAGCTCCAAGAGGCAGAGGCGCCAGGGGCTTCGGCGGAAGATTCGGAGATCAGCCAAGGAGACTGTTTTGCCTATTCTGTGGAGAGGGCAAGGGCCACACCACTAGGACGTGCCATGTTACAATCCAGAAGCAAAAGGAACTAGCCGAAGCTGCACCTCAACAAGCTCAGTCGAAGCAGGTTATGCATACTGCTTCGTTTCATCCGCCTTATGTCCCACAATACATAGACAACCACCCTGCGGCTTCTGTAGCTTCGGCAAGTCAACCTCAAGCTTCCTGGCAGCAGCTTCCGCCTCCACCTCCTTTGCAGCAAGGTCAACAGCCAGAAGGGAGTCAATACGCTCCACATCAGAGGGACTTCAGAGAACAGTCCGAAGCTCGCACAGTCAACAGCACTGTGCCAGAGTCGAAGCACATTTATTGACATATCCTACCTTTGATAGCAGTCTTTTCTATTCAGTTTTATTCTCTGTGAAGCAAAAAACATTGATAGTTTTCATGTAATAATTTCGTTGTTTCCCACGAGGAAAATCTATTTGCTCCACAGGCCTAAGTTGCTGAAGCCTAAAACTTTTTCCGTTACCAAGGAGGACCTTCGGATTAAAAATCCTTCGGAGTAACAGAAAGTCGTTCTAAGGAACGCAGAGTAAGTTTATGAAGTCACAAAAAGCCGTTCCAAAGGGAGCGCAGTGTAAGTTTTCTGCTCAGAAGTCGTTCCTAAAGGAATGCAGAGCCTACAGCGAAAAGTCAACGCTGATACCGCCTAAGTAAAAGGCGAAGAAGCTCCTAAGGGAGGCTTACAGCGAAAAGTCAACGCTGATACCGCCTAAGTAAAAGGCGAAGAAGCTCCTAAGGGAGGCTTACAGCGAAAAGTCAACGCTGATACCGTCTAAGTAAAAGACGAAGAAGCTCCAAAGACGTTCCCAAGGGAATGCAGAGCTTACGAATATATTTTATGTGTATCTCCGGAACAAATGTCACATGCATAACATAACATCATCACATCATTTTGCATAGCATAAGCATCATACATCATGTTGCATTTGGCAAGAGAAGGAGATACTCTCAACCTTCGAAAGGATGCTTTGAGAAAGTGACATCGAAATTGTACAGCTTCGGAATACAGCTTCGGAGAATATTTTTACGAAACATGGGCGAGCTTCATCAGATCAATATCGAAGTTGTATAGCTTCGAAGAATGTTTTGACGAAGCATGGATGTGATTCATCAGAATAATTTTAACGGAGAATGCCTTCTTCACGAAGCATGAAAAGAAGGGAAGGTGTTTTTTCGCCAAAGGCTCAAAAATGGTATGTATTTAATGTTTCATGCATCGTAAAGAATTCAATAATGAAAGGAGATTTGTATATTACATTCAAATGTACAAAGTGTTACATAGATTACACTTTAAATGATTTTTCCAAATAGCATCTAATCTTCTCTCAATACTTCTTCGGCGGCCTCATTTAGAAATTGGTCAACAACCTTGTCCAAGATAGTTTCGGCCATTTGTTTAATTTCTTCGTCGACATTTGATCCAGCAGTTTCTGAGGGAAGAGAACATTTCTTCATTACTTTTGCAAACCTTGAGCAAAGTTTGGAATAAAAATTACAACACAATAAGAGCGACTAATTGGTACCTAATTGCCTTTCGGGCTCTGTACTCCTTTCGGCAGCTTCTGCCACTTTTCTGGCGTCATGAATGCCTTTTTCGCTCCTTTGGATGATCTCTTGCGCCATTCCTCGGCCGCCGTCGTTCCAGATATCAGTAAAAAATTTGCCACCAACCACGCTTGCTTCGGCCGAGGGGTCCTTGACGTCTTCGGAAGATAAGGTAGCTTCGGATTGAGCTAAAAATTTTACATGCCCGCAACCTTTCTTCTCTAAGACAGAAGCAATTCCTCTGGCGCCCGAAAAAGCGCATATGTCGCCACGACTGTTCAGAATCTCTTCGAAGGCCTCTGCTTCGTGGCTAATCCATTCCAGCGGACCTTCGGGATTGCCTCGAGAGAAATTCTCTTCGCTGGAAAAGGCGCCTACGCTGGCGAAGCTGGATTTAATTTTATTCACACATTCTACAGATTTGACATAGTATTTCCCCTGAGATGTGCGAAGCTCCTTAACTTTTGATTCCAATTTGCTGACCATAAAATCACTAAGTTCTCGTTTCGTTTCCTCAAGCGCGCGCTCCTCTTTAGCTCTAGCCAGCTGTTTCTGAAGATCTTTAATCTCGCGTTTTTGAGCTTCGGCCTGGGCCTTTGAAGCAGCTTCGTCTTTTTTCACTTTATCTACCAGTGTAAGCAGAATTTTATCTTTTTCCAAAGCTTCGTTTCTCAGTCTGATAACTTCGGAGCGTAAATTATTAAACGCAATTTCATAGCTTTCATCTTCGGCGCTCTTTTGGGCTCTTAGTGCGTTGCTTAGGATCAGGCCCTATACGAAAAAGAATTCATATAAGAAAAAAGGAATAAGTTGCGTAAAAATAAGGGGGTTTTTCAAGTGTTTAATTCCTATACCTTCAGGCTGTTGTACGCAAGACTGTCTGCGAGATCTTCTTTCGTCATGGCGCTTAATCCAGATTCAAGCTTCGGGAAACCAATACTTCTGGCCATTTCTCGGCAGACAGATAGCTCTTTGTTGTCAGGCAGGCAGTATAAGAAGTCATCTTCATTCGTTCCATTGAATATTACTGCCCCCTTCGGATATTTTAGTTCCTTTGCATAATGGATGGCTTCATGAGTTTCTTCTTCAGATAGCTTCTTCCCCGAAGCATGTCGTATCATGTAATCACGCATGCTGGCAGGTGCTTCGGGGATGGCGGTGTCAGTTTCTTCAACTAATACTGGTTCTGGAATTTTTATTGCTTCGGCTTCAAAAGGTTGCTCCTTGTAGGGCTCTGAAGGCCCAGCTTCAGCTTCAGCTTGTTGAGCCGAAGCTTCAGTAGAAGCTTCAGCAACTTCAACACTCTTTTTTGGAATTGTGCTTGAAGACTTAATTGTCTCCAAGACGTCTAGTACATTTACCATTCTTTTCCTTTTTGGGGTCACTAATGGCCCCTTTTGGTTTTTTGCTGTTTCAATATTTACTGCAGGACTCAAAACTTCTAATGTTTTTTCCTTAGTCGGCTTTTTCGCTTCTTCCATTTTTTCTGTGTGGATGGTGCTTCGGCCATCTCTGCAGTTTCTGGCAGCAAGGTTGGCTGTTCAGCTTCGGTGGCCGAAGAAGCTTCTCCGGTGAACTCAGGCACCGAAGCTGGTTCAATATAACGCGGCCGATGCGTAAGAACCTTTATCTTTTTCCTTTTCGGTTCTGGCTCGCTAGGAGCAGCTGCAGCTTCTTCTTTTGCAGAGATTGTGTTTTTTCTCTTCTGCCTTCGAATGGGATAGCAGTAATCAGGGTAGACAAACCCAATGGCATCAAATACCCGATTCAGTCTCTTCTTTTTTCGGCCTCCGAAGGCTGCTGACATTGCATTATCTTCAGCCTTCGAGTAGGTCCCGAGTAGCTCATCACTTAAATTGTCAATGCTTTTCAACCACTCATCATCTGGCTCAATAAATTTATCTCCAAATTTGAAGGTGTACTTCAGTCTCACAAGCCCACCTTCGTCGGCCTCTTTTATGGTTTCTTGTGGCATTTCCCATTTCTCAGCAAGCGGCCACACCCTGAAGGCGATATGTTCTTGTACTAAGTCCCTTGTTCCTATAAAAGAACAGACAACGCCGAAGGCTCTTTGGCACTCTTCGGCGGCTTCGTTCATTTCAACCTTCGGCCTCCGAAGGCCGAAGCTTTGCCAAATAGGACGCATAATTATACCTTTGATGTCTTCTCGTGCTGATAAGTCATTCTTCACATAAAACCATTCTGTCATCCAATCCCCGGGCCATCTCTTCCGAAAGGTTGGTACGGGACAGCTTGCCCCGGACCGAGAAACGAAGCTGTAGCAGCCAAAGCTGTTATGGTACTGTTCTTTGCCCCAAGGCTTTGTTTCATATAGTAATTCATGAGCATTACAGAAGCTTCTTGCGTCAGGCTTCAGACCTTGGCTCCTCGCGGCCCACACGAAGATATTTAGCCTTATAATTGCCTCGGGAGTAAGTTGATGAAGATAGACTTCGAAGATTTTCAACACCTCCACGACGAAGCTGCTCAAGGGGAATCGCAATCCAGCTTTCAAAAAGCTTCGGTACACCACAACTTCATCTTCTTCAGGGTGTGGACAAGTTTTTTCCCCTTCGTCCGCCCTCACAATGGACAGATCCCGGAAATACCTTCCTCTCATATTAACAAGATGATTCTCTTTGATAGTTGATTTACCATAAACTGAATGGCTTGGTCGCCAGGGGCGATCTTCGGAGTCTTCGCCACTACTGTCCATATCATAACTTTCACTGTCACCAGTATCTTCAGACAGCCCCTCCAGAATTTCCTTGGTAATCTTTTCTGTGTTGGACTTCGACATCGCTATAAGAAACCCTAGGTTCTTCTCTTCATCAAGACTCAGCTTCATCTCAGCAGCAGCCTTCTTAGCAGCTTCAGACATCTTCGGAAGCGCTAAAAAACTGTTTTTAAAAGCCGAAGCTTCAAAGCTAAAAGATCAGCAAATCTTAGTGCGCAAGAGCTAAAAATTTTAGTGGGCCGAAGCAGAGGGCAAGTGTGCGTACCAAATCAGTTCGCGATGTGATCTTATTTATACGCCTAGGGCGTTGAAAATTGAAAGGCCCCGCTTGTCAGTAGATGTTGCTATTCTAGCAAAGGGAAGGTGTTTTTTCGGACCTTCGGCTCAAGGCCTTCGTCCATATCGCAATCTGAATTTATTATTTACAAATTAATATTGCGAGGGGCTACTGTTGGGGGCCTTCGTCCTCCGAAGGTCCTCAAAAACATGATTTGACAATGTTTTCCGAGTGGATTATGTGAACAGGTATTTTCGGATCCAGAATTATGAATATGGAGCACGGCCAGGACGAAGCCTGAACCAGACGAAGGTCGAGTGTAGCCGAAGCTGTGCGCAGGGAAGCTTCGGCGCGATGGCAGAAGGGGGAACCGACTTAAAGATGAAAAGACTTCGGGGGCCTCGACAGATTTCCATAAGCCGTTAACAAATGTAATGGACATGGATGTAATTTTACGTGGGCTGCGTCCCGCGTCTATAAATAGATGAACAGTACTCCCGTACTGTTCACGCTGACTTGGCATTTGCTTTTGCGTCACGCCTGTACTTTCTACCTTCTCTCAGGACCGAAGGTACATTTGTAATTTGAAATCATTTCTATTTTTCCATGTTAATAAAATAGAAATGATTCTGCGATGATGCTTATATTATATTTCATGTTTTATATAAGTCCTTCGTCACTATCTGTTATGTTTGCGAAGGTATTTCTCTTATGACCTTCGTCCCAGACTCATTATTTCCCGAAGGGGACATAATGCTTCGAAGGACGAAGGACTTTAACACTTAACACTTTTTATGTTGCCTTGTTCTTAACTCTTAGCATTTGAGAACAAGTCCTCAACACTACAATTGATGATGAGCACTTGACTATGCTTACAAGGAAAGTTAAGTGAGACAGGGCATTCCCTTTATATACACATGGCATATCTCACAGAAATAGCCATTGCCATGCTCTGGCACAGTACAATCCTAAACAGAGTTGTTAGGATTGGATAGAGTAAGTGATGTGAACTGTAGTCAAGGATCAACCATAAAAAAGCCTTAACTCCCGCATGATTTATCACAAGAAAATCATTCCAAGTCATATATATCAATTATTATGTAGGATCAGAATCCTGTGTAAGATCTTAGGGATATAGGATTATGTTATGAACTGTGATGCACTCGCAAGATAGTCCCGGTACTCAGCCCTCCCGTAGGAGGCTCTAGGAGTAAATCAGATCTATTCTTCTTGCTTATCTCAACTAACACCCTGCGCCCTCCTTATATAGAGAGTTAACCCTAACTTAAAAGCTAAGCAACATAACAAACCCTATCTGGCCGGCACTATTCACGCGCTACAGTAACCGCGCGTGAACAGTGGCCACGTCTAACCTAGCCATAATGCCCTAGCTAATGGGCTTAAGGCCCATAACATTCCATCCCTCCTTAAAAACAGCTCGTCCGCGAGCTGTAGTCAAGAAGAATTGACCCATACTAAACTAGCACTTAATGACTCAATACTAAGTCTTTTACATCTCGACTTAGTCTTTTATTCTCCTAGAAAAAAATTGGTCGGATCTACCGAAGGAGGACGCGTCGGCGGCCAGATCGACCGATGACGGACGCGGCTGCGGTGGCGCAGAGGGCTCCCTGCGCCTGGCAAAGGTCGGTGGCACCCTCTGGTGTTGTAGCTCAGGTGACCACACCGCGGCGGTGGCCAAGGTGGCCGACGTCGACCACAGCTGCGACGACGCAGCAGATGGTTGTCTGTGGTGCAGAAGATTGATGGCCACGACGTGGAGGATTGGTAGCTGTGGCGTGGAGGGTTATCCCGCAGCAGCACCTCTACAGGTTGGGCCACCATGGTGGCCGATTGTTGCAGATTGGGCGAGCAGATCCGCGCACAGTCGGGCCACGCCTGGATCTCCACGAGCACGAAGGCGGGCTGCAGCAGTGGCACGGCCACCATAACGTAGAACGCCGCCTCCACCTCATCCCTGGGTGTGTCGGGTTGCAGCCCATCGTCCTCGACCCGGCCGCCTCCGCCCGCGCCCAGGCCGCCCTCGCTCGCGCCCAAGCAGCCCGCGGTAGAAGCAGAGGGGCTGACCCACGCCTGCTCGAGCTTGGCTAGACGAGCGTCGTGGGAATCCAAACGGGCATTGATGGTGGTGAGTTGCGCGAGGATGAGGTCCATCTTGGCGAGTAGGTCACAAGATCGTCGTGCGCGCTGGCCATGGTGGCGATGCGCGCGTAGTGGCTCCGGTACCAACTACATTGCCATGCACCTGGCACGCGCCTATGAACGTCGTATGGATCTGTCCTCGGCCCCATCAAGGACGCCATATGCTACATCAAAACCAACGGCATGTGCAACTGCAGCAAAACCCTTGTCATCGGCTACCAGCAGACCACGTTTGCGCAGGCTCTCACCGGAGGAGGTTGCCGCCAAACGGGCCAGCGGTGAATGCTACCACTGCTCTGAAAAATATACAGCCGATCACAAGTGTGCTGCTCGCGGAGTTTTTCTGTTGGAACTGGATGGAGAAGATACCGGGACAACAGATACACTGGCAAAGGAGCTGGGCATATCACTTCATGCTCTCACTGGGATTGACATTGCTGACACACTGAAACTGAAAGTCTCTATCAATGGTGTGGCTCTCATTGCTCTTGTGGATTCAGGATCCACCCATACATTCATCCAAGATGCTATTGTACCAAGACTGGGACTGCATGTGACTCCAACAGCAGGACTGCCTGTCAAGGTTGCAAATGGTGAGAAGGTGTTGAGTGGGGGCGTCTGTTCTCAAACCCCACTCACTGTCGGCGAAGAGAATTTTACCACAACCTGCTACACTCTTCCCCTGGATGGCTTTGATGTGGTGCTTGGGGTAGAATGGCTGCGTTCTTTGGGTCCCTTCATCTGCAACTTTGAGAAGTTGACGCTGTCTTTTTGGCGCCACGGAGACATGGTGCGTTGGACAGGCATTGGCGGCTCTCCACCCCGCTGTAATGCTCTGGACATGGCACACAAACGGTTGGATACCCTGCTACTATCCTTTGAAGACCTCTTTGTCGAGCCCCAGGGACTTCCTCCACCTCGCCGCCATGATCATCGCATCCGGCTTCTGCCAGGGACAATACCAGTGGCGGTACAACCATACCGCTACCCTCAGTTGCTCAAAGATGAGATTGAACGACAGTGTGACCAGATGCTATCCCAAGGTATCATCCGAGAGTGTACCTCAGCGTTCTCATCACCAGTGTTGCTTGTGAAGAAATCGGACAACACATGGCGCTTCTGCATTGACTACCGTGAGCTCAACACAAAGACAGTCAAGGATAAATTTCCTAACCCAGTAGTGGATGAACTCCTGGATGAGCTTCGAGGAGCCCGGTTCTTCACCAAGCTTGACTTACGTAGCGGCTACCATCAGGTGCGCATGCACCCAGAGGACATCGATAAGACGGCCTTCCGCACGCACCATGGTCACTACGAGTTCTTAGTCATGCCTTTCGGCTTGACTAATGCACCGTCGACATTTCAGGCGCTTATGAATGATGTACTCAAGCCGTTCATCCATAAGTTTGTACTGATATTCTTTGATGACATATTAATCTATAGCTCATCCTGGGTCGAGCATCTTCAACACATGCGGCAAGTATTCCAGCTGTTACGAGAGCAGAAGTTGGCCCTCAAGCGCACCAAGTGTTCCTTTGGCGAGACACAGGTGGGTTACTTAGGCCACATCATCTCGGATAAGGGAGTTGCAACGGACCCTGCCAAGATTGAAGCAGTGGAGTCATGGCCACCACCGCGCTTCATCCAGGCACTCAGAGGATTTTTGGGACTGACTGGGTATTATCGGAAATTCATCGCTGGTTATGGCACTGTAGCAGCCCCCTTGACAGCACTGTTGAAACGAGAGGCATTCAGATGGACAGAAGAAGCAAAGGAGGCTTTTAATCTGCTCAAACAGGCCTTAATGTCCGCACCATTACTGCAGATGCCCGACTTTGATCGCAGTTTCATCATTGATTGTGATGCGTCAGGGTCTGGTTTTGGCGCCGTGTTACACCAGGGAGATGGAGCTATTGCTTTCTTCAGCAGGGCAGTCGCACCTCAACATCAGAAGTTGCCAGCATATGAACGGGAACTGATTGGGTTGGTGAAAGCAGTCCGGCACTGGAGGCCTTATATCTGGGGGCGCCAGTTTCTAGTCTGCACCGATCACTACAGTCTTAAATATTTATTAGATCAGCGACTGACCACAATTCCCCAACATACATGGGTGAGCAAGTTATTCGGATATGATTTTATGGTGGAGTACAAGCCTGGCAAACTCAATGGCGTAGCTGATGCTCTCTCACGTCGTGCCGAGTCAGGCATGGCGCTCAACACCATCTCTACACCTTCTTTTGAGCTGTTTATGAACATCTTGCAACAAGTGTGCAAAAATGAGGTCAAGAAACTAAAGAGTGAAAATGAACATCTTGCAACAAGTGTGCAAAAGTTCAACAAGGGTCAATACCTCCAAAATGAGCTGCTTATGAACACTGTCATGAAAAACAACAAGAATGGTATTGGATACAATGCCTTTGTGCAAAAGAAAGCTACCACTCAATACAAGCCAAAGCAGACTCACAAGTCAATCAAATGCTTTGAGTGTGGAAATGAAGGTCATTTTGCCCACAACTGCAAAGCCAAACCACCAATTCCCTTGCCTAAGCACTCAAGACCATTTGCTTTCAATGCTCATTATGTTCTAAGAAAGGTTGCAAATGGAAAGGTCAAAGTTACATTCTTAGGTCCACCAAACAAGAGTAGACCTAGACAAATCTGGGTTGCAAAGTCCTTGATTGAGAGAGTCACTGGTCCTATGCAATATAGGGCCCTCAAAACTCAAGCTTGATTTGTCTCTGGATGTAGGTGAACTACAAGACCGGTGGGAGCCATTGGGTTATTGACAGTGGATGCACACAACATATGACAGGCAACCCACGGATGTTCACCTCACTTGATGAGAATGTTGATGGACAAGATAAAATCACATTTGGAGACAATTCAAAAGGAAAAGTGCAAGGACTTGGCAAGGTGGCAATTTCAAATGATTTATCAATAGCAAATGTTCTCTTAGTTGCACCTTTGAGCTTCAATTTATTATCAGTGGGTCAACTCTGTGATCTTGGACTTCAATGCTTATTCACTCCAACAGAGGTTATTGTAACAAAGATGGATGATGAATCAATGGTGTTCAAGGGATTTAGATACAACAACCTCTACTTAGTGGATTTCACTTCAGAAGATGCAGACTTAAGAACTTGCCTCTTCACCAAAGCTTCACTTGGATGGCTTTGGCATAGGAGGCTTGCACATGTTGGGATGAGCACACTCAAGAAGGTATTAAAGAAAGACATGGTTAGAGGATTAAAGGATGTGGTGTTTGAAAAAGACAAGCCATGTAGTGCATGTCAAGCTGGAAAGCAAGTTACCAATACACACCCTACTAAAGCTTTCATGTCAACATCAAGGCCACTGGAACTACTCATATGGATTTATTTGGACCTACAAATTATGTAAGTGCCGGTGGCAACCTCTACTGTCTAGTGATTGTTGATGACTTCTCAAGATACACTTGGGTGTTCTTTCTCCATGACAAATCTGAAGTTGCATCTATATTCAAGAAGTTTGCCAAGAAAGCACAAAATGAATTTGATTGCAAGATCAAGAAGATTAGAAGTGATAATGACAAAGAATTTGACAACACCAACATTCATGAGTACTGTGATGAAATTGGGATCAAACATGAAGTATCTGCAACATACACACCTCAACAAAATGGAGTTGTTGAAAGGAAAAACAGGACCTTGATCACACTTGCAAGAACAATGATTGATGAGTATAACACACCGGAGAGGTTTTGGGCCGAAGCTGTCAACACTGCATGTTATGCATCAAACAGGCTATTTCCTCACCGGCTACTTGCGAAGACTCCCTATGAACTGTTAAATGGAAAAAAGCCAGACGTCTCCTTCCGGGTGTTTGGGTGCAAATGCTACATCTACAAGAAACGCCATCACTTAGGGAAGTTTCAAAAACGTTGTGATATTGGTTTTCTCTTGGGTTATTCATTAAAGTCCAAAGCATATCGAGTATTCAACCATGCCACTGGCGTGGTAGAAGAAACATATGATGTGGAATTTGATGAGACTAATGACTCCCAAGGAGCACTTGAAAATCTTGATTATGTAGGTAATGAGCCACTTAGGGAAGCAATGAAGAACATGCCAATTGGAGCTATCAAACCAAAAGAAGATGAAGAAGAGGTGCAAAACATTGACAGGCCTTCTTCATCAAATGTACCACAAGATGATGAAAAAGATGAGAGGCATGCATATGAAGATACATTTGTCTCTCATGAACAAGCAAGGGTACAAGTCGAAGATGTTGATGCTCCAGGATCTTCTTCCCAAGTGGTTGACAGGAGAAACTCATCACTACTTCAAGCTCATCCTCAAAACCAAATCATCGGGAGTCCTTCACAAGGGGTTATTACTCGATCACATAGACATGCTTCTTTTATTGAACATCACTCCTTTGTTTCTTGTGTTGAGCTTACTTGTATAGATGAGGCGCTACAGGATCCGGACTGGGTGAATGCCATGCATGAAGAACTTAACAACTTCACCCGCAACGAAGTTTGGACCCTGGAGAAGCCCCCACAAGATGCAAGAATCATTGGAACAAAGTGGGTGTTCAGAAACAAACAAGATGATCAAGGTGTGATTGTAAGAAATAAGGCAAGACTTGTTGCAAAGGGATTCTCTCAAGTTGAAGGCTTAGATTTTGGAGTGACCTTTGCACCGGTTGCTCGACTGGAAGCCATCCGTATCCTACTGGCATATGCATCATGCTATGATATAAAACTTTATCAAATGGATGTAAAAAGTGCATTTTTAAATGGTTTCATAAATGAACTTGTATATGTTGAGCAACCACCTGGATTTGAAGACCCTAGATATCCTAACCATGCTTACAGGTTGTCCAAGGCGCTATATGGGCTAAAGCAAGCTCCAAGGGCTTGGTATGAGCGCCTTCGCGACTTCCTCATCAAAAAGGGCTTCAAGATCGGGACCGTCGACACAACTCTATTCACAAAGAAACATAACGGTGATATTTTCATTTGTCAAGTATATGTTGATGATATAATCTTTGGCTCGACAAATGACTATCATTGCAAGGAATTTGGTGAGTTGATGTCAAAGGAGTTCGAGATGTCAATGATTGGTGAGCTAATGTACTTCCTCGGCTTTCAAGTCAAGCAAATGAAAGATGGTAACTTTCTCTCACAAGAGAAGTATACCAAAGACTTGTTGAAAAGGTTCAACATGGAGAAGTGCAAACCAATCAAGACCCCAATGCCAACAAATGGACATCTCGACTTAGATGAGGGAGGTAACCCGGTTAATAAAACTCTCTACCGTTCTATGATTGGTAGTTTATTGTACCTTACCGCATCTAGGCCCGATATTATGTTTAGTGTCTGCATGTGTGCTAGATTTCAATCTAATCCTAAGAAAGCTCATCTTCGCGCTGTTAAGAGAATTCTTAGGTATCTCAAGCACACCACAAGCGTTGGTCTGTGGTATCCCAAAGGAGCTACTTTTGATTTAATTGGCTATTCCGATTCGGATTATGCCAGTTGCAAAATTGATAGGAAAAGTACTTCTAGGGGATGCCATCTGCTTGGTAGATCACTAGTTTCATGGACATCCAAAAAGCAAAATAGTGTTGCCTTGTCAACTGCCGAAGCGGAATACATTGCTGCAGGTGCTTGTTGCACACAAATTTTGTATATGAAACAAACTCTTCTAGACTATGGCGTAGTTCTAGAAAAGGTACCTTTGTTGTGTGATAATGAGAGTGCTGTTAAAATTGCTAATAATCCTGTACGACACTCTCGCACCAAGCACATTGATATCCGTCATCACTTCCTTAGAGATCATGTTGCTAAAGGAGATATTATTTTAGAAGGAGTGAGGTCGGAAGATAAATTAGCGGATATTTTCACTAAGCCACTTGATAAGACCCGCTTTTGCATGTTGAGGAATGAACTAAATATTCTTGATCTCAGAAATTTTATGTAAGATGTCAAATGGTGTTGTCAAGCTTGCATTGCATGTTTAAATTTCTTGTATTGCATCTAGGGCTTGTCTAACCTAGTTGAGATAACCGCCAACAAAGCCAGTGAAAAAGCTTAACTCGGATCAAACTTGACAAGCCTTAGTTTTAAGCTTTTAGCACTTGAATTCTTACTTTTTATGCAATTGTTGGTTCTTGAAATTTGCATGAGGTACTGCACTTAGGGGGAGTATTCAAAACTCAAATCACTCATGAAAACCCCTAGTGCGAGCCAAAATGCAAATTTCACCATTTGCCTATTTTCTCTAAAAATTATCTAGCCTATGGCAAAATATTTTGAAAAATATGAGAAAATATATGAGGGTGCCAATACCTGTCCCAACAAGTGTTATTTTGTGTGTTTATAAGTTGGGATTTGGTTTGGTAGGAAATTAGATAGAAAAATTCAAAAATTTCAAATCTTCCCTCTGTCTGGGCTCACCGGACAGTCCAGTGTGCACCGGACACTGCACTGTGCAATGTCCGGTGCACCGGCAGCCGCGCGCTTCAAATCTTTTTCCCTGTGCGCTGTCCGGTGGTTCACCGGACAGCTACTGTGCGCTGTCCGGTGTGCACCGGACAGGCACTGTAGACTGTCCGGTGCGCCCATACTCGGTTTTTAAAAAATCGCCTCCAGCCCGCGGCCGAGCTAGAGGCCTTCATCTCCCTCTGTGCTCTCTGCTCTCTGATTCTCTGGCGACCACCCACTGCTCTCTGATCACCGGCGTCCACCGTCTCCGGCCGTGCTCCGGCGACCTCCAGCCGCTGCGCTCGTCCCTTCTCCCTCTGGTGAGCAGCCATGTCTTCACTCCTCTCTCTTCTCTCTGTTCAGCCCAGTGAGCTCACCTCCACCCCTTATGTGCCCAAATCAATTTCCTGTCAATTCTAGTGAATCCAAGTGGTGGAATGTGTTCCCATGTGTCTCTTAAATATCCTTGCAGGTTCCTAGCTCCTTCGGGAGGGTTTTCCCATCTCAAATAGCCATTTCCCCGAAACCCTAAAACTCCGTCCCACGTGTTCGGTGAAATGCCCAAACCAGCCAAAAATGCTCCAATTGAACCCAAATTTTTCAGGCACTTTCACAACACCTCCAGTAACATATTCGCCAAATTTCACGCCCATCCGATATTCCAGGCTTTAATTTCACCAAATTCACCGTTTCGAGCGATCGTTTCCGAGCCGAGTGCCCAAATCTCTTTTTCTTCGCCTAAATTCAAACCAAGCACACACTTCACTCATATTCACCCATATAAACCTATTTGTGAAGTATCGGCTCAATTCCATGTCATTTCGTGCCTTAATTCGAATTCCAAACCTCCTATAGCACTTTTTATCGTTCAAACGTCGTTTTCACGTCGTTTGACCTCTCGATCGTCTTATCTCTTGTTTTCTGTGCCATATTTCTCTGTGTGTGTATTTATTCACATTTCATATACTTATGACTATGTGACTAATACGTGCTCACCTCTTCTGTCATTTCAGTGACCTTAATTGCCCGTGTGCCGTCTCCTGTCTTGCCTGGATTGTCACCTCTCGTGTGAGTTTTCCAGGTAGTCATCTCATCCTCTGATATTCTATCGGATATTATCAACCTGTGCTTAGCATCTCTCTCTCATTTGCAGTCGTCAGGTCAGGATGCCGCACATGAAGAATGTGTCGACGCCAGGGGGAGGCGATGATGAGGATCCTCGTCGCCCCTTCAGGCAGGTCAAGGGCAAGACAGTACACTTGGAGCAGCAGGAAGGCCGCAAGAAGCGGTGTATGGACAGAGCAGCCCGTGCAGCGGCAGCCGCTGCGCAAGCCGAGCTAAGGGATCAGCCACAGACACCGTCAGATCAGATTGCGTACCGTGTTCGTCGCCTCGTCTCCCGGCCTCGCTCCTCCACTCACACCACTGCTTCCACTCCACCACCCACTCTGCCTGCTCCCGTCACCCCTGTTGCGCCATCCACCACCACAGCCATACCCGCTACCTCCACTACACCAGCTTCCACTGCTCCTCCTCCCGCTCCCGCTTCAGCTCCTCCTATCCCTCCACCTCGATTCAGGGAGCGCGATGAGACTGAGGTACGACCACTTGCTGCAGATCCCAGACTTTTTGACCTTCAGCGTGCTACAGCGGCACGGGTATGTAGGTTCAGATACGTACCCGTGGAGTCTTGGTTACCGGCTCAGAGGGGCCCTGCTGCAGTTGACCTTTTCAGCACCAGGATTCAGGAATCCTTCAGGGAACAGATGTCTGCACAGATTGCTCTGCGAGTGCACCGGCTTTTGGATCTTCCAGCTTTTCTGCTTGCCGCCGGTGCTGACTCTGAGGTGCACCTCACATATCTGTCTGGCCTTCTGACTCTTTTGACTACCAGCGGCAGGTATGTTGAGGAGTGGGTCCGAGTTTTCTACGCGACTGTATGGATAGACCCAGATCATCACTAGATGAGGTTTCGTTTTGAGCGAGAGGATGTCACTATTACTGCCAGTCAGATTCGCCAGCTCTTTGGATTTCCCGAGTCGTCGACTCGACTTCACAGCTTATGCTACGGCACCTCTGACCCTCCTCGTCGCCCTCACGGCGGTGTGGCTCCGGGTACAGGTCACGTCGCGGCTCTGTTCCGCCCGCCCTTCTCAGATGGGTCGCGACGTTCACCGGCAGATTTCACTACAGCAGCCAAGTACTTATTTGAGCTTATCAGACGGACTCTTCTGCCGAGGATGGGATACAGGGAGGCTACCACACATATCCAGCTCTGGCTCCTTGGTGCCCTGGTCTCTCACTCTGAGTTTGACGTCGTGGATTTCCTTATTTGTGAGATCGAGGACACCGTTTTGGATGGCATACGTGCTCGTCGACAGTTGCCATATGCTCACTACCTGTGTCACATTTTTGCGCAGCTGATTTGGCCTCCACAGTTCCAGGGTACACTTGAGGCCTCACGCCTTGTCTTTGGGTCCTACCGTCCTGCGCCTGAGGCTCCTGTGCCAGCTTCTGCTCCAGTTTTTGACTCTCAGGCCGAGGATGCTGCTCTTCATCAGTTCGAAGCTCAGGATGCAACAGTTGATGATGATTTTGGGATTCCTCCTCCGCCTCCACGCTCACATGATCATGAGGCTGGGAGTTCTAGTGCTACCCCTGCTGCCCCTCCTGCTATTGACCCCGCACTTGCTTCGATTCTTCAGACTCTCACTCAGCAGCAGGCTCACTTGGCAGCCGAGCAGACCCGCCAGGCAGCAGCCCATCAGCAGTTATCCGAGAGGATGCTCTCGATGTTTCAGACCATACAGGACAGACAGGATTCCCTTCAGCAGCAGCTTCTCCAGGATCGGGCTGAGAGCAGGGCATTCATGGCTCTTATGCTACAGCATTCTGGTGTCTCGGTTCCCCCGGTTCAGTCTGCACCACCTCCTCCGCTTCAGGCTCCTGTTGTGCCAGCACTTCAGTCAGGACCCCCTTTTCCTTCTGTTGGTCCTTCTCCGCTTCGACCGGTCACCCTGGCTTTCACGTCACCGGCTCTCAGCTCTGTCTGCCCTCAGCCGCCAGTGCCACTAGCTTCTGCTGTTACCACTACTGTTGTGGCAGTATCTGTGACCACTTCAGTTCCGGTAGCTTCTGCAGCGCGGCCTCAGTCCGAGTCAGTACCAGCTCCAGCTCCTACCGCAGATCCTGGATTCGAGACTGACTCTGACCCCCCGCCGGCGTTCGCTCTGCTGCCTCGGCCGCGACCGGATGCGCCTCCGCCGCCTCCTCCCGCCTCAGATGTGTAGGTTCGGGTACCCTTTTGGTGTTTGACGCCAAAGGGGGAGAGATATAAGTTGTGAGAGCTAGGGGGAGTTAGAAAGTTAGTAGAGAGTCATTTTGATGTAATATATGTGCTTGTTACTCTCTGTACTAGCTTGGTGCTTTTGGCTCACAAACTCTATATATACTCTCGATGCTTATGATTGACTGTGTGTATTATGTTTTCACCTTATATTTTATCACCAGTCTTCTAGTTCTTGATTCATTGATTTAATTTCACCTTCATATGAACAAGAATCTTACGATGTGTATGCGCTCACTCTTATTATTATGGTACACGTCTTTTCTGTCAAAGATTACTGAGTATAACTGACCATCCTTTCTATTGACAGAAACTTCAAAACAAACTACTCTCACAAATCTTGTAGGGTTGTCATCAATCACCAAAAAGGTGGAGATTGAAAGCATCTAGGCCCCTGGTTGGTTTTAGTGATTAATGACAACGTAATGTTATATGTGACTAACGTGTGCTTTGCAGAGACAAATGGTAAGTTAGGTCGCATTACAGGTAAAAGTACTACAACGGTGAAAACAATCCCGGAGATAAGAACTCGAAGCGACGGCTAAAACGACGAAACAAAAGGTGAAGGACTACGGAGTCCTAGTGTCAAGGAGATGTGGACACTCGTGATTTAGTTAGGTCTTTTATTCTCTTTTAGTCGTACTATAAAGAGGGGTTATCGATGAGTAGTTTGACCAAGAGAGTTCTAGTGTAGTGTTGGTGCACAATCACATTTACATTCAGTGCTAGGTGTCACTCTAGAACTCACTCACAAGTTAGAACGAAAAACCGATTTGAAAAACAAGAAGTAGTGTTTCTGGCCCTGGGGCACCGGACTGTCCGGTGTGCACCGGACTGTCCGGTGCACCCTCTGCCAGGTGGGGCCAGGCTGGCCCGGGGAAGAACCTTCCCCACGCAGAAACCCGAGAGCGCAGGTTTCAGAGTTGAATTATAGTGGCGCACCGGACAGTGCACCGGACAGTGCACCGGACTGTCCGGTGTGCACCGGGCAGTGACTGTTCTGATGGAATAAGTCTTGAGCATCTAGAGGACAGCCTGCTTTTGACTATCCTCTGTAGTCCTTTAGCATCTAGAGGACAGCTTGACTGTCCTCTGTAGTCTCTTTAGCATCTAGAGGACAGCAGTCGCTTTTTGACTGTCCTCTGTAGTCTCTTTAGCATCTAGAGGACAACAGTCGCTTTTGACTGTCCTCTGTAGTCTCTTTAGCATCAAGAGGACAATCCTGTTGTGTAGTGTGTGTGAGAAGGTGTGGTAGTGCAGCCTCTAGGGCTATAAATATGGGTCTCCAACCCTTAGATGGGTATGGCATTGTGTAGTGTTTGAGTAAATAAACAGAAAAATTGCCCCAACTCATAGTGTCATCCTCTTAATGAGAGTTAGAGTCCCTCTACTTACAATTGGTATCAGAGGCAATCTATCCTGCAGCCTAAACATCTCGTGCTCATCTCCTTCCCGCGCCTCTCCCCACACTCAGTCGGAAGCAAGAGCTCCAACTGTTCCTTCCTCCCCTGCTCAGACGAGCAGCCTTTCGTCTGAGACAACCTCTTCCACACGCAGTGACCCCTCACTAGCCCACCATATCCCTACGCTCGGCCACTTCGAGTGCGCAGCGCCAGCAGGAGGCCGAGGTCGCCGCGGCACAAGAACGCGAGCGAGCAGCAGCGGCGAGGGCAGCACGGTTGGCGGCGGCGGAACTGGCAGCGGCGAGAGCGGAAGTAGAAGCAGCGGAGGCGGCGGATGCTGCACTTGCGGCGGCAGCAGAGCTCGAGGTTCTACGCGGCAGTAGAGCTGGCAGCTCTGCTTCTGTCGACGACAACACCGACGAAGAGCTCAGGCTGGCAAGGGAAGCAGCGCGAGAGCAGGCGGCACAGTGGGCAGCCGCGCATCCCCATGGGGCGCGCGTGGCAGCAGCCCAGATAGGCGCTGACGCGCTGACGGCGCTCTGGGCGAGGGCGCACGCGGCGGCAGCCCAAACGGGCGTAGACGCGCCGGCGGTGCTCCCGGCGGCGGCGACCGGGTCGACGAAGATCGCGGCCTCTACAGGCGGCGCGACTCTCCCTCCACGGATCGATACCATGGTCGCCGCATGGCCCAGGCCATTGTCAGGGACATCGGTCCCGGTGGTGGGTGGCCTACCCTCACCAAGACCAACTACGTCGAGTGGGCCGCGGTGATGAGGGTACGGCTCCAGGTTCGCCAAATGTGGGAAGCAGTTCGGTACGGCGACGTCGACTACCACGAGGATCGGCGGGCGCTGGATGCCCTCATTGCTGCAGTCCCGTCCGAGATGCTGTTTTCGCTTTCCCAGAAGCGGACTACCAAGGAGGCCTGGGACGCCATCGCTGCGACCCGCATCGGCAGCGACCGTGCCCGCAAGACCACACTGCAGGCACTTCGCAAGGAGTGGGAGAACCTGGCCTTCAAGCCAGGTGAGGATGTTGATGACTTTTCTCTCCGCCTCAACACTCTGTTGCAGAAGATGGTGCAGTTCGGCGACGACACCTATGATGAGGAGTGAGCTGTTGAGAAGCTCTTCCGTTGCATCCCCGAGAAGTACAAGCACATCGCTCGCTCGATCGAGTCTCTGCTAGACCTCTCCACGATGACGATCGAAGAGGCGATAGGTCGTCTCAAGGTGGTCGACGGCGACGAACCACAGGATCCCTCTGGCCCTATCACTATTGGCGGGAAGCTACATCTCACTCGGGAGCAGTGGGAGGCCTGTCAGGGTGACCAGAAGAAGGGGGAGTCCTCGACACGAGGCCGCAAACGTGGCAAGCCGCGCAAGGCGCGTGGAGGCGCCCAGGCCGGGGCGCGAGGACATGCTGAGGGCGGTGCCCGTGGAGGTGCCCAAGGCGGCGCCGTCGGCAACAAGAAGCCGGCACGAGACGACGACTGTCACAACTGCGGCAAGCTTGACCACTGGGCCAGGGACTATCGACAGCCACGACGTGGCCAGGCCAACGTCGCACAGGCGGAGGCGGAGGAGGAGGCTCTGCTCCTAGCACATGCAAGCATCGAGCTATCTCCAGCGGCACCGGCCGCAGCGGCACTCCTCCACCTTGATGAGTCGAAAGCACGTGCTTTCCTCGGCGACGGCTCCAGCAAAGACATGATCGAAGGATGGTGCCTCGACACCGGCGCCACTCATCACATGACCGGCCGACGGGAGTTTTTCACCGAGCTTGACTCTAGCGTTCGAGGCTCCGTCAAGTTTGGGGACGCCTCCGGCGTTGAGATCAAGGGTGCAGGCTCAGTCGTCTTCACCGCCGCATCTGGTGAGCACAGGCTGCTCACCGGAGTCTACTACATCCCCGCGTTGAGGAACTCTATCATCAGCTTGGGACAGCTGGATGAGAACGGTTCGCGCGTGGAGGTCGAGCACGGAGCCATGAGGATCTGGGACCCCTCTCGTCGCCTTCTTGCCAAGGTACGCAGGAGTCCAAATCGGCTATACATCCTCAATGTGAAGGTGGCACAACCTTGCTGCCTTGCTGCTCGTCGAGATGACGGGGCATGGCAGTGGCACGAGCGCTTCGGGCACCTTAACTTCGAGGCCCTGAAGCGGCTCAGTGCCAAGGAGATGGTACGAGGCCTGCTGTGCCTTGACCATGTGGAGCAATTCTGCGATGTCTGCGTGTTGACAAAGCAGAGACGGCTCCCCTTTCCCCAGCAGTCGAGCTTCCGAGCCAAGGAGAGGCTCGAGCTCGTGCATGGGGACTTGTGTGGCCCGGTGACACCAGCCACACCAGGAGGACGACGCTAGTTCTTGCTGCTCGTCGACGATCTCTCCCGCTACATGTGGGTGATGATCCTTGGCAGCAAGGGAGAGGCTGCGAACGCCATCAGGCGTGTGCAGGTCGCTGCGGAGGCGGAGTGCGGCCGCAAGATGCGCGTGCTGCGCACCGACAACGGCGGCGAATTCACAGCGGCTGAGTTCGCGTCGTACTGTGCGGATGAGGGCGTTCAGCGCCACTACTCCGCGTCGTACAGCCCGCAGCAGAACGGCGTCGTCGAGCGGCGCAACCAGACGGTTGTGGGGATGGCTCGGGCTCTCCTCAAGCAGAGAGGAATGCCAGCTGTCTTCTGGGGAGAGGCGGTGGTGACAGCGGTTTATATCCTCAACCGCTCGCCCACCAAGGCTCTCAACGGGATGACACCGTACGAGGCTTGGCATGGGCGCAAGCCGGCGATCTCTCACCTACGGGTCTTCGGCTGCCTCGCGTTCACCAAGGAGCTTGGCCACATCGGCAAGCTCGACGACAGGAGCACCCCGGGGGTGTTCATTGGCTACGCGGAGGGCTCGAAGGCCTACCGCATCCTTGACCCTGGAACACAGCGTGTGCGCACGGCACGCGACGTAGTGTTCGACGAAGGGCGAGGATAGGCGTGGGACAAGGCGGTGGACGACGGCACGACTCCGACGTACGACGACTTCACCATCGAGTACGTCCACTTTGAGGGAGCTGGGGGAGTAGGCAACTCTTCTCCGAGCAGGTCTACCCCAGCCCCCAAGTCTCCACCGACTCCAGCGCCACGCTCTCCAGCTCCGGCTACAACGAGCTCTTCACCACCACGCACTCCAGCCACGACTCCGGCTACACCGAGCTCTTCGCCACCACGTACTCCAGCACCGACGGTACCCTCTCCGGGAACGTCCTCTCCGTCACCAGCTCGTGTCGAGCACGACCCAGTGGAGTTCGTGACCCCGCTCTCCCGCGACGAGGAGCGCGTCGACGCGTGCTACGACGGCGAGCCGTTGCGGTATCGAAGGGTGGAGGGCCTTCTCATCAACCCGTCGGTGCCGGGTCCTGCGTCTCGCATTCTGGCAGGAGAGTTGCATCTTGCATGCGACGATGGTGAGCCTCGGTCTTTCGCGGAGGCCGAGAAACATGCGGCTTGGCGTGCAGCGATGCAGTCGGAGATGGACGCGGTTGAGACGAACCACACCTGGGAGCTCACTGATCTCCCTCATGGTCATCGCGCGATCACCCTTAAATGGGTGTTCAAACTGAAGAGGGATGAAGCCGGCGCCATCGTCAAGCACAAGGCTCGCTTGGTGGCACGCGGTTTCCTACAGCAGGAGGGGATCGACTTCGATGATGCTTTCGCCCCCGTGGCACGGATGGAATCCGTGCGACTCCTCCTTGCGCTGTCAGCCCAGCAGGGCTGGCACGTTCATCACATGGACGTCAAGTCGGCGTTTCTTAACGGTGACTTAAAGGAGGAGGTCTACGTACACCAGCCGCCAGGTTTTGCGATCCCTGGCAAGGAGGGCAAGGTGTTGCGCCTGCGCGAGGCTCTCTATGGCTTGCTGAAAGGATCACGATGCCCAAGAGGGGGGTGAATTGGGCTTTTCTAAAAATCAACACTAATTAAAACCTAAGCAAGAGTTAAGCAAGAGCCCAACTTCACCCCAACAACTAGCACTAAGAATATAATACTAGAAATACAACAATGCTAAGACAATACTTCAAATACTTGCTAAACAAATACACAATGTAAAGTGCTTGAATTAAGTGCGGAATGTAAAGCAAGGTTTAGAAGACTCCTCCAATTTTTCCCGAGGTATCGAAGAGTCGGCACTCTCCACTTGTCCTCGTTGGAGCACCCGCGCAAGGGTATCGCTCCCCCTTGGTCCTCGCAAGAACCAAGTGCTCACTACGAGATGATCCTTTGCCACTCCGGCGCGGTGGATCCCTCGAGACCGCTTACAAACTTGAGTCGGGTCACCAACAAGATCTTCACGGTGATCACCGAGCTCCCAACGCCACCAAGCCGTCTAGGTGATGCCGATCACCAAAAGTAACAAGTCGTAGACTTTCGCTTGACCAAGAGAAGCCTAATGCAAGTGGTGTGCGCTCTAGGTGGCTCTCGCTAGCGCTAATGAGGAACAAATGCGGGATTAAGATTCTCTAATCTCCTCACTAGGCTTTTGGTGCTTGCAATGCTCTAGCAATTTGCTGGAATAAATGTGGGGTGCAAGACATTGAATATGGTGGGTGGAGGGGGTATAAATAGCCCTCACCCACCAACTAGCCGTTACCAGCATTTTCCTGCGCGTGGGCGCACCGGACAGTCCGGTGCGCCACTGGTGCGCCAACGGTCGTTTCCAACGGCTAGTTCTGACAGTTAGCCGTTGGGCTGATGGCACACCGGACAGTGAACAGTCACTGTCCGGTGTACACCGGACAGTCCGGTGCACTGTCCGGTGCGCTGTCCGGTGCGCCACTATAATTCAACTCTGAAACATGCGCTCTCGGGTTTCTGCGTGGGGAAGGCTCTTCCCTGGGCCTGCCTGGCCCCACCTGGCAGAGGGTGCACCGGACAGTCCGGTGCCCCAGGGCCAGAAACCCTATCTCTTATTTTTCAGCTGATTTTCAAATCGGTTTTCATTCTAACTTGTGAGTGAGTTCTAGAGTGACACCTAGCACTGTATGTGAGTGTGATTGTGCACCAACACTACACTAGAACTCTCTTGGTCAAACTACTCATCGACAACCCCTCTTTATAGTACGGCTAAAAGAGAATAAAAGACCTAACTAAATCACGAGTGTCCACATCTCCTCGACAGTCGGACTCCATAGTCCTTCACCTTTTGTTTCATCGTTTTAGCCGTCGCTTCGAGTTCTGAAAGTCGCCTAGAGGGGGGGTGAATAGGGCTAAACTGAAATTTACAAATATAAACACAACTACAAGCCGGGTTAGCGTTAGAAATATAAACGAGTCCGCGAGAGAGGGTGCAAAACAAATCGCAAGCAAATAAAGAGTGTGACACGCGGATTTGTTTTACCGAGGTTCGGTTCTCGCAAACCTACTCCCCGTTGAGGAGGCCACAAAGGCCGGGTCTCTTTCAACCCTTCCCTCTCTCAAACGGTCCCACGGACCGAGTGAGCTTCTCTTCTCAAATCACTTGGAACACAAAGTTCCCGCAAGGACCACCACACGATTGGTGTCTCTTGCATCAATTACAATTGAGTGTTTGATCACAAGAAAGAATGCGAAAGAAAAGAAGCGATCCAAGCGCAAGAGCTCAAATGAACACTACAAATTACTCTCTCTAGTCACTAGGGCTTTGAATGGAATTGGGAGAGGATTTGATCTCTTGTTGGTGTGCTTTGCAATGAATGCTAGCTCTTGTATAGTGGTTGGAAGCTGCAAAACTTGGATGCTATGAATGGTGGGGTGGTTGGGGTATTTATAGCCCCAACCACCAACTTGACCGTTGGTGGAGGCCGTCTGTTTGATGGCGCACCGGACAGTCCGGTGCACACTGGACAGTCCGGTGCCCCAGCCACGTCACCAGTTCCGTTGGATTCCGACCGTTGAAGCTTCTGACTTCTGGGCCCGCCTTGATGTCCGGTGGCGCACCGGACATGCACTGTAGGGTGTCCGGTGCGCCAGCATGGGCGTGTCTGACCTCTGCGCGCGCTGGCGCGCAATAAATGCGCTGCAGGTAGCCGTTGGCGCCTGAAGTAGCCGTTGCTCCGCAGATGCACCGGACAGTCCGGTGTACACCGGACAGTCCGGTGAATTATAGCGGAGCGGCTGAAGTGAAAACCCGAGGCTGGCGAGTTCCTGAGGCCGCCCTTCCTTGGAGCACCGGACATGTCCGGTGCACACCGGACAGTCCGGTGAATTATAGCGGAGTGGTCTCTGGAAAATCCCGAAGCCGAGCAGTTCGAAATTGGGGTCCCCTGGTGCACCGGACATGTCCGGTGGCACACCGGACAGTCCGGTGCGCCAGACAAGAGGAGCCTTCTGTTGCTCCTTTGCTCTTGTGTTGAACCCAACTCTTGGTCTTTTTATTGGCTAAGTGTGAACATTTTGCACCTGTATAACTTATACACTAGAGCAAACTAGTTAGTCCAATATTTGTGTTGGGCAATTCAACCACCAAAATTATTTAGGAACTAGGTGAAAGCCTAATTCCCTTTCAATCTCCCCCTTTTTGGTGATTGATGCCAACACAAACCAAAGCAAATATCAAAGTGCATAATTGAACTAGTTTGCATAATGTAAGTGCAAAGGTTGCTTGGAATTGAGCCAATATAAATACTTACAAGATACGCATGGATTGTTTCTTTCTTATTTATCATTTTGGACCACGTTTGCACCACATATTTTGTTTTTGCAAACTCTTTTGTAAATCATTTTCAAAGTTCTTTTGCAAATAGTCAAAGGTAAATGAATAAGATTTTGCAAAGCATTTTCAAGATTTGAAATTTTCTCCTCCTGTTTCAAATGCTTTTCCTTTGACTAAACAAAACACCCCCTCAAATAAATTCTCCTCTTAGTGTTCAAGAGGGTTTTTAAGATATCAAGTTTTGAAATACTACTTCCTCCCCCTTTAGAACATAATAAGATACCAATTTGAAATTGACCAATTGAAAATCTCCAATTTAAAAACTAGGTGGTGGTGCGGTCCTTTTGCTTTGGGCTCATATTTTCTCCCCCTTTGGCATGAATCGCCAAAAACGGAACCATTAGAGCCCTCGAAGTAATTTCTTCCCCTTTGGTTATAAACAAATGAGTTAAGATTATACCAAAGATGAAGTCCTTTTTGCTTTCTCCCCCAAAGATGGAGAGTGGCTTGGAATGACGGCGAAGGATGAGTTACGGAGTGGAAGCCTTTGTCTTCGCCGAAGACTCCAATTCCCTTTCAATACACCTATGACTTGGTTTGAAATAGACTTGAAAACACATTAGTCATAGCATATGAAAGAGATATGATCAAAAGTATATAAATGAGTTATGTGTGCAAGCTAGCAAAAGAAGTTGCGAGAATCAAGAATATTGAGCTCATGCCTAAGTTTGGTAAAAGTTTGTTCATCAAAAGGCTTGGTAAAGATATCGGCTAATTGATCTTTAGTGTTAATATAAGAAATCTCGATATCCCCCTTTTGTTGGTGATCCCTAAGAAAATGATACCGGATGGCTATGTGTTTAGTGCGGCTATGCTCGACAGGATTGTCGGCCATTTTGATTGCACTCTCATTATCACATAGCAGAGGGACTTTGGTTAATTTGTAACCGTAGTCCCGCAGGGTTTGCCTCATCCAAAGTAGTTGCGCGCAACAATGACATGCGGCAATGTACTCGGCTTCGGCGGTGGAAAGAGCGACCGAATTTTGCTTCTTTGAAGCCCAAGACACCAAGGATCTTCCCAAGAACTGGCAAGTCCCTGATGTGCTCTTTCTATTAATCTTACACCCTGCCCAATCGGCATCCGAATAGCCAATCAAATCAAATGTGGATCCCCGAGGGTACCAAAGCCCAAACTTAGGTGTATAAGCCAAATATCTCAAGATTCGTTTTACGGCCGTAAGGTGTGATTCCTTAGGGTCGGCTTGGAATCTTGCACACATGCAAACGGAAAGCATAATGTCCGGTCGAGATGCACATAAATAAAGCAATGGACCAATCATCGACCGGTATACCTTTTGATCCACGGACTTACCTCCCGTGTCGAGGTCGAGATGTCCATTGGTTCCCATGGGTGTCTTGATGGGCTTGGCATCCTTCATCCCAAACTTGTTTAGAATGTCTTGAGTGTACTTCGTTTGGCTAATGAAGGTGCCCTCTTGAAGTTGCTTCACTTGGAATCCTAAGAAATACTTCAACTCCCCCATCATAGACATCTCGAATTTCTGTGTCATAATCCTACTAAACTCTTCACATGTAGACTCGTTAGTAGACCCAAATATAATATCATCAACATAAATTTGGCATACAAACAAATCATTATCAAGAGTTTTAGTGAATAAAGTAGGATCGACTTTGCTGACTTTGAAGCCATTAGAAATAAGGAAATCTCTAAGGCATTCATACCATGCTCTTGGGGCTTGCTTGAGCCCATAAAGCGCCTTAGAGAGTTTATAGACATGGTTAGGATACTCACTGTCTTCAAAGCCGGGAGGTTGCTCAACATAGACTTCCTCCTTGATTGGTCCATTGAGGAAAGCGCTCTTCACGTCCATTTGATAAAGCTTGAAGCCATGGTAAGTAGCATAGGCCAATAATATGCGAATTGACTCAAGCCTAGCTACGGGTGCATAGGTTTCACCAAAATCCAAACCTTCGACTTGTGAATACCCCTTGGCCACGAGTCGAGCTTTGTTCCTTGTCACCACACCATGCTCGTCTTGCTTGTTGCGGAAGACCCACTTGGTTCCTACAACATTTTGGTTAGGACGTGGAACTAAATGCCATACCTCGTTCCTCGTGAAGTTGTTGAGCTCCTCTTGCATCGCCATCACCCAGTCCGTATCTTGGAGTGCTTCCTCTATCCTGTGTGGCTCAATAGAGGAAACGAAAGAGTAATGTTCACAAAAATGTGCAACACGAGATCGAGTAGTTACCCCCTTATGAATGTCGCCGAGGATGGTGTCGACGGGGTGATCTCGTTGTATTGCTTGGTGGACTCTTGGGTGTGGTGGTCTTGGTTCTTCATCCTCCTTGTCTTCATCATTTGCATCTCCCCCTTGATCATTGCCGTCATTTTGAGGTGGCTCATCTTCTTGATCCTCTTGTTCAACATCTTGAGCCTCATCCTCAATTTGAGTTGGTGAAGATGCTTGCATGGAGGAGGATGGTTGATCTTGTGCATGTGGAGGCTCTTCGGATTCCTTAGGACACACATCCCCAATGGACATGTTCCTTAGCGCTATGCATGGAGCCTGTTCTTCACCTATCTCATCAAGATCAACTTGCTCTACTTGAGAGCCGTTAGTCTCATCAAACACAACGTCACAAGATACTTCAACAAGTCCTGAGGACTTGTTAAAGACTCTATATGCCCTTGTGTTTGAGTCATATCCTAGTAAAAAGCCTTCTACAGTTTTAGGAGCAAATTTAGATTTTCTACCTCTTTTAACAAGTATAAAACATTTGCTACCAAAAACTCTAAAATATGAAATATTTGGCTTTTTACCGGTTAGGAGTTCATAGGATGTCTTCTTGAGGATTCGGTGTAGATACAACCGGTTGATGGCGTAGCAAGCGGTGTTGACCGCCTCGGCCCAAAACCGATCCGAAGTCTTGTACTCATCAAGCATGGTTCTTGCCATGTCCAATAGAGTTCGATTCTTCCTCTCCACTACACCATTTTGTTGTGGGGTGTAGGGAGAAGAGAACTCATGCTTGATGCCCTCCTCCTCAAGGAAGCCTTCAATTTGAGAGTTCTTGAACTCCGTCCCGTTGTCGCTTCTAATTTTCTTGATCCTTAAGCCGAACTCATTTTGAGCCCGTCTCAAGAATCCCTTTAAGGTTTCTTGGGTATGAGATTTTTCCTGCAAAAAGAACACCCAAGTGAAGCGAGAATAATCATCCACTATTACAAGACAATACTTACTCCCGCCGATGCTTATGTAAGCAATCGGGCCGAATAGATCCATGTGGAGTAGCTCAAGCGGCCTGTAGGTCGTCATGATGTTCTTGTGTGGATGTTGGGTTCCAACTGTAGGATTACGGGGAGGCTACGCTAGCGCAAAACAAAATTTTTCATCCCCATAATACCAAGAACTACTGCGGTTATAGGTCATGGAATTACCACTAGACGCGCAGAGCAGCGGAAGACGTCTCGATGTAGACGAACGCGTCGAGCAGTGCCGTGCAGTCGCCGGCGTCCTTCACGTCCTCGCACGGTTCACCCAAGTGCTCCAGATGTAGCACCTCCGAGGTATCCACACGTACAGGGAGGAAGCGCCGCGTACCGAACTGCTAGGTTCGCGACGGCGGCTTGGCGAGGGCGAGAGGTGGGCGGCGGCTGTTAGTTCGCTGGTGGCGAATTAGGTTATCCTTAACCGCGCCCCCGCCCCTCATTATATAGGCGTTATGGTGGGCTTCTGACGCCGAGGCCCATCATTAACCCTAAAGCCCAGTCTAATTTCGGATCTAATCCGAATTAGGCTTCCTTCCCCTTAAGTGTGTGACCCTATAGGTTCACGTACAAATAGACATAGCCCGAGTACTCTTACTTGGCCCAATAATTGACAGCGGCCTCTAGCAAGACATGTCAACTCCTATGTGTACGCAAAGATCATATCAGACGAACCATTGCGACATTAAGTACATGCTGTTCCCTTTGTCTCACGATATTTGGTCTGGCTCTAAGCTGACCTCTCTTTCTCGATACTGTGAATTGGAATCCTTTCAATGGTTAACTCTTAACCCTAGCACGGCCATGCATTTCTTGATCCAATCACTCGAGGGGCCCAGAGATATCTCTCTCACAAAGAGAGGGACAAATTCCATCTTGACTGACCATGCCTCATAGCATGCTTCCTGACAAACCCAAAACTACCTTTATAACTACCCAGTTACGGGATAGCGTTTGATAGTCCCTAAGTAAGTCAATTCACATCTTGAGAACATGCGACAATCTCAGGTCTAAGGATACAGTATTCATGTTGCAAGAAGAGAACTTTATTACAATATCTCACGTTGGGTCGGTCCAGCCTCATGTCATACATGCGCCCACATTATTAGTTTAACATCTCCATGTTCATGACTTGTGAAATGTAGTCATCAACTAATACATGTGCTAGTCATCGACTCTGACTAGGGACATCATTTAGAATAACCATATAAGTAAAGAATCTCACAAACAATTCACATAATTGCTAATCAATACAAGGTGCCTTCCATGGATATTCAATTAAGCAATATATATATCATGGATACAAAGAAATATGCTCATCTCTATGATTATCTCTAGGGCATATTTCTAACAGTCTCCCACTTGCACTAGAGTTAATCTAGAAGATATCTAATACCCATAGATCTCACGTGTGCCTCATGCTTAGGTTGTGGAAGAGGTTTTGTCAAAGGATCAGCAACATTCAAATCCGTATGTATTTTGCATATCTTTATCTCACCCCGCCTAATGAATTCCCGTATGAGGTGAAACTTCCGCAGTACGTGTTTGTTTTTCTGGTGGTTCCTTGGCTCCTTAGCTTGCGCAATAGCCCCATTGTTGTCACAGTAGAGGTTCAATGGGCTAGATGCATTAGGAAACACACCAAGCTCAATGAGGAACTTTCTTATCCAAACACCTTCCTTCGCAGATTCAGAAGCTGCAATGTACTCGGCTTCTGTTGTAGAATCAGTCACAGTCTCCTGTTTGGAACTCTTCCAACTAACAGCACCACCATTTATTGTGAATACAAAACCTGATTGCGATTTTAACTCGTCTGGGTCAGTCTGGAAGCTAGCATCGGTGTAACCAGTTACAACGAGCTCCTCCTTACCCCCATATACCAGGAACATATCTTTAGTCCTTCTTAAGTACTTAAGAATGCCTTTTACCACTGTCCAGTGATCCTCACCTGGATCAGCCTGGTATCTACTTGTAGCACTTATAGCGTATGAAACATCTGGGCGTGTACTTATCATGGCATACATGATTGATCCAATCGCTGAGGCGTATGGTACCTTACTCATGCGCTCTCGCTCATTAGCCGTCGCAGGACATTGCATCTGGCTAAGGTGTTTACCATGTGACATAGGTATGAAACCTTTCTTGGACTGTTCCATGTTGAACCGTTTCAAAACCTTGTCAATGTACGTATCTTGACTTAATCCTATAAGCCTCTTCGACCTATCTCTATAGATCCTTATGCCCAAAATATATGCTGCTTCCCCTAAGTCCTTCATAGAAAAACTCTTTTTCAGTGAAGCCTTGACGGACTCCAGCATAGGAATGTCATTCCCAATCAATAATATGTCATCCACATACAAGATCAGAAATACAACAGCGCTCCCACTTTCCTTCTTGTAAACACAAGCTTCTTCTTCATTCTGATGAAAACCAAGCCCTTTGATCACTTCATCAAAACGAATGTTCCAACTCCGAGATGCTTGCTTCAACCCATAAATGGATTTCTGAAGTTTGCATATCTTTCCAGCATTGATTGGATCGACAAAACCCTCGGGTTGTATCATATACACGTCCTCATCAAGGTTTCCATAAGGAAAGCTGTTTTGACATCCATCTGCCAAATCTCATAATCGAAATATGCGGCAATAGCTAGAATGATCCGAATAGATTTAAGCATCGCTACTGGCGAGAATGTCTCGTCATAGTCAACTCCTTGAACTTGTCGAAAACCCTTTGCAACAAGTCGAGCCTTATAGATGTGAACATTTCCATCCATGTCTTTCTTCTTCTTATAGATCCATTTGCATTCTATAGGTCTAACACCATCAGGCGGGTCAACCAAGTTCCAAACTTGATTTTCTCCCATGGAATCTATCTCGGATCTCATGGCGACATGCCATTTCTCGGAATCTGGGTCCATCATCGCTTCTGAATATGTTGCAGGTTCGTCGTTGTCTAACAACAACACTTCCCCATTGCCCAACAATAGCACTTCTCCTCGTGCCTCGCGAAGCCTTGCTGACCTTCGTGGTTGTGGTGGTGATTCTCTTGCCATAGACGTCTCAACTTGTTCTGCTACATTAGCATCACTTGTTGAATCTTGTCCCACTGGCTCATCCTGAACTTCTTCAAGATACACCTTTTGTTTACTTTTCTCTCTTTTGAGAAACTCTTTCTCTAAGAACACACCGTTCCGGGCGACAAACACTTTGCCCTCTGACCGGTGGTAAAAGTAATATCCTAAAGTTTCCTTTGGATAACCCACGAACATGCACTTGTCCGATTTTGGAGTGAGTTTATCCGACTGTAGTCGCTTGACGTAAACCTCACAACCCCAAATCTTCAGAAAAGACAAACTGGGAGTCTTCCCAGTCCACATCTCATATGGTGTCTTAACTACGGACTTAGACGGTACCCTATTTAGTGTGAAAGCTGCTGTTTCTAGAGCGTATCCCCAAAACGACAAAGGTAGGTCCGACTGGCTCATCATTGATCGAACCATATCCAATAAAGTCCGATTACGTCGCTCAGACACGCCATTCCTTTGAGGCGTTCCAGGCGGCGTAAGCTGTGGAACAATTCCACAACTCTTTAGATGATTGCTAAACTCATGACTCAAATATTCACCACCACGATCTGATCGCAGTGCTTTAATTTTCTTGCCACGCTGATTTTCTACTTCATTCTGAAACTCTTTGAACTTTTCTAAGGATTCAGACTTGTGTTTCATTAAGTAGACATACCCATATCTACTAAAATCATCAGTGAAGGTTATGAAGTATTGGAATCCTCCCCTAGCTGTCGTACTCATTGGTCCGCACACATCAGTATGTATGAGTTCCAATAAATCTAACGTCCTCTCCGGTAAACCCGTGAAGGGCGCCTTGGTCATCTTACCAAGTAAGCAAGCTTCACATGTCTCGTATGATTCAAAATCAAACGAAGTTAAAAGCCCATCAGAATGAAGCTTCTTCATGCGATTCTCACTTATATGACCCAAACGACAGTGCCACATGTAGGTAGGACTTAAATCATTAGGCCGAGGCCTTTTAGCACTAATATTACAGATAGGTGCATCATCAAGATTTAAAATGAATAACCCATTCATAATGGATGCAAAAGCCACAAACATGCCATTCTTAGAGATCACACAACCATTGTTTTCACTCGCAAATGAATAACCATCCTTCATCAAACATGAAGGAGACATAATGTTTCGACTCATACTAGGAACTAGATAACAATTATTTAACTCCAAAATAAATCCTGATGGGAGGTGGAGTTGCATCGTCCCGACGGTCAACGCAGCAACTCTTGCATTATTGCCTACCCGGAAATCAACTTCTCCTCTTTTCACGCTTCTACTTCTTATCATTCCCTGCATCGAATTGCAAATATGGGCAACCGATCCGGTATCAAATACCCAAGAATTAATATAAGAATCAGCAAGAAAAATTTCTGTAATGTGAATAGCAAGTGTACCTGCTGCGGCTGTACCCTTACCGCCGCGATCCTTAATAGAGGCCAAGTACTGCTTGCAATTCCTTTTCCAGTGACCAAGTTCTTTGCAATAAAAGCACTCTGCATCTGCAGCTGGTCCAGCCTTGGGCTTTTGATTTGGCTTGGATACTGTATCCTTTGCCTTGCCCTTTTTCTTTTGAGACTTACCCTTCTTCTTAAAGTTGGGTTTGTTTTGGACCGCCATCACATGGCCGCTGCTGCCAGCGCTTTTCTTTATGTCCCCTTCTGCTGTTTTCAGCATGCCACACAGTTCATTGAGGCCCCTCTCCGCCCCATGCATATGGTAGTTCGTGATGAAGTTTCCATAGCTGGGCGGAAGAGATGCTAAAATAAAGTCAGTGGCCAACTCTTGGCTTATTGGGAAGCCTAGCTTCTCCAACCTCTGACTGTAACCAACCATTTTGATTACATGTGGCCCAACTGCTGCGCCTTCTGCTAGCTTGCATTCCAGAAAGGCTTTGGACACATTGAACCTTTCAGTCCTAGCCTGAGTCTGGAACATATCCTTGAGCGCCACGATCATATCGTACACCTCATGGTTTGTCTCAAACTGCATCTGGAGCTCAGGCTCCATGCAAGCAAGCATTAGGCAACTCACTTCAAGATTAGCATCCATTGCTTTCTTGTAAGCGGTTTTAGCTGCAGCAGTTGCATTTTCACCAGGATCCTCTGGCAGTGGGGTGTCTAGAACGTCTTCCTTTTTTTTCAGCCCTGAGAACAATTCTCAGGTTACGGATCCAATCCGTATAGTTTGTTCCATTTAACTTATCCTTTTCAAGAATTGATCGCAAAGTAAATGTTGGTGTGCTAGGTGCCATCTACAACAAAATAATGCAAAATACTAAGACAAAAATATCCATGACAGAGTAAATCAAATTAAACATTTAATAGTCTACTCCCACTAAAATCAATATCCCTCGATTGATACTTAGTGATTCAGAACCCACAACTAACAAGTCTACTAGTGAGCTTTAGCATCACCGCTAGAAGACAAGGTAGATCGGTAAGCAACTCCTTGCTAATCATATCATATATATGAATCCTGTTGTTGGGTGACATCTCTATGTCTCGGCTCCCAACCTTATGCCTCAAAGTCCTTAACCATTAAGCTGACTTTGTTTAAGTTAACCAACCCTTTCTGCAGTTCGTATCCGATACAAACCTATCTAGTCAAGGAAAACTGGTGGCACCCTAATTTCATAGACCCACCACCAATTGTACAAGACTTATGATAGTGCAAGGTTTGGAGAGGCATTAAAGCTTAAACATTTATGAGGGATCGTCCTACTTATAACATCGCACGCAAAAACATATATGCAATATAAACAAGTAGAACAATAAGAATGGCATTCACACAACAGTTGTGATTCGGTATGGCTTGCTGTCACATGGTGATCCCCATCTCCAATAATCTGTCCATCACGATGATCTCCATCTCCATGATATAGGTATGCCATCCTCTAGGTGATGAGTTCTTCAAGACCTATCTAACGTATGCTGGTAAACAAATTACATATACGCTTTGGATCATCACATGTTGACACGCAGGTCATTACATTAAATTTGGACAATACATGTGGCTCCAGCCGTATTGCCCTGGTCACGACACGCAGGTCATGAATAATTTATTAACATGCATCATATACACAATAGCCATACCGATCACATGTCCTGCAAAAACAGGTTAGACAAACACGTTTCTATACGTTCGCCACTACAGCAGATAGCCACGGCGGTCCCGAAGAAGATTACACTCATGACGTTGATCTGTTACGTCAATCTACTAGTTGTGTACGCTGTTAGCCCCGATGGTGATTCCAGCCGGTAGGGGCAAGTCGCGCACATAACAGAGAAGGACGAACTGATCTCTCCAGTCATATCCGATGTAATCGACTTCAACCCTTTATAACCAATTGATCTAATCAAACCGTGTATCAAGTAGATCCATCTCATGAACCTAGATCCAGACCTAAAACTACGCAGAACCTGGCTCCGATACCACTGTAGGATTACGGGGAGGCTACGCTAGCGCAAAACAAAATTTTTCATCCCCATAATACCAAGAACTACTGCGGTTATAGGTCATGGAATTACCACTAGACGCGCAGAGCAGCGGAAGACGTCTCGATGTAGACGAACGCGTCGAGCAGTGCCGTGCAGTCGCCGGCGTCCTTCACGTCCTCGCACGGTTCACCCAAGTGCTCCAGATGTAGCACCTCCGAGGTATCCACACGTACAGGGAGGAAGCGCCGCGTACCGAACTGCTAGGTTCGCGACGGCGGCTTGGCGAGGGCGAGAGGTGGGCGGCGGCTGTTAGTTCGCTGGTGGCGAATTAGGTTATCCTTAACCGCGCCCCCGCCCCTCATTATATAGGCGTTATGGTGGGCTTCTGACGCCGAGGCCCATCATTAACCCTAAAGCCCAGTCTAATTTCGGATCTAATCCGAATTAGGCTTCCTTCCCCTTAAGTGTGTGACCCTATAGGTTCACGTACAAATAGACATAGCCCGAGTACTCTTACTTGGCCCAATAATTGACAGCGGCCTCTAGCAAGACATGTCAACTCCTATGTGTACGCAAAGATCATATCAGACGAACCATTGCGACATTAAGTACATGCTGTTCCCTTTGTCTCACGATATTTGGTCTGGCTCTAAGCTGACCTCTCTTTCTCGATACTGTGAATTGGAATCCTTTCAATGGTTAACTCTTAACCCTAGCACGGCCATGCATTTCTTGATCCAATCACTCGAGGGGCCCAGAGATATCTCTCTCACAAAGAGAGGGACAAATTCCATCTTGACTGACCATGCCTCATAGCATGCTTCCTGACAAACCCAAAACTACCTTTATAACTACCCAGTTACGGGATAGCGTTTGATAGTCCCTAAGTAAGTCAATTCACATCTTGAGAACATGCGACAATCTCAGGTCTAAGGATACAGTATTCATGTTGCAAGAAGAGAACTTTATTACAATATCTCACGTTGGGTCGGTCCAGCCTCATGTCATACATGCGCCCACATTATTAGTTTAACATCTCCATGTTCATGACTTGTGAAATGTAGTCATCAACTAATACATGTGCTAGTCATCGACTCTGACTAGGGACATCATTTAGAATAACCATATAAGTAAAGAATCTCACAAACAATTCACATAATTGCTAATCAATACAAGGTGCCTTCCATGGATATTCAATTAAGCAATATATATATCATGGATACAAAGAAATATGCTCATCTCTATGATTATCTCTAGGGCATATTTCTAACACCAACTTGCTTCCCAGCTTGGCATGCGCTACAAATCCTGTCTTTCTCAAAATGAACATTGGTTAGTCTTAAAATGTGTTCCCCCTTTAGAAGCTTATGAAGATTCTTCATTCCAACATGGGCTAGTCGGCGGTGCCAGAGCCAGCCCAAGTTAGTCTTAGCAACCAAGCAAGTGTCGAGTTCAGCTCTATCAAAATCTACCAAGTATAGCTGACCCTCTAACACTCCCTTAAATGCTATTGAATCATCACTTCTTCTAAAGACAGTAACACCTATATCAGTAAATAGACAGTTGTAGCCCATTTGACATAATTGAGAAACGGAAAGCAAATTGTAATCTAATGAATCAACAAGAAAAACATTGGAAATGGAATGGTCAGGTGAAATAGCAATTTTACCCAAACCTTTGACCAAACCTTGATTTCCATCCCCGAATGTGATCGCTCTTTGGGGATCTTTGTTTTTCTCATATGAGGAGAACATCTTCTTCTCCCCTGTCATGTGGTTTGTGCACCCGCTGTCGAGTATCCAACTTAAGCCCCCGGATGCATAAACCTACAAAACAATTTTAGTTCTTGTCTTTAGGTACCCAAACGGTTTTGGGTCCTTTGGCATTAGACACAAGAACTTTGGGTACCCAAACACAAGTCTTGGAGCCCTTGTGTTTGCCCCCAATAAATTTGGCAACTACCTTGCCGGATTTATTAGTCAAAACATAAGATGCATCAAAAGTTTTAAATGAAGTGTTATGATTATTTGATGCATTAGGAGTCTTCTTCTTAGGCAACTTAGCACGGGTTGGTTGCCTAGAACTAGATGTCTCACCCTTATACATGAAAGCATGATTAGGGCCAGAGTGAGATTTCCTAGAGTGAATTCTCCTAATTTTGCTCTCGGGATAACCGGCAGGGTACAAAATGTAACCCTCGTTATCCTGAGGCATGGGAGCTTTGCCCTTAATAAAGTTAGACAAATTTTTAGGAGGGGCATTAAGTTTGACCTTGTCTCCCCTTTGGAAGCCAATGCCATCCTTGATGCCCGGGCGTCTCCCATTATAGAGCATACTTTTAGCAAATTTAAACTTTTCATTTTCCAAGTTATGCTCGGCAATTTTAGCATCTAATAATGCTATATGATCATTTTGTTGTTTAATTAAAGACATGTGATCATGAATAGCATTGATATCAACATCTCTACATCTAGTACAAATAGAAACATGCTCAACATTAGATGTAGAGGATTTGCATGATTTTAATTCAACAACCTTAGCATGTAATATATCATTCTCACTTCTAAGGTTTGAGATAGTAACATTGCAAATATCAAAGTCCTTAGCCTTAACAATTAAATTTTCATTTTCTACTCTAAGGCTAGCAAGAGAAATGTTCAATTCTTTAATCCTAGCAAGCAAATCATCATTATTATCTCTAGGATTGGGAATTGAAACATTACAAATATGTGAATCAACCTTAGCATTTAAACTAGCATTTTTATTCTTAAGGTTGTCAATCATCTCACGGCAAGTGCTTAGCTCACTAGATAGATTTTGACATTTTTCTACTTCTAAAGCATAAGCATTTTTAACCTTAACATGCTTTTTATTTTCCTTGATTAGGAAGTCCTCTTGGGAGCCAAGAGGTCATCCTTTTCATGGATGGCACTAATTAGCTCATTTAGTTTTTCTTTTTGTTCCATGTTAAGGTTGGCAAAAAGGATACGCAAATTATCTTCCTCACCACTAGCATTATCATCACTAGAAGATTCATATTTAGTGGAGTAGTTAGATTTAACCTTCTTCCTTTTGTCGTCTTTTGCCATGAGGCACTTGTGGCCGACGTTGGGGAAGAGAAGTCCCTTGGTGACGGCGATGTTGGCGGCGTCCTCATCATCGGAGGAGTCGCTTGAGCTTTCGTCGGAGTCCCACTCCCGACAAACATGGGCATCGCCGCCCTTCTTCTTGTAGTACCTCTTCTTCTCCTTTCTTCTTCCCTTCTTGTCGTCGCCCCTGTCACTATCACTTGATAATGGACATTTAGCAATAAAGTGACCGGGCTTACCACACTTGTAGCAAACCTTCTTGGAGCGGGACTTGTAGTCTTTCCCTCTCCTTTGCTTGAGGATTTGGCGGAAGCTCTTGATGACGAGCGCCATTTCCTCATTGTCGAGCTTGGAGGCGTCTATAGGTTGTCGACTTGGTGTAGCCTCCTCCTTCTTTTCCTCCGTCGCCTTGAATGCGACGGGTTGAGCTTCGGATGTGGATGGATCATCAAGCTCGTTGATCTTCCTCGAGCCTTCGATCATGCACTCAAAACTTACAAAATTCCCGATAACTTCCTCGGGGGTCATTTTAGTATATCTAGGATTATCACGAATTAATTGAACTTGAGTGGGATTAAGGAAAATTAGAGATCTTAGAATAACCTTAACCATTTCGTGGTCGTCCCACTTCGTGCTCCCGAGGTTGCGCACTTGGTTCACCAAAGTCTTGAGCCGGTTGTACATGTGTTGTGGCTCTTCTCCTTTGCGAAGCCGGAACCGACCGAGCTCCCCCTCGATCGTTTCCCGCTTGGTGATCTTTGTGAGCTCATCCCCTTCGTGCGCGGTTTTGAGCACATCCCAAACCTCCTTGGCACTCTTCAACCCTTGAACTTTGTTATACTCCTCTTTACTTAAAGATGCGAGGAGTATTGTTGTCGCTTGAGAGTTGAAGTGCTCGATTTGGGCCACCTCATCCTCATCATAGTCTTTATCCCCTATGGATGGTACCTGTGCACCAAACTCAACAACATCCCATATACTTTTGTGGAGCGAGGTTAGATGAAATTTCATTAAATCACTCCACCTAGCATAATCTTCACCATCAAAAGTTGGTGGTTTGCCTAATGGGACGGAAAGTAAAGGTGTATGTTTGGAAATGCGAGGGTAGTGTAGGGGGATCTTACTATACTTCTTGCGCTCTTGGCGCTTAGAGGTGACGGATGCCGCGTCGGAGCCGGAGGTGGATGTTGATGAAGTGTCGGTCTCGTAATAGACGACTTTCCTCATCCTCTTGTGTTTGCCCCCACTTCGACGTGGCTTGTGAGAAGAAGATTTCTCCTTCTTTTCCTTGTGGTGAGAAGAAGATTTCTTCTCTTTCCCTTTGTTGGAGGAGCTCTTCTTCTTCTCCTTCCTTTTGGTGCGGGACTCTTCCGATGAAGTGCTCCCGTGGCTTGTAGTGGGCTTTTCGCCGGTCTCCATCTCCTTCTTGGCGTGATCTCCCGACATCACTTCGAGCGGTTAGGCTCTAATGAAGCACCGGGCTCTGATACCAATTGAAAGTCGCCTAGAGGGGGGGTGAATAGGGCGAAACTGAAATTTACAAATATAAACACAACTACAAGCCGGGTTAGCGTTAGAAATATAAACGAGTCCGCGAGAGAGGGTGCAAAACAAATCGCAAGCAAATAAAGAGTGTGACACGCGGATTTGTTTTACCGAGGTTCGGTTCTCGCAAACCTACTCCCCGTTGAGGAGGCCACAAAGGCCGGGTCTCTTTCAACCCTTCCCTCTCTCAAACGGTCCCACGGACCGAGTGAGCTTCTCTTCTCAAATCACTTGGAACACAAAGTTCCCGCAAGGACCACCACACGATTGGTGTCTCTTGCCTCAATTACAAGTGAGTGTTTGATCACAAGAAAGAATGCGAAAGAAAAGAAGCGATCCAAGCGCAAGAGCTCAAATGAACACTACAAATTACTCTCTCTAGTCACTAGGGCTTTGAATGGGATTGGGAGAGGATTTGATCTCTTATTGGTGTGCTTTGCAATGAATGCTAGCTCTTGTATAGTGGTTGGAAGCTGGAAAACTTGGATGCTATGAATGGTGGGGTGGTTGGGGTATTTATAGCCCCAACCACCAACTTGACCGTTGGTGGAGGCCGTCTGTTTGATGGCGCACCGGACAGTCCGGTGCACACCGGACAGTCCGGTGCCCCAGCCACGTCACCAGTTCCGTTGGATTCCGACCGTTGAAGCTTCTGACTTCTGGGCCCGCCTTGATGTCCGGTGGCGCACCGGACATGCACTGTAGGGTGTCCGGTGCGCCAGCATGGGCGTGTCTGACCTCTGCGCGCGCTGGCGCGCAATAAATGCGCTGCAGGTAGCCGTTGGCGCCTGAAGTAGCCGTTGCTCCGCAGATGCACCAGACAGTCCGATGTACACCGGACAGTCCGGTGAATTATAGCGGAGCGGCTGAAGTGAAAACCCGAGGCTGGCGAGTTCCTGAGGCCGCCCTTCCTTGGAGCACCGGACATGTCCGGTGCACACCGGACAGTCCGGTGAATTATAGCGGAGTGGTCTCTGGAAAATCCCGAAGCCGAGCAGTTCGAAGTTGGGGTCCCCTGGTGCACCGGACATGTCCGGTGGCACACCGGACAGTCCGGTGCGCCAGACAAGAGGAGCCTTCTGTTGCTCCTTTGCTCTTGTGTTGAACCCAACTCTTGGTCTTTTTATTGGCTAAGTGTGAACATTTTGCACCTGTATAACTTATACACTAGAGCAAACTAGTTAGTCCAATATTTGTGTTGGGCAATTCAACCACCAAAATTATTTAGGAACTAGGTGAAAGCCTAATTCCCTTTCAAGTTCTTATCTCTGGGATTGTTTTCACCGTTGTAGTACTTCTACCTGTAATGCGACCTAACTTACTATTTGTCTCTGCAAAACACACGTTAGTCACATATATTATTACGTTGTCATTAATCACTAAAACCAACCAGGGGCCTAGATGCTTTCAATCTATCCCTTTTTGGTGATTGATGACAACCCTACAAGATTTGTGAGAGTAGTTTGTTTTGAAGTTTCTGTCAATAGAAAGAATGGTTAGTTATACTCAGTAATCTTTGACAGAAAGAACGTGTACCATAATAATAAGAGTGAGCGCATACACATCGTAAGATTCTTATTCATATAAAAGTGAAGTTAAATTAATGAATCAAGAACTAGAAGACTGGTGATAAAATATAAGGTGAAAACATAATACACACAGTCAATCATAAGCAACGAGAGTATATATAGAGTTTGTGAGCCAAAAACACCAAGCTAGTATAAAGAGTAGCAAGCACATATATTACATCAAAATGACTCTCTACTAACTCTGTAACTCCCCCTACCTCTCACAACTCATATCTCTCCCCCTTTGGCGTCAAACACCAAAAGGGTACCCGAACCTACACATCTGAGGCGGGAGGAGGCGGCGGGGGCGCATCCGGTCGCGGTCGAGGCAGCAGAGCGAACGCCGGCGGGGGGTCAGAGTCAGTCTCGGATCCAGGATCTACGGTAGAAGCTGGAGCTGGTACTGACTCGGACTGAGGCCGCGCTGCAGAAGCTGTCGGAACTGAAGTGGTCACAGATACTGCCACAGCAGGAGTGGTAACAGCAGAAGCTGGTGGCACTGGCGGCTGAGGGCAGACAGAGCTGAGAACCGGTGACGTGAAAGACAGGGTGACCGGCCGGAGCGGAGAAGGACCAACAGAAGGAAAATGGGGTCCTGACTGAAGTGCTGGCACAACAGGAGCCTGAAGCGGAGGAGGTGGAGCAGACTGAACCGAGGGAACTGAGACACCAGAATGCTGTAGCATAAGAGCCATGAATGCCCTGCTCTCAGCCCGATCCTGAAGGAGCTGCTGCTGAAGGGAATCCTGCCTGTCCTGTATGGTCTGAAACATCGAGAGCATCCTCTCGGATAACTGCTGATGGGCTGCTGCCTGGCGGGTCTACTCGGCTACCAATTGAGCCTGCTGCTGAGTGAGAGTCTGAAGAATCGAAGCAATAGTAGGGTCAATAGCCGGAGGGGCAGCAGGGGTAGCACTAGAACTCTCAGCCTCATGATAATGTGAGCGTGGAGGCATAGGAGGCGGAGGCGGAATCCCAAAATCATCATCATCAACTGCTGCATCCTGAGCTTCGAACTGATGAAGAGCAGCATCCTCGGCCTGAGAGTCAAAAACTGGAGCAGAAGCTGGCACAGGAGCCTCAGGCGCAGGACGGTAGGACCCAAAGACAAGGCGTGAGGCCTCAAGTGTACCCTGGAACTGTGGAGGCCAAATCAGCTGCGCAAAAATGTGACACAGGTAGTGAGCATATGGCAACTGTCGACGAGCACGTATGCCATCCAAAACGGTGTCCTCGATCTCACAAATAAGGAAATCCACGACGTCAAACTCAGAGTGAGAGACCAGGGCACCAAGGAGCCAGAGCTGGATATGTGTGGTAGCCTCCCTGTATCCCATCCTCGGCAGAAGAGTCCGTCTGATAAGCTCAAATAAGTACTTGGCTGCTGTAGTGAAATCTGCCGGTGAACGTCGCGACCCATCTGAGAAGGGCGGGCGGAACAGAGCCGCGACGTGACCTGTACCCGGAGCCACACCGCCGTGAGGGCGACGAGGAGGGTCAGAGGTGCCGTAGCATAAGCTGTGAAGTCGAGTCGACGACTCGGGAAATCCAAAGAGCTGGCGAATCTGACTGGCAATAATAGTGACATCCTCTCGCTCAAAACGAAACCTCATCCAGTGATGATCTGGGTCTATCCATACAGTAGCGTAGAAAACTCGGACCCACTCCTCAACATACCTGCCGCTGGTAGTCAACAGAGTCAGAAGGCCAGACAGATATGTGAGGTGCACCTAAGAGTCAGCACCAGCGGCAAACAGAAAAGCTGGAAGATTCAAAAGCCGGTGCACTCGCAGAGCAATCTGTGCAGACATCTGAGCTCTGAAAAAGGACTCCTGAATACGGGTGCTGAAAAGGTCAACTGCAGCAGGGTCCCTCTGAGCCGGTAACCAAGACTCCACGGGTACGTATCTGAACCTACATACCCGTGCCGCTGTAGCACGCTGAAGGTCAAAAAGTCTGGGATCTGCAGCAAGTGGTCGTACCTCAGTCTCATCGCGCTCCCTGAATCGAGGTGGAGGGATAGGAGGAGCTGAAGCGGGAGCGGGAGGAGGAGCAGTGGAAGCTGGTGTAGTGGAGGTAGCGGGTATGGCTGTGGTGGTGGATGGCGCAACAGGGGTGACGGGAGCAGGCAGAGTGGGTGGTGGAGTGGAAGCAGTGGTGTGAGTGGAGGAGCGAGGCCGAGAGGCGAGACGACGAACACGGTACGCAATCTGATCTGACGGAGTCTGTGGCTGATCTCCAAGCTCGGCCTGCGCAGCGGCTGCTGCTGCTGCCGCCGCTGCACGGGCTGCTCTGTCTATACGCCGCTTCTTGCGGCCTTCCTGCTGCTCCAAGTGTATTGTCTTGCCCTTGACCTGCCTGAAGGGGCGACGGGGATCCTCATCATCGCCTCCCCCTGGCGCCGACACATTCTTCGTGCGCGGCATCCTGACCTGATGACTGCAAATGAGAGAGAGAGACTAAACACAGATCGATAATATCCGATAGAATATCAAAGGATGAGATGACTACCTGGAAAGCTCACACGAGAGGTGACGATCCAGGCAGGACAGGAGACGGCACACGGGCAATCAAGGTCACTGAAATGACAGAAGAGGTGAGCACGTATTAGTCACATAGTCATAAGTATATGAAATGTGAATAAATACATACACAGAGAAATATGGCACAGAAAACAAGAGATGAGACGATCGAGAGGTCAAACGACGTGAAAACGGCGTTTGAACGATAAAAAGTGCCATAGGAGGTTTGGAATTCGAATTGAGGCACGAAAAGACGTGGAATTGAGCCGATACTTCACAAATAGGTTTATATGGGTGAATATGAGTGAAGTGTGTGTTTGGTTTGAATTTAGGCGAAGAAAATGAGATTTGGGCACTCGGCTCGGAAACGATCGCTCGAAACGGAGAATTGGTTGAAATTAAAGCCTGGAATATCGGATGGACGTGAAATTTGGCGAATATGTTACTGGAGATGTTGTGAAGGTGCCTGAAAAATTTGGGTTCAATTGGAGCATTTTTGGCTGGTTTGGGCATTTCACCGAACACGTGGTGTGCGAGGATTTAGAGTTTTAGGGAAATGGCTATTTGAGGTGGGAAAACCCTCCCGAAGGAGCTAGGAACCTGCAGGGATGTTCAAGGCACACAGAGGAACACATATGACCACTTGGTTTCACTGGAATTCATAGGAATTTTAAATGTGCACAAAGGGGTGGAGGTGAGCTTACTAAGCTGAACAAAGAGAAGAGAGAGAGGAGTGAAGACATGGCTTCTCACCAGAGGGAGAAGGGATGAGCGCAGGAGGTCGGAAATCGCCGGAGCACGGCCGGAGACGGTGGACGCAGGGTGGTCGCCGGCGAGGGGTCTGATCGCCAGAGGCCGAGAGCAGAGAGCACAGAGGGAGAAGAAGGCCTCTGGCTCGGTCGCGGGCTGGAGGCGTTTTTTTTAAAACACGATATGGGCGCACCGGACAGTCTACAGTGCCTGTCCGGTGCACACCGGACAGCGCACAGTAGCTGTCCGGTGAACCACCAGACAGCGCACAGGAGAAAAACATTTTAGTGCGCGGCTGCCGGTGCACCGGACATTGCACAGTGCAGTGTCCGGTGCACACCGGACTGTCCGGTGAGCCCAGACAGAGGGAAAATTTGGATTTTTTTGAATTTTTTTATCTAGTTCTCAACCAAACCAAATCCCAACTTATAAACACACAAAATAACACTTGTTGGGACAGGTATTGGCACCCTCATGTATTTTCTCATATTTTTCAAAACATTTTGCCATAGGCTAGATAATTTTTAGAGAAAATAGGCAAATGGTGAAATTTGCATTTTGGCTTGCACTAAGGGTTTTCATGAGTGATTTGAGTTTTGAATACTCCTCCTAAGTGCAGTACCTCATGCATATTTCAAGAACCAACAATTGCATAAAAAGTAAGAATTTAAGTGCTAAAAGCTTAAAACTAAGACTTGTCAAGTTTAATCCGAGTTAAGCTTTTTCACTCGCTTTGTTGGCGGTTATCTCAACTAGGTTAGACAAGCCCTAGATGCAATACAAGAAATTTAAACATGCAATGCAAGCTTGACAACACCATTTGACATTTTACATAAAATTTCTGAGATCAAGAATATTTAGTTCATTCCTCAACATGCAAAAGCGGGTCTTATCAAGTGGCTTAGTGAAAATATCCGCTAATTGATCTTCCGACCTCACTCCTTCTAAAATGATATCTCCTTTAGCAACATGATCTCTCAGGAAGTGATGACGGATATCAATGTGCTTGGTGCGAGAGTGTTGTACAGGGTTATTAGCAATTTTAACAGCACTCTCATTATCACACAACAAAGGTACCTTTTCTAGAACTACGCCATAGTCTAGAAGAGTTTGTTTCATATATAAAATTTGTGTGCAACAAACACCTGCGGCAATGTATTCCGCTTCGGCAGTTGACAAGGCAACACTATTTTGCTTTTTAGATGTCCATGAAACTAGTGATCTACCAAGCAGATGGCATCCCCCAGAAGTACTTTTCCTATCAATTTTGCAACCGGCATAATCCGAATCGGAATAGCCAATTAATCAAAAGTAGCTCCTTTGGGATACCACAGACCTACGCTTGTGGTGTGCCTGAGATACCTAAGAATTCTCTTAACAGCGCAAAGATGAGCTTTCTTAGGATTAGATTGAAATCTAGCACACATGCAGACACTAAACATAATATCGGGCCTAGATGCGGTAAGGTACAATAAACTACCAATCATAGAACGGTAGAGAGTTTGATTAACCGGGTTACCTCCCTCATCTAAGTCGAGATGTCCATTTGTTGGCATGGGGGTCTTGATTGGTTTGCACTTCTCCATGTTAAACCTTTTCAACAAGTCTTTGGTATACTTCTCTTGTGAGAGAAAGTTACCATCTTTCATTTGCTTGACTTGAAAGCCGAGGAAGTACGTTAGCTCACCAATCATTGACATCTCGAACTCCTTTGACATCAACTCACCAAATTCCTTGCAATGATAGTCATTTGTCGAGCCAAAGATTATATCATCAACATATACTTGACAAATGAAAATATCACTGTTATGTTTCTTTGTGAATAGAGTTGTGTCGACGGTCCCGATCTTGAAGCCCTTTTTGATGAGGAAGTCGCGAAGGCGCTCATACCAAGCCCTTGGAGCTTGCTTTAGCCAATATAGTGCCTTGGACAACCTGTAATCATGATTAGGATATCTAGGGTCTTCAAATCCAGGCGGTTGCTCAACATATATAAGTTCATTTATGAAGCCATTTAAAAATGCACTTTTTACATCCATTTGATAAAGTTTTATATCATAGCATGATGCATATGCAAGTACGATACGGATGGCTTCCAGTCGAGCAACCGGTGCAAAGGTCTCTCCAAAATCTAAGCCTTCAACTTGAGAGAATCCCTTTGCAACAAGTCTTGCCTTGTTTCTTACAATCACACCTTAATCATCTTGTTTGTTTCTGAACACCCACTTTGTTCCAATGATTCTTGCATCTTGTGGGGGCTTCTCCAGGGTCCAAACTTTGTTACGGGTGAAGTTGTTAAGTTCTTCATGCATGGCATTCACCCAGTCCGGATTCTGTAGCGCCTCATCTATACAAGTAGGCTCAACACAAGAAACAAAGGAGTGATGTTCAATAAAAGAAGCATGTCTATGTGATCGAGTAATAACCCCTTGTGAAGGACTCCCGATGATTTGGTTTTGAGGATGAGCTTGAAGTAGTGATGAGTTTCTCCTGTTAACCACTTGGTAAGAAGATCCTGGAGCATCAACATCTTCGGCTTGTACACTTGCTTGTTCATGAGAGACAAATGTATCTTCATTTGCATGCCTCTAATCTTTTTCATCATCTTTAGGTACATTCGATGAAGAAGGCATGTCAATGTTTTGCACCTCTTCTTCATCTTCTTTTGGTTTGATAGCTCCAATAGGCATGTTCTTCATTGCTTCCCTAAGTGGCTCATCACCTACATCATCAAGATTTTCAAGTGCTCCTTGGGAGCCATTAGTCTCATCAAATTCCACATCATATGTTTCTTCTACCACGCCAGTGGCATGGTTGAATACTCGATATGCTTTGGACTTTAATGAATAACCCAAAAGAAAACCAATATCACAACGTCTTTGAAACTTCCCTAAGTGATGGCGTTTCTTGTAGATGTAGCATTTGCACCCAAACACCCGGAAGAAGGAGACGTCTGACTTTTTCCCATTTAGCAGTTCATAGGGAGTCTTCGCAAGTAGCCGGTGAGGAAATAGTCTGTTTGATGCATAACATGCAGTGTTGACAGCTTCGGCCCAAAACCTCTCCGGTGTGTTATACTCATCAATCATTGTTCTTGCAAGTGTGATCAAGGTCCTGTTTTTCCTTTCAACAACTCCATTTTGTTGAGGTGTGTATGTTGCGGATACTTTATGCTTGATCCCAATTTCATCACAGTATTCATGAATGTTGGTGTTGTCAAATTCTTTGACATTATCACTTCTAATCTTCTTGATCTTGCAATCAAATTCATTTTGTGTTTTCTTGGCAAACTTCTTGAATATAGATGCAATATTAGATTTGTCATGGAGAAATAACACCCAAGTGTATCTTGAAAAGTCATCAACAATTACTAGACAGTAGAGGTTGCCACCGGCACTTACATAATTTGTAGGTCCAAATAAATCCATATGAAGTAGTTCCAGTGGCCTTGATGTTGACATGAAAGCTTTAGTAGGATATGTATTAGCAACTTGCTTTCCAGCTTGACATGCACTACATGGCTTGTCTTTTTCAAACACCACATCCTTTAATCCTCTAACCATGTCTTTCTTTAATACCTTGTTGAGTGTGCTCATCCCAACATGTGCAAGCCTCATATGCCAAAGCCATTCAAGTGAAGCTTTGGTGAAGAGGCAAGTTCTTAAGTCTACATCTTCTGAAGTGAAATCCACTAAATAGAGGTTGTTGTATCTAAATCCCTTGAACACCATTGATTCATCATCCATCTTTGTTACAATAACCTCTGTTGGAGTGAATAAGCATTGAAGTCCAAGATCACAGAGTTGACCCACTGATAATAAATTGAAGCTCAAAGGTGCAACCAAGAGAACATTTGATATTGATAAATCATTTGAAATTGCCACCTTGCCAAGTCCTTCCAGCTTTGTTGAGTGTGCTCATCCCAACATGTGCAAGCCTCCTATGCCAAAGCCATTCAAGTGAAGCTTTGGTGAAGAGGCAAGTTCTTAAGTCTACATCTTCTGAAGTGAAATCCACTAAGTAGAGGTTGTTGTATCTAAATCCCTTGAACACCATTGATTCATCATACATCTTTGTTACAATAACCTCTGTTGGAGTGAATAAGCATTGAAGTCCAAGATCACAGAGTTGACCCACTGATAATAAATTGAAGCTCAAAGGTGCAACCAAGAGAACATTTGATATTGATAAATCATTTGAAATTGCCACCTTGCCAAGTCCTTCCACTTTTCCTTTTGAATTGTCTCCAAATGTGATTTTATCTTGTCCATCAACATTCTCATCAAGTGAGGTGAACATCCGTGGGTTGCCTGTCATATGTTGTGTGCATCCACTGTCAATAACCCAATGGCTCCCACCGGTCTTGTAGTTCACCTACATCCACAGACAATTCAAGCTTGAGTTTTGAGGGCCCTATATTGCATAGGACCAGTGACTCTTTCAAGTTGGCGCACCGGTGGTGCACCGGACTGTCCGGTGCGCCCGTGCGCAGTGAGATGCCTGTAACGGCTAGTTGGTGGGTGAGGGCTATTTATACCCCTCCACCCACCATATTCAATGTCTTGCACCCCACACTTATTCCAGCACATTGCTAGAGCATTGCAAGCACCAAAAGCCTAGTGAGGAGATTAAAGAATCTTAATCCCGCATTTGTTCCTCATTAGCGCTAGCGAGAGCCACCTAGAGCACACACCACTTGCATTAGGCTTCTCTTGGTCAAGCGAAAGTCTACGGCTTGTTACTCTTGGTGATCGGCATCACCTAGACGGCTTGGTGGCGTTGGGAGCTCGGTGATCACCGTGAAGATCTTGTTAGTGACCCGACTCAAGTTTGTAAGCGGTCTCGAGGGATCCACCGCGCCGGAGTGGCAAAGGATCATCTCGTAGTGAGCACTTGGTTCTTGCGAGGACCAAGGGGGAGCGATACCCTTGCGCGGGTGCTCCAACGAGGACTAGTGGAGAGTGCCGACTCTTCGATACCTCGGGAAAAATTGGAGGAGTCTTCTAAACCTTGCCTTACATTCCGCACTTAATACAAGCACTTTACATTGTGTATTTGTTTAGCAAGTATTTGAAGTATTGTCTTAGCATTGTTGTATTTCTAGTATTATATTCTTAGTGCTAGTTGTTGGGGTGAAGTTGGGCTCTTGCTTAGGTTTTAATTAGTGTTGATTTTTAGAAAAGCCCAATTCACCCCCCCCCCTCTTGGGCATCGTGATCCTTTCACCTTGGATCACTTGAAAGGGGTTGAGTGCAACCCTCGTCTATTGGGACGCCACAACGTAGAGTAGGCAAGTGTTGTACTTGGTCGAACCACGGGATAAATCCTCGTTTCTCTTGTGCTTGTTCTCACTGTGTCTATTATGTTTCATAAGAGCTCTCCTTCAGCCACCTGATTTCATTGTGCTAACTCTTAATCAAGTTTTGTGGCTATTAGTTTCAAGTTTTACAGGATCACCTATTCACCCTCCCCCTCTATGTGCTCTCAATTGGTATTAGAGAGCCCGAAGAGATGGATCCTAAGGGAAAGGGGATGGTGGTCAACGACAATGAGAAGGAGTCCATCTTCAACGAGCCGAGGGACGACAAAGCCAATGACTCCGGCTCGAGTCAAAAGAAGAAGGATGGAAAGAAGAAGAGGCGCATCAAGAAGATTGTCTACTACGACAGCGACGAATCTTCCCATTCTCAAAAGCACGACGAATACGAGGAGAAAAAGAAAACGGTTAACTCGAACTTTTCTTTCGATTATTCTCGTATTCCGCATAATTACAATGCTCATTTGCTTTCCATTCCACTTGGTAAACCTCCACACTTCGATGGAGAGGACTACGGATTTTGGAGTCACAAAATGCGTAGCCACTTGTTCTCTCTTCATCCAAGTATATGGGAGATAGTAGAAAATGGAATGCAATTTGATAGTTCGGATAACTCCATGTTTATCAATGAACAAATCCATAAAAATGCACAAGCTACTACTGTTCTTTTAGCATCCTTGTGCAGGGAAGAGTACAATAAGGTGAGCGGCTTGGACAACGCCAAGCAGATCTGGGACACCCTCAAGATCTCACATGAGGGGAACGACGCCACCATGCTCACCAAGATGGAGTTGGTGGAAGGCGAACTAGGAAGGTTCGCGATGATCAGGAGAGAGGAGCCAACTTAAACGTACAATAGGCTCAAGACCCTGGTCAACAAGATAAGGAGCTATGAGAGCATGAGATGGACGGACCATGACGTCGTCCGACTTATGCTAAGGTCGTTCACTGTCCTTGATCCTCATCTTGCAAACTCTATTCGTGAGAATTCTAGGTACATCAAGTTGACGCCCGAGAAAATACTCGGAAAGTTCGTAAGCGGGCGAATGATGATCAAGGAGGCAAGATGTGTTGATGAGGCGTTGAACGGCCCAATGTCGATCCACGAGCCTCAAACCGTTGCTCTCAAAGTAACAAGTAGCAGGGAGACGCTGCCTAGCAAGGTGGCGCAAGTTGAGGCGGCCGGGCTAAATGAGAATGAAATGGCCCTCATCATCAAGCGCTTCAAGACGGCGCTCAAAGGTCGCAAGGAGCATCCCAACAAGAGCAAGACGAAGGGAAAGCGCTCCTGCTTCAAGTGTGGTAAGATTGGTCACTTTATTTCTAACTGTCCCGATAATGATAGTGACCAGGAACAAGGAAAGAGCGGAAAGTGGGAGAAGAAGAAGACCTACAAAAAGGCGAAGGGCGAGGCACACCTTGGAAAGGAGTGTGATTCGGATTGCTCCTCGTCCGACTCCGACAACGAAGGACTCGCCGCCTTAGCCTTCAACAAGTCGGCTCTCTTCCCCAACGAGCATCACACATGCCTCATGGCAAAGGAGAAGAAGGTAAATACTTGAAGTACTATTACGTATGCTTCTTCAAGTGATGATGAGTCTAGTGATGATGAAGTAGACTATGCTAGTTTATTCAAAGGTTTAGATAGAACTAAAATTGATAAGATCAATGAATTAATTGATGCCTTGAATGAGAAAAATAGATTGTTAGAGAAGCAAGATGATCTTTTATATGAAGAGCATGATAAATTTGTTAGTGCACAAAATTATCTTGCTCTAGAAGTTAAAAGAAATGAAATGCTTTCATGTGAATTGTCTACATGCCATGAATCTATTTCTAGCCTAAAGAGTATTAATGATGACTTAAATGCTAAGTTAGAAGTAGCTAACAAATCTAGCTCATGTATTGAACATGTAGTAATTTGTAATAGGTGTAAGGACTTTAATATTGATGCCTGTAGTGAACACTTAATTTCCATTGCAAAATTAGATGGTGAAGTGGCTAGTCTTAATGTCCAACTTAAGACTAGCAAGAATGATTTTAATAAACTAAAATTTGCAAGGGATGCCTACACCATTGGTAGACACCCATCAATTAAGGATGGGCTTGGCTTCAAGAGGGAAGCCAAAAACTTAACAAGCCAAAGAGCTCCCATTTTCAACAAGGAAAAGGGGAAGGCTCCTATGGCTAATATTAGTCAAAAGAATCATGCATTTATTTATGATAGGAAATTTTCTAGAAATGTTCATCATGATAGGAGTTGTAATGCTTATGATTCAAATGTCATGATTGCTTGAAGTTCTTCCTTTGTGCATGGTAGAGATATGACTAGGAAAAATGTCATTCATCATATGACTAAGAGAAATGTTGTTCATGTACCTAGGAAAGCAAGTAATGAACCTTCTACAATTTACCATGCTTGCAATACTTCTTTTGCAATTTGTAGGAAGAATAAGAAAGTGATTGCTAGGAAATTAGGGGCAAAATGCAAGGGATATAAAAGTTGCATTTGGATCCTTAAGGCTATTGTTACTAACCTTGTAGGACCCAACAAGAGTTGGGTACCTAAAACCTAAGCCTAATTTGCCTTGCAGGTTTATGCATCCGGGGCTCAAGCTGGATTATCGACAGCAGATGCACAAACCACATGACGGGGGAGAAGAAGATGTTCACCTCCTACGTCAAGAACAAAGATTCCTAAGACTCAATCATATTCGGTGATGGGAATCACGGCAAGGTTAAAGGACTAGGAAAAATAGCTATTTCATCCGAGCATTCCATCTCTAATGTGTTTTTAGTTGAATCGCTCGGGTATAACTTGTTGTCCGTTAGTCAACTTTGTAATATGGGGTATAATTGCTTATTTACAAATGTAGATGTGTCTATCTTTAGAAGAAGTGACGGTTCATTAGCCTTTAAGGGTGTACTAGACGACAAACTCTATTTAGTTGATTTTGCAAAGGAGGAGGTCGGTCTAGATGCATGCTTAATTGCTAAGACTAGCATGGGCTGGTTGTGGCATCGCCGTTTAGCACATGTGGGGATGAAGAACCTTCACAATCTTCTAAAGGGAGAACATGTGTTAGGTCTAACAAATGTGACTTTCAAAAAAGGTAGACTTTGTGCAGCTTGTCAAGCAGGTAAACAAGTGGGAAATGCTCATCACAGCAAGAACGTGATGACCACATCAAGACCCCTGGAGCTGCTGCATATGGACCTCTTCGGACCCGTCGCCTACCTCAGCATCGGGGAAATAAGTATGGTCTTGTTATTGTTGATTTTTCCCACTTCACTTGAGTATTCTTTTTGCAGGATCAATCTGAAACCCAAGGAATCCTCAAGCGCTTCCTAAGGAGAGCTCAAAATGAATTTGAGCTCAAGGTGAAGAAGATAAGGAGCGACAATGGGTCCGAGTTCAAGAACCTTCAAGTAGAGGAGTACCTTGAGGAGGAAGGAATCAAGCACGAGTTCTCCGCTCCCTACACACCACAGCAAAACGGTGTGGTAGAGAGGAAGAACAGGACGCTTTTGGACATGGCAAGGACAATGCTTGGAGAGTTCAAGACGTCCGAGCGGTTTTGGTCTGAAGCCGTGAACACGGCTTGCCACGCCATAAACCGGGTCTACCTTCATCGCCTCCTCAAGAAGACTTCGTATGAGCTTCTAACCGGTAACAAACCCAACGTTTCATATTTTCGTGTATTTGGGAGTAAATGTTACATTCTAGTGAAGAAAGGTAGGAATTCCAAGTTAGCTCCCAAAGCTGTAGAAGGGTTTTTGTTAGGTATGACTCAAATGCAAAGGCGTATAGAGTCTTCAACAAATCATCGGGTTTGGTTGAAGTCTCTAGCGACGTTGTATTTGATGAGACTAATGGCTCTCCAAGAGAGCAAGTTGATATTGACGATGTAGATGAAGAAGATGTTCCAACGACCGCAATATGCACCATGGCGATTGGAGATGTGCGACCACAGGAACAAAAGGAGCAAGATCAACCTTCTTCCTCAACAATGGTGCATCCCCCAACTCAAGATGATGAACAGGTTCATCAAGAAGAGGCGTGTGATCAAGGGGGAGCACAAGATGATCATGCTATGGAGGAAGAAGCACCTCAAGCCCCTCCAACTCAAGTCCGAGCGACGATTCAAAGGAATCATCCCGTCGACCAGATTTTGGGTGATATAAGCAAGGGAGTAACTACTCGCTCTAGATTAGTTAATTTTTGTGAGCATTACTCTTTTGTCTCTTCTATTGAGCCTTTCAGGGTAGAAGAGTCCTTGCTAGATCCGGACTGGGTGTTGGCCATGCAGGAAGAGCTCAATAACTTCAAGCAAAATGAAGTTTGGACCCTGGTGCCACGTCCAAAGCAAAACATTGTGGGAACCAAGTGGGTGTTCCGCAACAAACAAGACGAGCACGGAGTGGTGACAAGGAACAAGGCTAGACTTGTGGCAAAAGGTTATGCCCAAGTCGCAGGTTTGGACTTTGAGGAGACTTTTGCTCCTGTGGCTAGGCTAGAGTATATTCGCATATTGTTAGCCTATGTCGCTCACCATTCTTTCAGGTTGTTCCAAATGGATGTGAAGAGCGCTTTCCTCAACGGGCCAATCAAGGAGGAGGTGTACGTAGAGCAACCCCCTGGCTTTGAGAATGAACGGTACCCCGACCACGTGTGTAAGCTCTCTAAGGCGCTCTATGGACTTAAACAAGCCCCAAAAGCACGGTATGAATGCCTTAGAGACTTTTTAATTGCTAATGCTTTCAAGGTTGGGAAAGCTGATCCAACTTTATTTACTAAGACTTGTGATGGTGACTTATTTGTGTGCCAAATTTATGTCGATGACATAATATTTGGTTCAACTAACCAAAAGTCTTGTGAAGAGTTTAGCAGGGTGATGACTCAAAAAATTAAGATGTCGATGATGGGCGAGTTGAACTACTTCCTTGGGTTCCAAGTGAAGCAACTCAAGGACGACACTTTCATCTCCCAAACGAAGTACACGCAAGATTTGATCAAGCGGTTTGGGATGAAGGACGCCAAGCCCGCAAAGACTCCAATGGGAACCGACGGACATGTCGACCTCAACAAAGGAGGTAAGTCCGTTGATTAAAAGGCATACCGGTCTATGATAGGGTCTTTACTTTATTTATGTGCTAGTAGACCGGATATAATGCTAAGCGTATGCATGTGTGCTAGATTTCAATCTGATCCAAGGGAGTGTCACCTTGTGGCCGTTAAGCGAATTCTTAGATATTTAGTTGCTACGCCTTGCTTCGGGATCTGGTATCCAAAGGGGTCAACCTTTGACTTGATTGGATACTCAGACTCCGATTATGCTGGATGCAAGGTTGATAGGAAGAGTACATCGGGGACGTGCCAATTCTTAGGAAGGTCCCTGGTGTCTTGGAGTTCTAAGAAACAAACTTACGCTGCCCTATCCACCGTTGAGACCGAGTATGTTGCCGCAGGACAGTGTTGCGCGCAACTACTTTGGATGAGGCAAACCCTCAGGGACTTTGGCTACAATCTGAGCAAAGTCCCACTCCTATGTGATAATGAGTGCAATCCGCATGGCGGATAATCCTGTTGAACACAGCCGCACTAAGCACATAGACATCCGGCATCACTTTTTGAGAGACCACCAGCAAAAAGGAGATATCGAAGTGTTTTATGTTAGCACCGAGAACCAGCTAGCCGATATCTTTACCAAGCCTCTAGATGAGTCAACCTTTTGCAGGCTGCGAAGTGAGCTAAATGTCTTAGATTCGCGGAACTTGGATTGATTTATAGCATACATGTGTTTTATGCCTTTGATCATGTTCCTTTATGCATTTTGTTGCTTAATTATGATGATCAAGTTGTACAAAGCAATCCCCGGACCTCAAAAGTCCATGTGTGAGTGATGCACATATTTAGGGGGAGATGTGCTACAACTTGATCCTTTTAGACTAACCATGTGCTTGAGTTTTCTCAAATTAGTCTCAAAGGTGTATTGAAAGGCAAAGGTGGACTTGGACCATAAAAGACTTCCACTGCACTCCGATGAGAGGGTAACTTACTCCAAGTTCATCTCCATGTCTCTTATTGCCTTTTGCTCTTAGTTGACAATTTTGGTGAGGCAATGAGGTTAACAGGGCCAAAAATGATTCCGTTTTGGTGCTTGATGCTAAAGGGGAGAAATTAAGGCCAAAGCAAGCAAATGGATCAGCTACCACTTGAGAATTTTGAAAATAGTAGAGTTAGAAGTTTTGATTTGTCAAAATACTCTAAGTGTCTTTTTTGTCAAAAGTTGGTCTCTTGTGGGAAGAATGTTTGTTTATGAGAAAAAGGGGGAGTTTTTGAATCTTTAATCAATTTCTCTTGAAATACCTCTCTTTATGTCTTAACAAATGTGTTTGACTTAGAGATAGGAAATTGAAGTTGAATTGCAAAAACAAACCAAGTGGTGGCAAAGGATGATCCAAATATGCCAAATTTGAATCAAAAACATTTCGTGTTCTCATTTGCATTGATGTTGCACTTCTATGTGTTGCTTTTTGTTGTGTTGGCATAAATCACCAAAAAGGGGGAGATTGAAAGGGAAATGTGCCCTTGGGCCATTTCTAAGTCTTTTGGTGATTAAGTGCCCAACACAAATGGTTTAAGTGTTAAATTGTGCCAAAGACTAAAGAAGTGCAAATCAAGTTACAAGATATGTTTCTAGACTTAGTACATTATTTTGAAGACTAATGTATTGTGTCTAAGTGCTAGAAACAGGAGAAATCAATTTGGAAAAGAGTAGGTAGTGTTCAGCCAAAGACAGCTTCGGTCTAGGTGCACCGGACTGTCCGGTGGTGCACCGGACAGTGTCCGGTGCGCCAGGACCAGTCTCGGTGAACAGTCCGCTCTCCGGACTCGACGGCGGTGTACGGCTATAAATCACCGGACTGTCCGGTGGTGCACCGGACTGTCCGGTGAGCCATCCACGGTGAAGTCGTCGCTCTCGGGAAGCAATCAACGGCGTACGGCTATAATTCACCGGACTGTTCGGTGGTGCACCGGACTGTCCGGTGAGCCAACGGTCGGCCGCACAATCCGCGCGTGACGCGTGGCCGAGCCAACGGTCTGATGGGGGCACCGGACTGTCCGGTGTGCACCGGACAGTGTCCGGTGCGCCAACGGCTCCAAATCTTCAACGGCTCGGCTGCGCCAGAATAGGAAAGCAATTAGCACCGGACAGTGTCCGGTGGTGCACCGGACTGTCCGGTGCACCACCCGACAGAAGGCAAGGATAGCCTTCCTGGATTGCTCTCAACGGCTCCTAGCTGCCTTGGGGCTATAAAAGGGACCCCTAGGCGCATGGAGGTGTACACCAAGCATTCTTTGATCATCTCTAAGCACCAAGTCTTCACTCTAGCGCATTTGATTCGTTGTGATAGCAATTTGAGCTCCTCTTAGGTTGAGAACTCCGTGTGTGAACTTAGAGCTCAAGTTGTGACTAGTGTGCGTGTTTGTGTTGTTGCTTTGAGGCTTGTGTGTGTTGCTTTTCCCTCCCTTATATCCGTGCTTCTTTGAGATCATCATTTGTAAGGGCGAGAGGCTCCAAGTTGTGGAGATTCCTCGCGAACGGGATATAGTGAAAGAAAGAAACACCGTGGTATTCAAGTGGATCCTTGGATCACTTGAAAGGGGTTGAGTGCAACCCTCGTCCATTGGGACGCCACAACGTGGAGTAGGCAAGTGTTGTACTTGGCCGAACCACGGGATAAATCCTCGTGTCTCTTGTGCTTGTTCTCACTGTGTCTATTGTGTTTCATAAGAGCTCTTCTTCAGCCACCTGATTTCATTGTGCTAACTCTTAATCAAGTTTTGTGGCTATTAGTTTCAAGTTTTATAGGATCACCTATTCACCCTCCTTTAGGTGCTCTCACTAATACTCTTTTTTGGAAGGATCGATGGATTCAAGGACAGAGGGTGGCAGATATTGCGCCAAGACTTCTTCAAGTTGTTCCGAAAAGAAGAATCAATACAAGGACAGTGCAAGAAGCTATTACTGGAAGAGCATGGATGTCGGATATTCGAGGGGCCCTATCTGTGGGGGCAATTGTTGATTATCTTCACCTCTGGAACTTACTATTAATTGCAGAATTAAGGCCGAATGTTGAAGATAAGCACATTTTCAGGTTGGCTGCCAATGGAAAATATTCGGCGAAATTTGCCTACGAGGGTTTTTTCATTGGCTCGATTCCTTTTGAACCGTTCGAGAGGATATGGAAAACCTGGGCGCCTCCTAAATGTCGGTTTTTTATGTGGTTAGTTGCTCAAAAAAGGTGTTGGACAGCTGATCGTCTTGCAAAAAGAGGATTGGATCACCCTGATAGCTGCCCTCTTTGTGAACAAGAAAGTGAAACAATAGACCATCTTCTGGTCTCTTGTGTTTTCTCAAGGGACTGCTGGTTCCCTTCTGTTGAGACAATTTGGACTGCATACTCTGTCCCTCAACCAGAAAATGACATTTCCTGGACTGGTGGAGGACAATAAGTGAAATGGCAGCTGGACAAATGAAGATGGGGATTAACTCCCTTGTTTTGCTTGGTGCATGGACCTTATGGAAGCACCGTAATCAGTGTGTCTTCGAGGGCGGCAATCCGAGTGTTGCTGCTGTTCTGGAGCAGGTTGGAGAAGAGTGAAGGTTGTGGGAGATGGCAGGGGCTAAGGGGCTTATTTTCCTAGCAGCTAACCTTCCTCACGGCTAATTTCTGTTCAAGGTTTTGTTGTGTTTTTCTGTTTTTTGAGTTTAAACCTCAGTGTTATGGTTTGTAAGGGCTTTGGCCCGACTTTTTTCTTCTTCTTAAATATAATGATATGCAGCTCTCCTGCATATTCGAGAAAAAAAAAGATCGATATCCCTGACGACCTTGATCCTAAATGAAGAATTAGGATATCAGTTTATCGCCTCAAATAACAGCACTGAAGTAGCACTCTTTGTCAGAGGATTCCATTGACTCTAGTCACTAGGTACCTGCGGGAGTTGTTTTTTCCGTATTTCTATAGTCCATGATATAAGATAATAACTTCCAACTACTGACACATTGAATGTCCATTAGAATCTTATAATCTTTTGTAATCTACTACAATATCAAGCTAACAGTACAGTATCACATTAACAGTTTGAGGAATGGGGGAAAACATACGTCTATGCTATTTGGTGAGGATCGTCTTTCCTCAATTTACTTGTTTGCTGACAGATTTGATACAAATCTCCAAGTGTTGGCTGTCTGCTGTAGGTAATTACTTGAGAACAAATAGCAAGGCCCCCTTGCTAACAGCTGGAATTTCCATGATCTACAGGTTGGCTAGCTAATATTAACTCAGTAAAAATTTAAGAACTATTACGAGTTCCCACAGAAGGTACTATCTTTGCCAAAGGTAAAGATGACCAGTGTTGTAACTATGGCTTCTGAGGTGGTATGAGTGGTGAGGGGAAGGTCGAGGCTCGGGACCACAGCGTTTGGACGCCGTCGTCCTAGGGTTAGGACAGCGGGTGGCGGTAGACACAGGGGAAGGGGAAGCCAAGCAAGGTAAATACCTGCTTACTCTTTCATTGATCAAAGGGTATATTTATAGAGCTAAGATTGCAGCCGTCCTTATCTAATATCTTATCAAACCAATTCCTTATCCTTCTAAACAAACTCTGCTTATTCTCAGCCATCTAAACAAACTCTATCCCTAGATTATGACTGACGCTTATCCATCTAAACAACTAGCTGATTTTATTAGGGCTGCCAGTCATAACAACCAGACAATCAGGGCACGCACTTGGCTCGAAAATAGAACATTTTTTTGTTTTATTTGAACGACACCAAATTGCGTGCAGAAAAGGGTTCCAATGAAACTGCACCATAACTCCATTCATTTAAATGCCCCTCATTCTAAGCCACTTATGGATCACCTGATACCAATACATTCACAGATAAGCCACTTAAGGCCTTGTTCGTTTGTGTCGGATTGGTGGGTCGGAACGATTCCGAGCCGGATTGCTTCTATAATTTATATAAACTTTGATTAGCCGGAATAATTCCGGGTGCAATCCGATGTAAACGAACAGGGCCTAAGCGATTTGCTCGCTGCAGCCAGGCGTGCAAGGGTCGTTGCTCGCAAAGCCGCCTTCGTTGCTAGTGCTGCCGCCGAAGCTGCCAATGATGCTAGTGCGACGGCTTTGGAGATGATTGTTCAAGCTGAGAAGGCGAACGCCGAGGCTGCCAAGAAAGCTCCTAGACCTCTGCGTCGTGATGTACTGATGTATGATATGCATTTTTCTTCGATCCTAAAATTACTTTGTCATTTGAAATAGGTGTGATGCGTTCATCTTGATGCTAGTTCTTTATTGTTTTAGGTGGTGAACAAACTGTGTTTGTTAGCAATTTTATTTGGTTGAATTCTATTGTTTCTGTTGTTTTCAAATCAATGGCAGTTCGTCATCACTTTCACTGATTAAATACAACTCATTTACCAAGTGCAAATGCTAAAGAGGGAACAAGGGAGGGAACACTGGGAGTACCTCGGCCTTTAGTGGTGAATCCAACCAGGAGTTGTCCACATCTGCAATGGTGAGGGAGAAGTTCGAGTTGGCACACCTTGCGCTGGGGCTGTGAGGCAAGAGTCTGCCGCGAGCACACCCTCGAAGTCGCTGACGATCTCATCGAGGGGCATGATTGGCTTCGGGTCCGACGGCGGATCCATTGCCGTCGAGGAGCACGTGAGCTCGATCCGTTCTGGAAGAAGAACGGGAACGGGCCAGCTCAGTCAAAACGTGTGATGACAGGCCGTTCAGCGGTAGATAACTGTCCAACATGGATAAAAACATAAGGATAATAGAAATACAAAGAGCAGCCTATTATAATAACAGAATTCCATATGCTTCGTTGTGAGTACTTATACCCCGTTTCAACCTCTAGGATAAACTTTACCTTCTGTTTAGCCATATAAATTGAAGTAATAAAGTTTACTTTTTAGGGTGTTTGTACTACTCTAATAAAGTTTAGCATATTAGAATAAAAAGACACTCATACCTCTAATGCGGAGAGAGAATGAAGTTAGAGGGTATGAATGGAAAATAGTGTTCTCTAGTCCACGTTTAGCTCTTTTTAGCACCTCTTGAGCAGCTTATGAGATATATAATATGTGCTAAATTTTATCACATCATTATTGACTCTCATGTTTAGATCACTAAATGACTAAAAATAGTTAAAAAAATGCTAAAGTTTATCTCTTAAGATTAAACATGTCTTACTTTACGAAGCCGAGACATGCGAATGCCGGCGTTCCAAAAGCTCGACGTTGCCTTGACGGCTTGACGTCCCGCGACTCCCGCCCGCGGCCCGCCCGTGCCCGTCTGGCGTCTATTATCTGTGGAATGATGAATCGGATCCCGCCCCGTGATCCAACGGCCGGCATGGCCCGCCCGCAAACGGCTGGCATGCAGACTTCCAGAGGCGTCAATGCCGCACGGCATTACCCCTTTCCTCTTTATTCATTTTTTTTTCTTTTTTGGTATTTTCCGGACAGTGGAGTGGAGGGCGATAGATAGGGCAGCATGGCGGCAACCTTCTGCGCTGGACCCGCCGCATCCGCGGCAGTAAACCCTAGCTCCGCCGGCTGCCGACCCCAGAACCTAACTCGGGCTGCCGTGCTGTCTGCTTGCTGGCGGCCCAGCAGGCCGACTCCCGCTTTCGTCTCCCTCCGGCGCCCCAATGCCGAGCTGCGGCCGCTGCGCGTGGCCGCCGGCTCCGGCGTTGACCCGAAGGTGAGGTATTTCAGACTTACTTTTGCGGTTAGTGGTAAGTGGCAACATGGGTTGGGTGAAAGGCATCGAAGTGCGATTAGCTTGCGGAGAATTTCGCCCTTTGGGTCAACTTGCAAGCTTGATGAGCGGACAGTAGGGAAACGCTGTTCTTGGAGAAGTTTGAAGATTTCTTTGTGGTAGTTCAAGATTCTCGTATGTATCTGTGCTATTAGGTGTCTTTTTGTTCAATAGTTTGTTCCATGACTGCTGCCACTGAAGTTTTACAAAGAATGACTGATGCATACATGAACTTTGTGTGTTAAGGCGCCATTGCTAATTTTTGCAATAAATACCCATCTTTTGTGCGCTCTTAATATACCCTGGACTACAAGTCTACAACTGCAGTTAGTCTACACTAGTTGGGGCTTGCCAAATGTTAGAGTGGACGCACCAACCAATTCAACTCAAAATCTTAAGCTGTTGGGAGAAGTTAGGCAATCCACTTATACACTTCAACACCAAATACAGAAGAACTAAAATTAGACTATTTTGCTATTACTATGACTACTCACTTAGTCACTTGGGTGGTTGGAGGAGACGGGAAATGCCTTCTTTTTTTCTGAGCTAAATCGGATAGTTTGAAGAATAGTGTGAGAAAATAGGAGGCCACGTTTTATGGCGCAGTCGTAAAGTTGCATGTCGAGCTGCTATTGCAACTTGTGAGCAATGAGAAGTAATTGAAATATTTATTTATATATTAGCAATGCAATGGGAAGAGAAACAAACCATTGGAGAATGCCCATGTTCTCTGTTGGACCTTCTCATCCATTTCATTTTGACCACATGTGCTTCATCAAGTTTCACCAAAATGAGTTTTTTTGCTGCAGGTTGTCAACGGGGAAGATTTTCCTCCCATGAAGGACCTAATTCAGCTATACAGGACAGCTTTTCTAGAAGGAAATGAGGAGGTTCTTGGTGTAGTTGAGAAGGCAATCACTGCTGTGGAAAAAGAGAAGAGTACGATAGCTTCCCAATTTGAAAGTATTACAACCGAAATAACTTCTGGGAAGGAAAAGTTTATTCGCTTAAATGCCGACCTGGAGAATTTCCGGAAACAGACTGAAAAGGACCGTGCAAAGTTAACATCAAATATACGGGTGGAAGTTGTTCAGAGTCTGTTACCTCTAGTTGATAGTTTTGAGAAAACGAATCTAGAGAACACCCCAGAGACTGAGAAGGAGCAAAAGATCAGCGCAAGCTATCAAGGCATATACAAGCAGTTAGTTGAAACACTAAGATATTTGGGTGTGGGAGTTGTGGAAACAGTTGGCAAGCCATTTGATCCTTCGGTAAGTAATATTTACCCTCCCGCCGCCTGTTCCATTCTCATGGTCTGTCTCTCTCCCTAAAATGTTGTATGCAAACAACATATTGGATCCTTTTGAACGTGTAAAAAGAATTCTGTTCCAGTGTTAATGAGTTGTTTTTATGGCCTGGTTCATACTCAAGAGATTGATCTTAGCTTTCACACAGTTTCCTGCATCTATGTTGCAGTACATGTCTTTCGGTCTAAATAATATGGGTATTTGGGAGAAAAAAACTAATAACCTACTTTCAGTGCTTACAGCTAGATAGTATGGAGATATGCATGAGAATCAAATAGCGTTACATTTATGTTCATCATATATGCAGCACTATGGGTCTCATTCTTTTGTTTTTTTTATGCAGGTCCATGAGGCCATCTCACGAGAAGCATCCATGCAATTCAAGGCAGGGATTGTCATGCATGAAGTCCGCAGAGGGTTCCATTTGAAGGAGAGGCTGCTAAGGCCTGCTACTGTGAAGGTCTCTACTGGCTCTGGCAAACAAAGTGCAAGCTCATAGGCGGGGGACAAAGATGCTGCTTTGTGAATCTGATCAAACGACCAACAGGAACTGATAGACACACATTTTTCTGTTCATAACATGCCGAATGTGTTTGATCTCAAATGAGACGGGATCAGCTATGTATGGTGTTGACAGGGAGCACCAGCTTGAAGTTTTGCTGTTGCTTGTAATCTGCTAGAATTTTGTCCACCAGAAGAGAGAGAATGAAACATTGGACATTCATACCGGATTTATATTGAGTTCCTTGCTCACTTCATTGGACATCCATACCGGATTTATATTGACTTCCTTGCTCACTTAGGATCTCTTAAAGACAGCTCTAGATTCATCAAAAATAGCCTTTTTTAATTAAAAGTTAGTCAAACGGTCTATATTTATGAAATCTAGATTCTTCAAATTAGTGAAATCAAAGGTTAGATTTGTCATTTTGGTAGAGCTTTTTAAGGGTGTTTTATCAACTCAACTTTGGTAGAGTAAGTGAAAATCGTCTACCACTGCTACTGGTTACATAAAACCAAACGGTTTGTTTTTTTTCCTTCTTCGTTCCTATACGCGTCTTCCTATCATTTTCTCCTCCGTCGGCGCCTCTCTTTGTTTTTTTTTCCTTTCTTCTTCGTTCCTGTACGCGTCTTCCTACCATTTTCTCCTCCGGCGCCTCTCTTTGTGGCCACGTTTCTAGGTCACGCTCGTGCCTGCGTCTCCTCAGCCGGCTGCTCGCCCACACCTCCTCGGTCGTGCCGCGTTTTCATTTTTTTTTCTCTCTCTCTAATTGTGTTGTACCTGTCAAAAAAGGACGAGAGACACTGATATGTAGAACCTCCTCTAAGGGCTAGTTTAGAAACTCATACCCCTTGGATTGGGGAGTGTTTTTCATGAATTACATCTGACTTCTTGCCATTGAGACCTTTTTCACACATTCACCTCTTGATTTAAAAAGGAAGTTTGTTAGAAAGAACTACACCTATTCGAAGGGATTTGCATTGATTCCTATAATCCTATCCAAACAGGTTTACAAGACACAAATCACACAGCTTACAGCACAACAAGAACATAGATATAACAAATAAACACTTTTAATTTGGAATATAGAGCTGTTTATTACAAATGAAGAATTGTTTCGGATGAATGCTCTATCGTGCTTAGGTCAATTCCCTTGAATTACATGACAGCTATACGACTACTTTTTACACCACTGTCGGGCAAGGCAGGGAGTCTGAATACATATGTCTGAACACATATGTATGGCCTGGAACATACAAGTGCATGAGGTGCTGCTGTCGCACGAGTACACGGGATTCTATTTGTTAGGCACGATCTACTGCTTTATTTCTGCCTATGCAAGTATAACTGGTATTTATCAGTCGAACTCCAGAACAGTTTCAGCAACACGAGTTGGTGCCTCAGAAGAACTTTTCATAGTCTTGAGGTTGCTGGTCCCAAACCTCCATAAAACCTGAAACCATAAAAGAAAAACATTTAACAAATAATGCACAAGGACCAAGGATCTTAGGACATGATGCATCCCCCCTTTTCTCTTTAAGAAAATTAAGGGATTAAATCGCATATCTTATGTGTCCGTTTAAAATTTTCTACACATTCAGAGTAAAAAGAGGAAACGAAAGAATGCAAGCAAGGCCACACAGTTACCAAGAAACGACAATATAATAAAACCAAATAATTGTAGAAAGGCAATGTGAAGAAGCAGAAAAGTTACCTATGTCACTAAGAGAACTGTATATTGGATCATCCATCACAGTAATGCCCTGCAGGAACAATAACCGAAAAATGATGTAAGTACTCCATTACAGATTACAGAAATGAGGTAATATATGATTCTGAAATCTTTACCATATACTTGATGGCTAAAAATAGCAGGAAATCTCACCTCTGAACCGTTTAGGTCCATCCCATCTTGAAGTTCTGCTTGTATTGATTGGTAGCATGACATATCAGCACCAAGGTAATCTGAAATTGCAAGACTATACCCATCTTGGATACCATGTAGAGCATCGGTGTTCACCGGAGGCGGGTTCATCATGCTCTCCATGCTAGAATATACCATCTCACCTCTGATTGACAGCAGATTGTATTAGTATACAGAAATGAATCAGAATAAACATATGTGGCCAGATACCACGGGGAGTAAAAAGCATGTTCAGTATACATAATAAAAACAGTTAACTAATGCATAGACTAACATGGCCAGAGATGGCTGCTCGATATAACCAGTGCACCATGCAGAAAGAACTGTGGCATAGACCAATAATAATTTGATTCAAAGACACCAATCCAACCTCAACACTGCTATGACATAGTTTCCATAATCAAAATACAAGCTAGACAGAAATCTGTAACAAGTCTGATCAATGTTCTTAAGGATAAAATTTGATTGCCACTACAGCCCAAATCCCCTAATCAATTCATGTTTCAGTAGCTATGAACGGGTGTCATGTTTTTCTTGAATGAAAATAAATGTGAAAAATGCATAGCTGCCAACCTTGTTTGCCAACAGCACATTTTTTAGAAATAACTTGTAGCTATCACTCATAATTTTCTATAAAAAGATGGTCACCTAAAGCTAAAGGTAACCAGTCCAAATCAAATTTCTTAGTCATAGGGCTCTGATTCCCCGTACTTTATCAACCCATAATATTGGAAATGAAAACAAAATATTATGTATTCTTTCACCAGGATGAAACAGCAGAGAAGAATAGCTCACTTTGATTTTGACGTGTCACAAGCACCGGCTTCAATTGGTATGTCATCTTCGATATCAATAACTTGAACTGACTTATTTCCCAACAGAAAGGGGGCACATGTGTCAGTATTATTCGGGTTGTTACCAAGAGCTGTTTCAAACTCAACTTGTTGATTATCTTGTAGGTCTACTGGACATCCAGCAGTAGAGCTTTGGCCTAAACGAGGGTCACCTCGCATGTCAACAACCTCTGGACTACCAACCAGGTTGAGATCACGTATTTTAAATGAGCTAGACTGGCCAATCTTTTCCTCTTCCACTGTAACAGCATCTTCTGCTTTGATGTTAGGTAATAACTCCGAATCAACTGTTTTCCCTTTATCGGGTGGATCGATCAACAATTCATCTTGTGGCGGTGTATCTAAATTGTAGATTTGTATTCCTTTCTCAACTTGCAAATTGAAGTTATTCTGAGAAGCAAATGTAGGAGACAGTTCATTTGTCTCATTATTATCCTCAACTTCATAATGTTGAGGGATGTTCTTCTGTTCTTCCATTTCTTCAGTTTCACCTTGTGTTTCCTTTTCATGGGATGCCACTGATTCTGCCACTTGATTGCAGATAGCGCTTTGGTTATTCTGAGAAGAAGCAAATGTAGGACACAGTTCGTTTGTCTCCTTATTATCCTCAACTTCATAATGTTGAGGGATGTTCTTCTGTTCTTCCTTTTCTTCAGTTTCACCTCGAGTTTCCTTTTCATGGAATGCCACTGATTCTGCCACTTGATTGCAGATAGCGCTTTGTTCAGCATGTTCTTGGTCTTGGCCAACCAGCTCAACTTTACTGCCTTCCTCGATGCTAGTTATGGAATTAGTGTTAGCTTCTCCATCCATTGCCATATTGGATATTTCTTCAGAAGTAACCAAATTGAGCTGTTCAGACACAGTAATTTCTCTTTGACCTGGTCCAACATTCCTGTTTGCAAGCACTGTTCGTGGTCTTGTTGGAACTCTTGCAAAACTACAATAGTTTAGCAAATTTCTAGCGTCATTAGGCAAATTGCTCTCCATAACAGAGACCTCTTCCGACATTGTGTCATCTTCAGACTTCTCATGCAAAGTACTGTCATCTTCAACCTTGTCATTCAGAACACCGCTATGTTCAAGCCTCCCATCTGAGACCTTTTCACCTGAGGATACTGGCAAATGTTTTGTCCCTGCCTCTTCAACACCAGCAGAAGAATCATTGTTGCTATTATCCTCACCATTCAATGCTTGCTCAGCTACGTCTGAATTAGACACCACACTGTTCTCCTGCATTTTGTTTGCCTCATTTTCATCCTCCACCTCTTGCAAAGCACTAGCTTTCTGCTGGATATTGCTGTTAGAACTAGCCTTTGACCCAGTATCCTCCAGCTCCGACTCCCCCATCGCCTCCACCTTCGATGATGGCCCCTCCCAAGCTACCCCCGACATGCTACTACCAACCTCGTCAATCCCACCACCGCTTTGGCGCTCCCTTTTGAACCCAGGAGGAGCCCCATCATCATCCTCATCATCATAACTCCGGATATCAGAATACCGCCTGTTCCTCCCCCTATCCTTTGTCCAATCTGAATACTTATTGTCAGCCCCAAATTTCCTTTTCCCCCTTCCATTATAGTTACTACCGTTGCTGCTACTGTAGTCGCCACCACGGTTCCGCCGTGAGCGGGCGTTACGAATACCACGCTCATCATCGATCTGCCGCCGGCTATTCCTGGCGATATGGTATGCTGGGGCTTCCTGTGTCACCGAAAGCGGCGGTGGAGGTGGAGGCGGTAGCTGGCCCCACCCACCAGCGACGACTGTGCTGCCGCGCTGCTGCAAGGAGCCAGGAGGGAGCACGCCCTTCGCCACCAGGTACTCGGCAGCGAGGCGGCCGGCTTCCATGAGCACCTCATGCTTGTTCTGCGGCAGCAGAGGCAGCGCGGCCGCCGGGAGGGGAGGAGGTGGCGGCGGGTAGAACTGTTTCTGTCCGCGGCTGTAGGCGCCGCCGCCGCGTGCGAACGGCGGCATGCGGCTGCGGCTACCGGCATGCTGATAATGCATCCGCGGGGGCTCGTACTCGGATCGCGGCAGCGGCAAGCTCACGCCCTTCTGCCGCGCCCAATCCATTCCCGCGGTGGTGGAATCAGATGCGGCGAGAGCAAATAAAGCAAACAAAATCGGAGATGAGGAATGGATAAAAATAAACAGAGGGCGTGCGAATCGAACCCCAGGCAGGCAGGACGAGGTCTCAGGTGTTGACTGCGGCGCCGGCGACGAGGGCGCCGGTTGTGACCATCGGAGCCGCGTCAAACGGAGTCGGGTTGGTGTGCCTGAATTATATAAGCTTTGTTTTTATTTGACAGAAAATAAAAGGAAGTTTGTTTGAGAGTGATATGTATGAACAGTTCGATATTTTCTCCATCTATTTAATAATGTAAACCTCGTTTCAAGTTAAGGAATCTAAATTTAACTAAGTTCGTAGAAGATATTACTATGTACGTTCCAATCTTTGGTTAAATTTATTATAAAAACACATTACATAATTAATCTAGTATCCATCTGTTTTAAAATATAGTTTTTAGTCTTTTTCGGTCTATATTTATTTTTACGATAATAAATATAGACATATATACCAACTACATTTGTAGAATAATTAATAAATATATTTTTAATCTAAAATAAATTATATTTTATAACGAAGTGAGTAATGTTTATTATATATCATAGATATTAATATTTTTATATCTATTTGGTTAAAAAAATTATTTTTATACATGTTTGGTTAAAATTAAGAAACTTTAGGATACCATATTTACATTTTTTAGGACGTAGGATGGAGGTAGGAGTAAAGAAGTTATCGCTTCGTTTGGGAGAGCTCTGGTGTCACGCACCTTCATCGTGAATGTCACCGCATATGAGGAAGAGAGCAGGAGAGGTCCGAGGAAGAAGAGCGGAAGAAATGGACGAATATTGTTCTGTTATTCGACAACTCTATTACCAGCATCTCATCGAGTATTTGTATAACAATATATTTGACACGGCCCACGGCCCATTAGTCAAGTCATCCTTCGGCTCCCGTCACCCATGTATTAGGCCTGCGCACGCGACGGCCCATCCTTCCAACAGCAGCTTCATTCGTTCCTGCGCTTGCCGATTGGTGTTCAGAGTGTACTGAAGCCGATGGTATGCTGACATTCTCCTCCCCTTGAGAAGTCGCTTGACCCCAAGCTGGCGCTGATGGAAATTGGATACGTAAAGCCTCCTCATCTTCCCAAGTCGAAAGTGATGCACCGGAGTTTGACCACCCAATCAGCACCTGCCGAACAGATTTGCCTCCGCGAAGCACCACCCTACAGTCGATAATGTGCAGAGGAACCTGAAGATGAGTGGTAGCATCGCGAAGGGTTGCACTCACTGCTTGAGGACCCACCGAACGCTTGAGCTGAGACACATGGACCACCGGATGAATGGTAGCTGAAGGGGGCAGTTGAAGTTTGTAAGCAACAGCTCCAATGCATTGGACAATGGGATACGGACCAAAGTATTTAAAACTGAGTTTATGGTTTGCTCGAGTGGCCACCGATGTTTGCACATAAGGCTGGAGCTTGAGATACACCATATCGCCTACTTTGAACTCTCGTTCAGTCCGATTCTTATCAGCTTGAAACTTCATCCTTTGTTGGGCTCTGTGAAGGTGTTGTCGTACCAACTTCACCATAAGCTCACGCTGATCTAACCAAGTCTGCAGATCGAGTTGTGTCGTCGTATCAGCTGTAGAGAGCCCAAAGTGTCATGGAGACCTTGCATATAGTACCTCAAAGGGAGACCTGCCCAGTGAAGAATGAAAACTAGTATTATACCAGTACTCGGCCAGAGATAGCCAATGAACCCACTTCTTTGGACAAGCGTGTGAAAAGCTGCAAAGAAAGGTTTCCAAACACTGATTAACACGCTCGGTCTACCCGTCCGTTTGAGGATGATAGGAAGAACTCAACTTCAATGTGGTGCCTGATAATCTGAAGAGTTCCTGCCACAGCCAACTTGTAAAAATCTTATCACGGTTTGAGACAATGGATTGGGGCAAACCATGCAACTTGTAAACCGAATCTAGAAATAATTGAGCTACTTTCAATGCTGAAAATGGATGAAGAAGTGGCACAAAATGAGCATATTTAGAGAACATGTCGACTACCACCAAAATAGTATCAGCATTGATGGATTTGGGAAGACCCTCGATGAAGTCCAAACTGATTATCTGCCATGCAGTTTTAGGAACAGGTAATGGTTGAAGCAATCCTGGATATTTGCTTCTATCAGGTTTAGACTACTGGCATACCGAGCAAGCAGCCACAAACTCTTTTATGTGGGATTTCATACCCTTCCATGCAAACAATTGTTTAATTCTTCTATAAGTCATAGGAAACCCTGAATGACCTCCAATTGGGCTGTCATGTAAAGCAGTAACTATTTGAAGTTGAAGATTCCCAGTAGCTCCAATCCACACCCTGCCTTTGTATTTGATAATGCCTGAATGTAAGGTAAAAGGGGTTGAACCCAAAACATCCACAGTCAAGGCAGCAAGAAGTTTTTGTGAATAGGCATCATCAACATAACTGTCAATGACCTGATGCATCCACTGAGGTACCACTAAAGTAATGCTGAAGCATGTTGGTTGAGGATGTGAACATCGAGAAAGGGCATCAGCTGCTCCATTGTTAGCTCCTTTCTTATAGACAATACAATATTGGAGCCCCAAAAGTTTAGAAAATACTCATTGCTGCCACGGTGTAGTCAATTTTTTCTCAGTCAGATGAGAAAGGCTTCTATGGTCAGAATAGATCACAAACTCAGAGTGTTGGAGATACTGACGCCATTTGTCTACTGCCAACAATATTGCTAGATACTCTTTTTCATATGTGGACAGTCCCTGATTTTTAACACCCAAGGCCTTACTAACAAATGCTAGTGGATGACCGCCCTGCAATAGAACTGCACATATACCTTTACCAGAAGCATCAGTTTCAACCGTAAAGGTTTTGGAAAAATCTGGTAGTACCAATACTGGAGCGGAAACGAGGGACTGTTTGAGAACCTGAAAGGCTTCTTCTTGTACTTGCGTCCACACAAACAATGCTCCTTTTTTCAGCAAATCATTAAGGGGACGTGCAATGACGCCAAAATTCCTGACAAACTTTCTATAATACCCTGCAAGACACAGAAATCCTCAAAGGTCTTTACAATTAGTCGGGGTGGGCCAAGAAGATACCACTTCCACTTTAGTTGGGTCAGTAGCCACCCCTTGTTGGCTAATAACATGTCCCAGATAAGAGATGTGTTGTTGTCCAAAAGCACACTTAGAAAGTTTGATGTACCACTGATCTTCATGAAGAATAGAAAGTACTTATTGAAGGTGATGTATATGATCTGGCCATGTTTTGCTATAGATCAAAATATCATCAAAAAACACAAGTACACATTTCCTTAGTAGAGGAGCAAGTGTAGTGTTCATAGCACTTTGGAATGTTGCTGGTGCACTCGAAAGCCCAAAAGGCATAACTCTGAACTCGAAATGGCCGTGATGAGTTTGGAATGCCGTCTTGTGTTGATCTTTAGGACTCATACGAATCTGATGAAATCCAGCACGCAAATCAAGAGTAGAGAACCAAGCAGCTCCATGTAATTCATCCAAAAATTTATCTATCACAGGAACTGGATACTTGGTCTTAATTGTTAGCGCATTCAAATGTCTGTAATCAACACAAAAACGGTATGTGTTATCCTTCTTTTTCACCAGTATGACTGAAGAAGCAAAGTCACTATGGTTGGGTTGGATAATGCCAGTTTGCAGCATATCCTCTACTTGGTGCTCTATCTCATTTTTCAATGCAGGAGCGTATCGATATGGTCTCATTTGTACTGGTCTTGCGCCCTGGATCAAAGGAATTTGATGGTCACAATCTCTGATCGAAGGCATCGCTTTGGGTACTTCGAAGACTAAAGAGAATTGAGAAATAAGCTGTTGAATATCATCAGGTAGATTAGCTACAACAGACTATTCCTTGTCAGTCAACTCTTGTAGACTGCATACTTGGATCATTGCTGACTGCATGACTGAAGATTTAACTCCTTGTAGCGTAACGAACGTCCCCTTGACTGGAAGGCTGAGCCACTTCTGGGACCAATGGAGCAGCATAGGACTATGACGTTCTAGCCAATCCATGCCAATAATGAGGTCATAAGTGGTCAGTGGTAATATCCTGAGCGTAGAAGAAAATGAGACTCCACCAATAGCCAAAGTTGCATCGACAATCTGATGAGCACAAGTCATATATGTACCATTAGCTACTTGAACTTGCAACGGTTGACACATAGAAGTTACTGCAGGAATAGATGAAGCCACTGCAGCACTAAGAAATGAATGGGTGCTCCCAGAATCCAGTAATGCTAGAATGTCAACTCCAGCAATATGGCCCACAAAATTAATGGTACGAGGAGCATCACTGCATCAGTACCATCCACAGCTGCCTGAGACAAATGGAGGGCATTGATTTCAGGTTCCTCCTCCCTAGACTCCACTTGACATTCTTCAGAATCTGAGCATTGGATCATCTGCCATAGTTCTTCCACTACATGTAACTGAACAGTTTCAGAACAATGATGACCTCGTGTATATTGCTGCCCACATTTATAACAAAGTCCTTTAGCTTTGTGATATGCATACAGAGAGGCAATCCGATCATCTGTAGAAGAAGTAGAAGAACCCCAGCATGCTTTTCATCAGGCTTCACAACAATGGGTGACTTAAGCTCTCGAGAAGTGTGTACTAGACCAAACGCCTAGCGTGATTTGAAGGCCACGTTAGAATCAGGCCATTTGGAACCTCCTTTCCTCATTAGAGTGCTAGCTTCCACTTGCAATTGAGCAAGAACCGTAGTAGTATCGAGATCGTGGGGACGTTGAAGCATAACCACTGCTTTAATATCATCTCTAAGTCCATCCACAAATTTCATTGTATAATACAAAGGATCAGACTGAACTTGGTAGGCATTCAGTTTATCAACTAACTGAAAAAACTCATCGACATAGGCAGTCACTGAACTCGTTTGTCTAATGTGGAAGAGTTGTCTAAGCAGCCATTGATGTTGATCCTTGCCAAACCTCTCAAGAATCATAGACCCAAACTCTCCCACGACATGGTAGGAGCTCTATACTCTACTGATTGCCACCAACGAGCAGCTGGTCCGGTAAATTGCATTGTAGCCACACGTATCCAAACACTAGGATCAACAGCATATATATGGAAATAGTCTTCGCACCTCTTTTTCCACAGCTTAGGATTCTCCCCGTCAAACGATGAAAAATTAAGCTTAGGTAAATTTCCCAGGCTGTTATATCTCGGTCCCTCGCCCCCAAACAAATCAGATGTATGGCCAAAATGATTCCATAAACCAGGATAATGGAATCCAGAGTGAGTATGAGGTGGGCGAGGGGGATGTATACCATTGGCCAGGAGATGGTTTGGGACTGGATGATACCTAAATCCATACTCCTGTGGTTGTGGAGCAGCGCTGTGCCCGTAGTTCATGGCAGGAGGAGGACCCAAAACGCTCTCCTGGCCCTTTTGCTCTTCGCCTCTAGTGCGCTCCAGAAGATGTGTCAATCGAGAGAGTTCTGAACGCAGCGTGTCGATGGAGACTGTGACTTCGCCCACCGAGTGTTCGATACGTGGCCTCCAAGACTCGAGGTCCGAAGTAACGCTCTCCGACACGACGACCCGTGCAGTTGTCTCTGCAACCATATCGTCCACTCGGTCCAATGTCGTCTTCTTGAATTCTACAGCCTGTGCGTCGACCAGCGCTCCCACGGAGCGCGTGAGCTCCTATCGGAAGACTTCAATCTCACCATCGCCCAACTTCTCTTGTAACTTGGCGATGTTATATTCATTCGTCGCCACTGTCCTCTACAGATGGGTCCACTTGTGGTCTTGCGACTCGAGACGGTCGCATAGCTGTTGAAGAAGCTTGGACTGAGCCGTGAGCGTCCGCGACTGCACCTCGATGGACTTGGACTGTGCCTCTAGCGCATCAGTGATGCTTGGATCCGACGCACCCGCCATCTTCGCTCGTCGAGTGTAGTAGCACGGCGCCGCTCAGATCAGGAACTGAACTGACCTTTGATACCACTTGTCACGCACCTTCGTCGTGAATGTCACCGGATATGAGGAAGAGAGTAGGAGAGGTCCGAGGAAGAAGAACGGAAGAAATGGACGAATATTATTCTGTTATTCGACAACTCTATTACCAGCATCCCATCAAGTATTTGTACAACAATATATTTGACACGGCCCACGGCCCATTAGTCAAGTCATCCATTCGGCTCCTGTCACCCGCGTATTAGGCCTACGCACGCGGCGGCCCATCCTTCCAACAGCAGCTTCATTCGTTCCTGCGCTTGCCGATTGGTGTTCAGAGTGTACTGAAGCCGATGGTATGCTGACACTTGGCTTCTCTATAAATAGCTCTGACCCTAGCTTTTCTAAATGAGTAGCTCCTCGGTAGAAGCTAGTGTTTTCTTGCAAATCGTTTGACAAAATGGTTCCTTCTATATTTTTTGATTTGGTGTATAAGGCAAATGTGAAAGTCACTACACGCTATTACCGAACTGCTCTTAGAACAAGCTCCCTGGACACTGCTACTTGCTGAAACTAAATCTAAAGTATTAAAAGCCGCTCGAGTTTGAGCGCCTCTCTGTGCTTCACGCCCGAATAACCTTTCGTGAGCCGACGCGTGCCCCAGTGGTCGGACCCAAAATTTTTTCTTCGTTTCAGCTGAGCTGTGCCCGTGCGGCCGTGTGTCACGTCCGCGGTATGCCCCTCTCCCCACTCTGATGGTATGACCCACCAGGCCATCGTCCCACCGCCCATTCAGATTCTGACGACGTCCCTCCCGTTGCCTCCTCCTGAGTCCTGACCTCGGCGTCGTCGCTCGAGCTGGCCCTGCGTCCTCTGCGTTCGATGGGGCGAAGCTTTGGGACATTGCTGGTGCCAAAGAGTGCGTCTTGGATCTCAGCACAAAGGGTCTCGTGTCGCGCTTGCTGCCACCCACGCTGTTGGCGCCCCTGCTTATGCCCGGTTGCCTCGTGCCACCAGTCAGGTACCTTCTAAATCCCTAACCTTCTCGAGCTCTTGGCTCAGTGCGTCAAGCAGGCCAATGTGCTCCAGTGTGTGAAGAAGACATATGTCTCGGCGGCTAAGTACCTCAAGGTATTTCAGCCACTGCTCTTTGAGGTCTTGAGGAGGTCAAGGCACAGATCATCTATGGACGTGGTGATGACAAGGAAGGTTAGGGCGTGCACGACTACAGTTTGTTTTTTCCTCACCTCACCATGTTGCTTATTCTTAATTTGCTGGTGAGTTGCCAAGATTTTTTATCTATGTTTTGGCCACGTGTGGTGTATGTAGAAACTGTGTGCTGGTGGCTTACATATTTCAACTTTTGTGGCAAGTAAAATTCAAGATCTGAATGTTGCAGAGCCTATGGAGTCTATAAGAACATTTTGCTTCCATTATTGCAAGTCAAAATAGCTTGTTGTGGATACTGAAGGCGAGTATTTTTAAAAGCTCATTTTTCTCTTGGCAGGTCTTTCACGCAAATCCTTTGTTCTTATTTAGGTCTCTTATTTTTTACCACTATTAATTTACATTGTTAATGATTACCTGTCTTGATTAGTTATATGAAAATATTGTAGATACCTGAGCTGTCTTAGCTATATGCTTTTCTTTTGAATGACATGTAGATTGAACAACATACACCATTTAACAGTAATGTTTAATTGTTTGATTATATTGTTTCTTGTAGGTTTTATCTGCTTATTTGTAGGACCCTAGGAATAGGAAAGACAAACTATTCTTGGACTCCTTAGTGCTGTTCTCCATTCTGCTCCTGCAAGAGTGCAGGTCAAGTAAAAAAAGTCACTTTATTCACTTATTCTTTATATTTTGGTGTATGTAGTAATTTTATTTTTTAGGACAAAAAAGCTTCATGTTTATCAATTGGGTAGAAATGTCAATGAGTAATTTGAGAAAAGAAATATTAGTATCTTTGGCCACAACTCCCACAATGCACTATTAACGTTACTTACCAGTGCTGCCAGAGTCAACCAAAGGAACCATTCCTGAAGGTCAGGTTTCTTTTTGATAAAAAAAATCAAAGTTTACTAATACGTCAAGCCTCTGAGAAACTGATTACATAAATAGAATTATTCACTGATAGGGCACAAGATCTTTAAATTCTGTATGCCAGTATGAAAGATTCAGTGGCAGTGGCATAGAACTAAGACACAACAAAAAGGTTATGAGAGTGACAATTATCCTGCCAAGTAGTGGTTCTATGAATTAAGACTTGGAAGTTCAATTGGTTTGATCTTACAGATAGACACCTTTTTTACATCACAAATGGAAATGCATATAATAAAATTTTCTTTTGTCTCCATTTACATCACATATGCTCACAAGTATGAAGTATTCTTGTACAGAGCAACACTGCTAAAGAAACAATGTTGTTGTCTCGGGCGCCGCAATGTTCTAGTAAACTGCATTCAACGAGCATTGGGGAAGGAGCTGCGAGGCGAGAGTCCTGTTGTGTTTGGCTGTGCGAGCGCAAGGATCTACTAGGGACACCACGTGTGCAACAGCGAGAAGAGAGGGCTACGTGGTTGTGGAGATGTCAGGAGCTAGTTTTGAGGCTCCGGCTCCAACAATCCAAATCAGCTCTGACTCTCTACGCGAAGCTGTTTTTTGGACGCCGTTTGGGATGGCTTCGGAAGGAGCCAGAGCTGGAACAGACATCTAGTCGGTCGATGTGATTGGAGCGAGAGGTGCGCTCTCGGCACACGTGTTTTCTTATCGTCACAGTTGATGCGGATGCGGTTGTTGGCAAAAGACAGGTCACAGATGAGCTAGAGAACTACTTTGGTCAATCTGTGTGTAGAAGGGTCATTTGTGTGTAGATTGTGATTCGGATATGAGTTAGGGTAGTATCAACATGTACTCGTACCCATACTTGTCTACCCAACGATTAAATGTTCTTGCCCATTAATATACCTATGGTTGTGGGTATAGAAATCATCACATACCCGTCTTCATATTGGGTAAAACCCGTCAGATATTCGGGTTTTGGAGACCCATTACCATCTCTAGCACACCATCTCTAGAAAGCCTAATATTGTACCACCTCAGAGGAATAGAGCTGTTTTCGCCATCGCGTTCTGGAAATTACAATATAAAATCATAGTCCCTCGGAACCCTGTAGTGCTCTAAGCTTTGGGGTGTTCCTACACTTGAGTTCTTTTGACCACCATCGTTCATAAGAATGATCTAAGACCTGGGCTAAGGGCCCTCACCGGCTCTGAGATCTCTAAGGCTATTACTCATCTTCATCTTTTATTTCAAACTTCACTCTGTATAGTGCAGTCTACAGTGTAAAACAGTGCAAAACAATTAAACAGTGTTTTGCATGACCATATGCATTATCTACTGGCCATAGCCTAAGGTCCCTGTTGGGCGCCTACATTACCGAAGGTCCTCAAAATATTTGTATTACATAATTGTGTTTCAGGTGTATAATGAAAGCCAGACGAAGCAGGTCTTCGGCTATTTCAGGCATACGATACAAGCTGAGCGAAGTTGTCCGTCAGCCGAAGCTACGTAAAGAGAAGCTTCATCTATGCGCACAAAAACAGAGATACGAGTTGAGGTAGCCAGCTTCAGTGGAGAAGAGGTCTCAGGCAAAGAACGACAAGGGCGTATTAAGTGTGAATAAAGGGAAAAACGGCAATATCCCTATAACATTTGTAAACAATGAGTATAGAGCCTTAAGGGGCGCAATTATAATTTTGTACAAAGGCGGTTCATCTTCCCTATAAATAGATGAACACTGTCTGCATAAAGAACCTTTTCAAGGGCCATAGTTCCGTATCATTTATCCTTCAAGGAACCTTCGCACTACCTTCTGTTAAAGAGCCAAAGATATGCTTGTAAACTTATCTAGCATAATGGGAGATGAAATTAAAATGATAAGGGGAAGAATATGAGTTTTCATACTCTATTGTGTTGTCAATCCATTACGCATCACTTTTGTTCATCTTTATATTCGAAAATCTCAATCCTCCACATTAACACTTTAAACAAGTGTTGAGCTTAGGACGATGGTTCACATTCCTAACTTATGTTGCCTTGATTTTCAATGCCTTCAGGGGATTGAGATCATGTACCCAATAGTCCCCGTCCTTGCATAATTAAATGGTCGGACCATGGACCCTTCGAGGGGACAAAGGAGCTCCAACAATGGCTAAGTATGGAAGCACTTGCAAGTCAAATGGAAGGAGTTGGCCCTCGATAAAGGCATGGCAACCCCCAATGGTACAATGCCACATTCAAGGTCTACTCCCAAGCGACTCATGCTAATAGCACTACAAATAAGGATTTTGTATATCGTATTAAATGTGGTGTGTGATGTTACGGTCTAATACACACTGTAGTTATGACTTATGCACCAGGCGTACTCAAGTCCATAATTCGATACGTGGCATCGACTTTGTAGCCATGTATGGGCATGCTAGTATACCTTAAAGTATTATCAAGTACAAATTGCTACAACAATTACCAACTATGTGTAGCCAATGATGTTGACCTGAGAGCACTTAGAGGGGGTGAATAGGTGATCCTGCAAAAATCAACTCTAAACAAGACAAACTTGGTTTATAATCAGTGTTAGTGAAAGCTAAAACCAAGTTGTTATGAGTAGAGATGGAGAGAGAGAGGAGAACTCTTAACTTTATTGCTCCTTTTAAATGTGTATCAAACTTAGGAGCAATAACACAAGTGAATATGAGAACTCAAGAAGTCAATAATCGCAATAAAGTAAATGGACAGTAGACACGACGATTTTAACATGTGGTTCGACCAATGCCTACTCCACGTTGGGGTGTCCTCCTTCGGTCAAGAGTTGCACTCAACCCCTCTCAAGTGATCCAAAGATCAAACTTGAGTACCAAAGTTATCTTCCTTATATCAAATCTCCTTTGTGAGGAATATCCATAAGTTGGAGTCTCTCACACCTTACACAAATGATCTTAATCAAAGCACAAGAGTAAGAGGGCGTATCAACACACACACAAGAACTCAATTCGCAGCAACAACACACACACACACACGAGTAGAGAAAAGAGCGCAAGAGTCAACACGCTAGAGTCATAGCTCAAAAACGCACTCAAATCTCTATTTAGTGAAACAACATCATGGTCGCGTAGTCTTGGAGTTGTAGTATGCTCAAAGTATGATTTTGTTACAGCTCTATGTGCCTAGGGGGTCCTTTTATAGCCTAAGGGACCAATGAGTTGTTTGATCTTCATTTGGAAGGCCTTGGTTGCCTTCTGTCCTCGGGTGCACCGGACTGTTTGGTGCACACCGGACACTCTATAGTGCGTGATTCCCTTCCTTTCCTAGTGAAGCTGATCGTTGCCAACCGTTGGCCCCACGGCACACCAGACAGTCCAGTGGCGCACCAGACAGTCTGGTGCTACCTGCTGACCGTTGGCCCAACACACGTGGCAGCCGTTGATTGCGCGCCGATCGTTGATGTAGGCAAGAGAAGTTGGTTGCCTGGCTCACCGGACAGTTCGGTGAATTATAGCTAGAGCGTCCGACCAATTTCTTGAGAGTGGCCAGTTCACCTGGCTGGCCAACCTGGGCACCAAACACTGTTCAGTGCACATTGGACAGTCTGGTGCTCCCCAGACTGGTGCAAGTATGGCCAAACTTCTTCACTCCAATTTGTCTCGACTTGGAGAGTTTCCTAGCACTTAGATGAACATAGTTAGCAACTAAAACAATTTACTAAGTTCCAGAATCATACCTTGTTCCTTTAATGCAATAGGATTTGCAATGTACACACATATGCACTTTTCCTATGTTTATCAATTTGCCTTACAATACATGTGCTTATGCTCATACATCAAGATGTTAGCCAAAGACAATGTGTTGTGCATTTAATCACCAAAACAAACTAGAAATGGCCCAAGGGTACATTTTTCTTTCATGGCCCGGTGCTCGTCGATATGATATAACATAACTGCCCTTATGGCAGATATGTTTGCCACTACAACAGGGTATCCTTGAAACTGTGCCACAACCAAAGGCATGGTATTGTGTATGACTACATGACTAGTATAAGATTGGGGTTGTTGGGCCATAGCTGATCAAGATCCATGGTCTAGCTGATATGCAATACTCTCTCTTCTCTTGGTCTATAAAAGAGGGAGTAGTTCAACGTAAAAGGGGGACTTAGATTCAGATTTAATTCAAAAGAAGAAAAATAAGAACCTAACTAGATCTTAACAAAATTCACAATCTTTTAAGGACAAGAATAAAGGTGAACTAGGGACCATCAGTCTAGAACTCTCACCAGAACCAAACAGAAAGGGAGAGTTAGGAGGTCACTGTGCTTAGTTGGTACTTGAGCTTGTGAAAGTCGCCTAGAGGGGGGTGAATAGGCAGATCTGAAATTTATAAACTTTAAGCACAACTACAAGCCGGGGTTAGCGTTAGAAAGAAAAGCGAGTCCGAAAGAGAGGGCGAAAAATAAATCACAAGCAAATAGAGAGAGTGACACGATGATTTGTTGTACCGAGGTTCGGTTCTTGCAAACCTACTCCCCGTTGAGGTGGTCACAAAGACCGGGTCTCTTTCAACCCTTTCCCTCTCTCAAACGGTCACCTAGACCGAGTGAGCTTCTCTTCTCAATCAATTGGGACACTTAGTCACCACAAGGACCACCACACAATTGGTGTCTCTTGCTTTGATTACAAATGTCTTGGGAACAAGAAATGGAGGAAGAAGAAAAGCGATCCAAGCGCAAGAGCTCAAAAGAACACGACAAAACTCTCTCTTCTAGTCACTATTGCTTTGAGTGGAATTGGGACTTGGAGAGATTTTGATTCACTCTATTGTGTCTTGTATTGAATGCACTAGCTCTTGTATTGAATGTGTTGGCTGAAAACTTGGATGCCTTGAAGTGTGGTATACCCCCAACCACCAAAGTGGCCGTTGGGGAAGGCTGCTGTCGAAGAGCGCACCGGACACTGTCCGATGCGCCAGCCATGTCACCCAACCGTTAGGGTTCGACCGTTGGAGCTCTGACATGTGGGGCCAATGGACAGTCCAGTGGTGCACCGGACAGTCACTGTTCACTGTCCAGTGTGCCTTCTAGCGCCTGCTCTGACTCTGCGCGCGCTGTCTACGCGGTGTTCACGCACTGTTCACTTTTGCAGACGACCGTTGGCGCTGTTAGCCATTGCTCCGCTTGGCACACCGGACAGTCCGGTGCTACACCAGACAGTCCGGTGAATTATAGCGGAGAGGCTCCCCGAAAACCCGAAGCTAGCAAGTTGGAGTTGATCCACCCTGGTGCACCGGACACTGTCCGGTGGCACACCGGATAGTCCGGTGCGCCGTACCAGGGCATCCTTCGATTTTCATTGCTCCTTTCATTTGAAAACTTTCTTATAACTTTGTATTGGTTTGTTGTGAACCTTTGGCACCTGTGGAACATATATTCTATAGCAAACTAGTTAGTCCAATAATTTGTGTTGGGCAATTCAACCACCAAAATCATTTAGGAAAAGGTTTGACCCTATTTCCCTTTCAATCTCCCCCTTTTTGGTGATTGATGCCAACACAAACCAAAGCAAATATATAAGTGCAGAATTGAACTAGTTTGCATAAGGTAAGTGCAAAGGTTGCTTGGAATTAAACCAATTTATACATTCATAGGATATGCATGTATTGCTTTATTTCTTTTAACATTTTGGATCACGCTTGCACCACTTGTTTTGTTTTTGCAAACTCTTTTGGAAATTCTTTTCAAAGTCTTTTTGAAAATAGTCAAAGGTAAATGAATAAGATTTCAAGAAGCATTTTCAAGATTTGAAATTTTCTCCCCCTGTTTCAAATGCTTTTCCTTTGACTAAACAAAACTCCCCCTTAATGAAATTCTCCTTTTAGTGTTCAAGAGGGTTTTGGATATTAATTTTGAAAGATGTCATACCAATTTGAAATTATATCAAAAATAAGATACCAATTAAAAAACTTCTTTTAATACCAATGAAAAGACTATTTTTGAAATTGGTGATGGTGCGGTCCTTTTGCTTTTGGGCTAATACTTTCTCCCCCTTTGGCATGAATCGTCAAAAATAGATACTTTGTGAGTGAAATATAAGCCCTTATACTTTCTCTCCCCCTTTGGCAAACAATATATGGGTGAAGATTATACCAAATTGGAGAGCGTGCAGAGTGTCGGCGAAGGATAGATAATTCGATGGAGTGGAGTGGAAGCCTTGTCTTCGCCGAAGAACTCCATTTCCCTTTCAATCTATGACTTAGCATGAAAAAAACTTGAAAACCACATTAGTCATAGCAAAGAAAAGAGAGATGATCAAAGGTACATGAATGAGCTATGTGTGCAAAATATCAATCAAAATTCCTAGAATCAAGAATGTTTAGCTCATGCCTAAGTTTGGTAAAAGTTTTCTCATCTAATGGCTTGGTAAAGATATCGGCTAATTGTTCTTTGGTGCTAACATATGTAATCTCGATATCCCCCCGTTGTTGATGATCCCTCAAAAAGTGATACCGAATGGCTATGTGCTTAGTGCGGCTGTGCTCAACGGGATTATCCGCCATGCGGATTGCACTCTCATTATCACATAGGAGATGGACTTTGGTTAATTTGTAACCATAATCCCTAAGGGTTTGCCTTATCCAAAGCAATTGCACGCAACAGTGACCTGCGGCAATGTACTCGGCTTCGGCGGTAGAAAGAGCTACTGAGTTTTGTTTCTTTGAAGCCCAAGACACCAGGGATCTTCCCAAGAACTGACAAGTCCCTGATGTGCTCTTTCTATCAATTTTACACCCTGTCCAATCAGCATCTGAATATCCTATTAAATCAAAAGTGGATCCCTTGGGGTACCAAAGACCAAACTTAGGTGTATGAACTAAATATCTCAAGATTCGTTTCACGGCCCTAAGGTGAACTTCCTTAGGATCGGCTTGGAATCTTGCACACATGCATACGGAAAGCATAATATCCGGTCGAGATGCACATAAATAGAGTAAAGATCCTATCATCGACCGATATACCTTTTGATCTACGGATTTACCTCCCGTTTCGAGGTCGAGATGCCCATTGGTTCCCATGGGTGTCTTGATGGGCTTGGCATCCTTCATCCCAAACTTGGTGAGTATGTCTTGAATGTACTTCGTTTGGCTGATGAACGTGCCCTCTTGGAGTTGCTTTACTTGAAATCCTAGGAAATCCTTCAACTCCCCCATCATAGACATCTCGAATTTCTATACCATGATCCTACTAAACTCTTCACATGTAGATTTGTTAGTAGACCCAAATATGACATCATCAACATAAATTTGGCATACAAACAAATCATTTGCAATTGTTTTAGTAAAGAGAGTAGGATCGGCTTTTCCGACTTTGAAGCCATTAGCGATAAGAAAATCTCTTAGGCATTCATACCATGCTCTTGGGGCTTGCTTGAGCCCATAAAGTGCCTTAGTGAGTTTATATACATGGTTAGGGTACTCACTATCTTCAAAGCCGGGAGGTTGCTCAACATAGACCTCCTCCTTGATTGGTCCATTGAGGAAGGCACTTTTCACGTCCATTTGATAGAGCTTAAAGCCATGGTAAGTAGCATAGGCAAGTAATATACGAATTGACTCAAGCCTAGCTATGGGTGCATAGGTTTCACCGAAATCCAAACCTTCGACTTGTGAGTATCCCTTGGATACAAGTCGGGCTTTGTTCCTTGTCACCACACCATGCTCATCTTGCTTGTTGCGGAAGACCCACTTGGTTCCTACAACATTTTGATTAGGACGTGGAACAAGATGCCAAACCTCATTCCTCGTGATGTTGTTGAGTTCCTCTTGCATTGCCAACACCCAATCCGAAACCCTTAATGCGTCTTCCACCCTGTATGGCTCAATAGAAGACACAAAGGAGTAATGTTCACAAAAATGAGCAACACGAGATCGAGTGGTTACCCCTTATGAATATCGCCAAGGATGGAGTTTACGGGGTGATCTCGTTGTATTGCTTGATGGACTCTTGGGTGTGGCGGTCTTGGACCCTCATTATCTTCCTTGTCTTGATCATTAGCATCTCCCCCTTGATCATTGTCCTCCTCTTGAGGTGGCTCCTCTTGATCTTCATTTTCATCATCTTGAGCTTGATCCTCATCTTGAGTTGGTGTAGATGCTTGCATGGAGGAAGATGGTTGATCTTGTGCTTGTGGAGGCTCTTCGAATTCCTTAGGGCACACATCCCCAATGGACATGTTCCTTAACGCGACGCACAGAGCCTCTTCATCATGTAGCTCATCAAGATCAACTTGCTCTACTTGAGAGCCGTTAGTTTCATCAAACACAATGTCACAAGAAACTTCAACTAGTCTAGTGGACTTGTTAAAGACTCTATATGCCCTTGTGTTTGAGTCATAACCAAGTAAAAAGCCTTCTACAGCCTTAGGAGCAAATTTGGATTTTCTACCTCTTTTAACAAGAATAAAGCATTTGCTACCGAAAACTCTAAAATATGAAACATTGGGCTTTTTACCGGTTAGGAGTTCATATGATATCTTCTTGAGGATTCGGTGAAGATAGAGACGGTTGATGGCGTAGCAAGCGGCATTATTTGCTTCCTCCCAAAACCGATCCGAAGTCTTGTACTCATCAAGCATGGTCCTTGCCATGTCAAGTAGAGTTCTATTCTTCCTCTTCACTACACCATTTTGTTGTGGTGTGTAGGGAGAAGAGAACTCATGCTTGATGCCCTCGTCCTCAAGAAAGCCTTCTATTTGTGAGTTCTTGAACTCCGTCCCATTATCGCTTCTAATCTTTTTGATTCTCAATCCGAACTCATTTTGAGCCCGTCTCAAGAATCCCTTCAATGTCTCTTGGGTTTGTGATTTTTCCTGCAAAAAGAATACCCAAGTGAAGCGAGAATAATCATCCACAATAACTAGACAGTACTTACTCCCATCGATGCTTATGTAAGCTATCGGGCCGAATAGATCCATGTGGAGTAGCTCAAGCGGCCTGTCAGTCGTCATGATGTTCTTGTGTGGATGGTGAACACCAACTTGCTTCCCTGCTTGACATGCGCAACAAACCCTGTCTTTCTCAAAATGAACATTTGTTAGTCCCAAAATGTGCTCTCCCTTTAGAAGCTTGTGAAGATTCTTTATCCCAACGTGGGCTAGTCGGCAATGCCAGAGCCAACCCATGTTAGTCTTAGCAATTAAGCAAGTGTCGAGTTCAGCTCTATTAAAATCAACTAAGTATAGCTGACCCTCTAACACTCCCTTAAATGCTACTGAATCATCACTTCTTCTAAAGACAGTAACACCTATATCCGTGAAAAGACAATTGTAGCCCATTTTGCATAATTGAGAAACTGAAAGCAAATTGTAATCTAAAGAATCTACAAGAAAAACATTGGAAATAGAATGGTCAGGAGATATAGCAATTTTACCAAGTCCTTTGACCAAACCTTGATTTCCATCCCCAAATGTGATGGCCCTTTGGGGATCATGGTTTTTCTCATAGGAGGAAAACATCCTTTTCTCCCCAGTCATGTGGTTTGTGCACCCGCTATCAATTATCCAACTTGAGCCCCCGGATGCATAAACCTGCAAAACAAATTTAGACCTTGTTCTTAGGTACCCAAACGGTCTTGGGTCCTTTGACATTAGAAACAAGCACCTTGGGTACCCAAACACAAGTCTTTGAGCCCTTGTGTTTGGCCCCAACATATTTGGCAACTACTTTGCCTGATTTGTTAGTTAAAACATATGAAGCATCAAAAGTCTTAAATGAAATAATAGGCTCATTTGATGCAATAGGAGTTTTCTTCTTAGGCAATTTGATATGAGTGGATTGCCTAGAACTAGATGCCTCACTCTTATACATAAAAGCATGATGAGAGCCAGAGTGAGACTTCCTAGAATGAATTCTCCTAATTTTGTGCTCGGGATAACCAGCAGGATATAAAATATAATCCTTGTTATCCTGAGCCATGGGAGCTTTGCCCTTAACAAAGTTAGACAATTTCTTAGGGGCATTAAGCTTGACATTGTCTCCCTTTTGGAAGCCAATGCCATCCTTAATGCCAGGGCGTCTCCCACTATAGAGCATGCTTCTAGCAAATTTGAATTTTTCATTTTCTAAGTCATGCTCATTAATCTTAGCACTAAGTTGAGATATGTGATTATTTTGTTGTTTAATTAAAGCTAGGTGATCATGGATAGCATCAACATTAATGTCTCTACATCTAGTACAAATAGTAACATGATCAACACTAGATGTAGAGGGTTTGCAAGCATTTAATTCATCAATTTTAGCATGTAAAATGGCATTCTTATTTCTAAGATTGGAAATAGAAACATTGCAAACATTTAAATCCTTAGCCTTAGAAATTAATTTATCATTCTCAATCTTAAGGCTAGAGAGAGATTCATTCAACTTGTCAATTTTAGCAATCAAATTAGCATTATCATTAAGTTTGACAGGAGAATCATCACTAACATTTACTTTCTCAACCTTATCAATTAATTTAGCATTCTCATTTCTAAGGTTGGAAATAGTATCATGGCAAGTGCTTAGCTCACTAGTTATTTTTTCACATTTATCTACTTCCTGAGCATAAGCATTTTTAACCTTAACATGCTTCTTATTTTCTTTAATTAGGAAGTCCTCTTAGCTATCCAAGAGTTCATCCTTCTCATGAATAGCTCCTATCAATTCATTTAATTTTTCTTTTTGTTGCATGTTTAGGTTGGCAAAAAGAGCAAGCAAGTTATCATCATCATCACTAGAGTTCTCCTCATCACTAGATGTTGCATATTTAGTGGAGGCTCTAGATTTTACCTTCTTTTTGCCGTCCTTTGCCATGATGCACTTGTGGCCGACGTTGGAGAAGAGGAGACCCTTGTTGACGGTGATGTTTGCGGCGTCCTCGTCGGAGGAGGAGTCAGTGGAGCTCTCATCGGAGTCCCACTCCCAGCAAACATGGGCATCACCACCCTTCTTCTTGTAATACTTCTTCTTCTCCTTCCTTCTTCCCTTCTTGTCGTTGCCCCTCTCACTGTCACTAGAAATAAGACATTTTGCTACAAAGTGACCGGGCTTACCACACTTGTAGCAAACCTTCTTGGAACGAGACTTGTAGTCTCTCCCCTTCCTTTGCTTGAGGATTTGGTGAAAGCTTTTGATGATTAAAGTCATCTTCTCATTGTCGAGCTTGGAGGCGTCGATGGGGAGCCTACTTGACGTAGACTCTTCCTTCTTCTCCTTCATCGCTTTGAAGGCGACGGGTTGCACCTCGGGTGTGGAGGTGGCGCCACGCTCGATGATTTGTTTGGAGCCTTTGATCATCAACTCAAAGCTCACAAACTTTCCTATCACTTCCTCGGGAGACATTAGTTTATATCTAGGATCACCACGAATTAATTGAACTTGAGTAGGCTTAAGAAAAAAGGAGTGATCTAAGAATAACCTTGACCATTTCATGGTCATCCCATTTGGTGCTCCCGAGGTTGCGTACTTGGTTCACCAAGGTCTTTAGCCGGTTGTACATGGCTTGCGGCTCTTCTCCTTGGTTGAGCATAAATCAATCGAGCTCCCCCTCGATCGTTTCCCGTTTGGTGATCTTGGTCACCTCATCTCCTTCGTGCGCGGTTTTGAGCACGTCCCAAATCTCTTTGGCACTCTTCAACCCTTGTACCTTATTATACTCCTCTCGACTTAGAGAGGCGAGGAGTATAGTAGTGGCTTGGGAGTTGAAGTGCCGGATTTGGGCTACCTCGTTCGAGTCATAGCCTTCATCCCCCACGGATGGTTCTTGTGCACCAAATTCAACAATGTCCCAAATACTAGCATGGAGCGAGGTTAGATGGTGCCTCATTTTATCACTCCACATACAATAATCTTCATCGTCAAAAACCGATGGTTTGCCTAGTGGGACGGAAAGTAAAGGAGTGCGTTTGGAAATGCGAGGATAGCGTAAGGGGATCTTACTAAACTTCTTGCGCTCATGGCGCTTAGAAGTGACGGACGGCGTGTCGGAGCCGGAGGTGGAACGCGACGAAGAATCGGTCTCGTAGTAGACCACTTTCTTCATTTTCTTCTTCTTGTCGCCACTCCGGTGCGACTTGACGTGGGGAGGTGATTCCTCCCTCTTCTTGTTGTCGGACTCTCCCGATGGAGCTTTCCCGTGGCTTGTGGCGGGCTTCTCGCCGGTCACCATCTCCTTCTTGGCGTGAGCTCCCGACATCACTTCGAGCGGTTGGGCTCTAATGAAGTACGTCCTCTGATACCAATTGAAAGTCGCCTAGAGGGGGGTGAATACACAAATCTGAAACTTATAAACTTTAAGCACAACTACAAGCCGGGGTTAGCGTTAGAAATAAAAGCGAGTCCGAAAGAGAGGGCGAAAAACAAATCACAAGCAAATAGCGAGAGTGACATGATGATTTGTTTTACCGAGGTTCGGTTCTTGCAAACCTAGTCCCCGTTGAGGTGGCCACAAAGACCGGGTCTCTTTCAACCCTTTCCCTCTCTCAAACGGTCACCTAGACCGAGTGAGCTTCTCTTCTCAATCAATTGGGACACTTAGTCACCACAAGGACCACCACACAATTGGTGTCTCTTGCTTTGATTACAAATGTCTTGGGAACAAGAAATGGATGAAGAAGAAAAGTGATCCAAGCGCAAGAGCTCAAAAGATCACGACAAAACTCTCTCTTCTAGTCACTATTGTTTTGAGTGGAATTGGAACTTGGAGAGATTTTGATTCACTCTATTGTGTCTTGTATTGAATGCACTAGCTCTTGTATTGAATGTGTTGGCTGAAAACTTGGATGCCTTGAAGTGTGGTGGTTGGGGGTATTTATAGCCCCAACCACCAAAGTGGTCGTTGGGGAAGGTTGCTGTCGAAGGGCGCACCGGACAGCCCAGTGCGCCAGCCACGTCATCCAACCGTTAGGGTTCGACCGTTGGAGCTCTGACATGTGGGGCCACCAGACAGTCACTGTTCACTGTTCGGTGCGCCTTCTGGCGCCTGCTCTGACTCTCCGCGCGCTGTCCGCGCACTGTTCACTTTTGCAGACGACCGTTGGCACTGTTAGCCATTGCTCCGCTTGGCACACCGGACAGTCCGGTGAATTATAGCGGAGAGGCTCCCCGAAAACCCGAAGCTAGCAAGTTGGAGTTGATCCACCCTGGTGCACCGGACACTGTCCGGTGGCACACCGGACAGTCCGGTGCGCCAGACCAGGGCAGCCTTCGATTTTCATTGCTCCTTTCATTTGAACCATTTCTTATAACTTTGTATTGGTTTGTTGTGAACCTTTGGCACCTGTGGAACATATATTCTAGAGCAAACTAGTTAGTCCAATAATTTGTGTTGGGCAATTCAACCACCAAAATCATTTAGGAAAAGGTCTGACCCTATTTCCCTTTCAGCTTGTAGTATTCTTCACTTTTGTGTTCATCAAACTATTACACATCAGGGGATGTGAGGTATTGTTCAGAGTATGACATGAACCTCTCTAAACTTTCCTCATGCTAGTACCTAGCTGCACCCAGGTTTAACACCATGCATCTACGCACTCGCTCTTTCCATTACACTTTCTATCTTTTCTTGTACGTTTTGTATCCTGATGTCATACCACAATGACAACTTATTAACTACTATTAACTAATTTGGTTCACCTAGTGATATAATTGTTATCTAGAGGTCCAACTAATAATTAGGTAATATATTAATTATAGTTGTTTGGATAAAAAATAATTAGTCGATAGCTAGTATCTATAGAGAAGCAAACATGTTGAACACATTTAGAGCAACTTCAATAGAAACACCCATTTTTAATTTGGGTGATTACACTAATTTTTAGCCCCTACTTTATATTTGATTAAGCAGAAGCCCCCTGAACAGAGCCCACAAAAGTATTATAATCGTCACTTAGAAATGGGACCTTATGTCGTTGAGTACTCGGAGCCAAGGGAGGAGTAGCATCGTCATCATCATCCAAGACATTAACTCAGACCATCCTCCTCCTCTTCTTTAGTTCAGTAGAGGGCTCGGTTTCTCGACAATAGGAGCCTTGGAGACTCACTCGATGAGTTGATAGATGAAGTGACTCGGGCCAGTTTCGTCGTCAACCTAATTCACCCATGTAGGTTTTTGTGGAGGCCAACAATATTCCAGCATTTAAATTAGTCTGAAGAATGCTCAAGACAAAGTTGTCAAGTTCAATAAAAGATACAAGATATAGAGTCATTGAATATATCTTGGGACTCGATTCTAGTAGAGTGTAGGCCTATATTAGATCTAATGGAGTTGGGCCCTAGCCTCTGGCATGGTAATGTGATGAGTCTTGGAATAGGATGGATCCATCTCCTGGTTGTACTTCCATGCATAATTCACCTTCTCATGGATTGGGGGAACTTGGTGTTGAGTCCAATTCCCATGCGTGATGACCACGATTAGAGCCAGGTATATCTATTCGGGTGCTAAATCTAGGGCGCTAGATAGAAATCGAAGGGACAAATTTAGATCGAGCTTCATAGAACCAGAGCCATCTGATTAGGATCCCAAGGTAGATTTAACGTACCCATTCGTGGAAATCACGATCTAATCCCAACCGTCGATTTCTGATCGAATGACCAGAAATCGCTCATACCCCTTCGCGGGTGCAAATTTCGCTTAAGAGCCCTGCATTTTCACAGAATCAACCCGCCATCCGGTCAGGTGTAGATTAATTATGGATGTGCCCTGAAATTTTATAAAGCACTCCCTTGGCTCTCGGAATTTTATATCCGCCGCCTAATTGAAACCACAAATTAATAGAATAACCCTGATAATTAATTTTTAAAGAAGAAATTAGTTCCTAAACCTTCACAAATTCATAACTTCTTTGATTTAACTCTAAATTGACCCATTCTAGTTGCATTAATTTTGTATTAATATTGTTTATCATCTGGTAACCCTGTTTTGTCATAAAATATAGATCAACATTTATGCACTTAGTTATTTATATATCAACCACTTAAAACTTCGGAAAATCATAACTCTTTAACCGTAACTCCGAATTTAGTTATTCTCGAACCTATGATCTCCTTACGATGCGTAGGATATTATCTTGCATTTTGTTCTAATGTTTGGTGTGATGTAATTTCTCCTGTACCATGTTTGTTTGTATTGTTGCGAGTAGACGAGCAAGCAACCGAGGACCCCGGTACTCAGCAGGTGGATAATTCTGAGCAGGAGCTCATTGAAGGCAAGTTGTGCCCTTGACCACTTTTATTTACCCAATAATGTTCTCTACAATCACTTTGACATGTTTAGGCTTAATTTTGATGGTACCCAATAGGTCACCCTAGTCTGCTTTACCATGTGCCTTGATCACCACTGAACTTTTGGGTAGTCCTGCTATTGCTATATGTGGTTTTGGGTGTTGAGATAATTTGACACATGATCATTCTTTATTATTATTGTTGATTATTTATTGTTCATGATAAGGTTACTGTGTTAATTGGAACATGGAGAACCACCCGGGAAAACAGTGCTACCACAAGGGTGGAATGGGACACCCTTGGCCAAGTAATTAGGAAAGCTAGGGAGAGATTACCTTACCTGAAAGGGGCAAGCGGGGAGGCGTCGCTGCAGAGTACATGGAGGTTCTCGCGTTAGACTGTCTGTCTAGCTTTCCGGATGGGGGATTCCTATGCTTCCTTGTTCCTGAATCTGTAGCGGGTTTTCTCAAACTAGTGGAACTTTGGAAAGGCCTCATAGTGCTACCCTGCCTCGTCTCCTCGGTAGAGATGAATGGGACTTCTAGACCCCTTGGCAAATGGATAGCATGGCTTGTGGGTAAACATATGCAACCTCTGCAGAGTGTAAAACTGGTATATCAGCCATGCTCACGGTCATGAGCGGCTCGGACACTCACATGATTAATTTATGGAAGTAAATTTAATTTGTCATTTGCATCGCATTATGGTTTATTATTAATTTTGATCTACTATTACTGTGGGTTGGTATACACTTACATTTAGTAACTGCTAATAAAATTTGACCAACTTATTAAAAGCAATGCTCAGCTCCAACCATTATTTATTGATCAGCCTTACACTTCGCATGAGCTCCCACCTTTGGTGAGTTCATGCACATTATTCCCCACAACTTGTTGCGCTATGATCTTTTGTGAGCTCAACCTTGCGATATATAAACCCTCCCCCACAGGTGAAGAGCAGGTAGTCCAGAAGGAGGTCTACAACGAGGAGTATGAGCTTATCTAGGTGGCGTCTCCTAGTCGTATTGATGGCGTCAAGGAATAATTATTAGTTTGCTTTATTGTTATCATTTATTTTTGTAAGACACTTCCGCTATGTAATAATATTTGTGACATTTATCTCTATACACTTGGTCATTATATGTGTTGTTCTTCTTTGGCGCACATATGAGACGCACCCGGCTTTATCCCTTAAATCCGGGTGTGACATTTACTGTGGAGGCCTAAAACTCGTATTGATGAGTGGCAGCCATGGAAGCGATTTAGGGATTTAGTGGTGGCAAATTATTCAAGTTAGAGAAACTCTTTGGGAAGATGAAATGATGGTTATGATGGGTACTTGGAGGCAGATAATGTGAACGATGTACCATGGAAGTCAAAGCATTGTAGCATGATTCTTTTTACAATAGGTCATGGACACTGAAGTGCCATAGAGCATTATTATTTAAGAAATGTCTGAGGAAGCTAAATTGGCATTGAGCGACAAGATTAGAAGCACTAGTCTAATAAAATGACCAAGTCATGAACAATAAGTTGAGCCTATGGACTCGAGGGTTGCATCACATAGTTGGGGTCTTGACAAAACACAAAACAACTTAGATACAAGGAATTCAAGATATTCTATATGGTTTAAGAAAGATTCTCATTTGCTCAAGTCTATATCTCGATCAAATAAGACTCATGGGTATTGCCAATAATATATATCAGGGGTACCTACACCTAGTTCAACGAGAAGAGCATGTACGAACAAGTCCATGGGCTCGATAGAGAGCCTAGGCACTCAGATGTCAAGACAAGAAGGAAGGCCTACCATGAGAAAGCTTCCATAAGGATAAACATGGCGAAAAATTATTAGATTTGGATATATGGTTAAGATCCTAACAGATATGGCAATACCTTAGCCGATAAGGAAGAAACACTGGTAAAGATAGAGATTGACTCTCTGATAGACTATATTACAATCTCAATCTTGTAACGGACCCAAATACTCATCCTATAAAGCACTGCTCCTCCTTGGACTATAAAATAAGGGCCAAATAAGCCCTCAGGGGCAGATCATCATATCATACTACATAACAATAGCCACCACCACAAATATTACACAGGGTATTGTTGGCAGTTGTTATTTTGTGTTTTCGGCCATCAACTATCATAGGATGAGTGAATTCATGAACAAAGTAACTCATCTTGCTACTAACTGAGTTTCACAAGTTTTGGTTGGAATATTTGAATGCAGGTTGAGAAAACATGCAGAAGGTGTGAAATGGCTAATCAAGGCTAAAAATGGCATGGCCTGTCGGCCAACCCCCTGACCGTCCGACCATCCTATAGGCTGCCTAACCATGTCCATGATCATCCGACCAAGTCCTTGGCTGCCCAACCACTTTGGCCAAACTTTCTCCCCCTTTTTCCTACACACTTGTCATGATGCAACCAAAACAACTTGAGGGTGTAGCCACAAGGATGCCACGTCAAAGAGCTAGAAGACCACCACATCATTAATTCAAGGCACTTTGATCTAATGGCTAAGGAATAAATACGAGTTCAATCCAATGATTAAGGAAAATAACTATCAAACTGACCTCTAGGAAGCGTTGTGGACCATTGGATGAAGAATGCAATAGAGAGTGGTCGGTCAGCCAAGACTTGGCCACCCAGCCCTCCATGTGTCCCCTTTCCACCGATTTTAGCTTGTGAACCAACCTAAGGGTTGATTTGGTGACAAGGGGATCACGGGAGGATTGGAGGGGATTAAGGGGGAAATAAACTAATTTCCCCCTCAATCCCCTCCAATCCTCCCAGGATCCCGAGTCATCAAATCAGTCCTAAGGGTGCTACAAATACCCCCATACTTGGATAGGCTATAAATAGTTCCTCGAATCTCACTTGAAAAGAGTAGAAGAAAAAAGAGAATAGATACACCCTATATAGCTTCATCTCTCTATATTAGTACCTTAGGTTAGTTCCTCGAAGTTAGAGTCGAGTTTGAACTTTGCCTCAGGAGTTCTGGAGTTCTCTTCGAAGTCCTTCAGTATAACTCTCTATATCAATTGACTATCGAGTTAATTCCAGTTATACTTTATGTTCTATTTTAAGCATTATTTTCAATGTTACTTCAAGTATTACATTTAAGTATCACTTTACTTTACCTTTACTTCTTGGTTATTGTTGCAATAGTCTAGGAGCACTTTAACTCAAGGCTTATGATTATGTTAGTCTAATGTTCATCAAGTCTTGTCTCTTGCTCGTGTTATAAGCCACTACTAGTCCTGGCCACTAAGCTGGCTAGCTCTGTCCCTATTGCTAAGGAGGAGCTTCAATTTTCAAACTCTACTTGAACACTTTATAATGTGCCATCATGTCCACACAACTATGCTTGGTAGCCTCTCTTGGTGACAACGAGGGCGTGGCCTGTGTATCCTGACCCTGTCGTCCAGTGCTACTTTTGGTGTCACACCTCTCTCTTTCCATAGGACCCTTAATAGCGTAAAATTTTGCTCGAAGCTAGTTGTAATTGATTATCAATAGGTTAACCGTGGTTAATCCTTTACAGAATAGTAAAAGTATATTTTGATTCTTTTACCCCTCGTTGTCCGTCCAGGAAAATTTACATATCTATTGACAATTAGGGTCCCTATCCTTTTCTTCCTCATACACGTATCTTTGGATTGCATTTACGCCCATCTAATTACCAGTGTGTATACTTACCAAGTTTACAACTCATTTCAAGTTTGAGTTAGCCAATTCACCTCTAGCATGTTTCTTCTCTGTGGAAAATATGATACTTGCTCCTTGTGAAAGGCTACATCATTATCCATGCGCTACGGACTACAATCCAAATTGGCACAAGAACCTCCAACATGTACTATCTCACATAAAGATCACGAACTTGTATAAATATTCATGTCTCTTCTTCCTTTACCTTCAACTTTTGATCACACGACCTACCCCATAAATTCACTAGCAAATAATTATTGACACTCATATCGAGGCACTGGATACTGACTAAGGAACTCTCAATGTTTGGGCTCACAAAAACCATGGTAAAACATCATTTATGGAAAGAAGGGATGATCGTGATGTACGCTTGAAGGCAGAGAACACAAACTAATGGCTCATGGAAGCTGAAGTATCGTGGAGTATTTCCTTTTATAAAGAAGTTGGAGCATGCAAACTTATAGAATTTAAAGCACGAGAAAGATAAGGTGACTGAGTACTGAGTCGAGTCTATAAACTTGGGGCTATGTGAGTGAATTAGGGACTCAACTAGAGATTGATCAACACAAACAAGATGATTCAAGACATTCCAAATGATTAAAAAAGAGTCTTATTTACTTGAATCAATGACTCATCCAAACTAGACTTGGGGGCTATTGTGGATAATATATACCATGGGTATCTCAACCACACTTCATGGAGAACAACTTCTATAAAGGGGTCAATGGGCTCGACCATAGGCCTAGGGACTCAGTGATCAAAACTAGGAGGAGGCCTAGCATGTACCCATACTAGGTGTACGTCAAGACGACCCAAAATCTTACTCCGAGATAAGCACACTGCCAAACAAAACATGTCCCTCGACCAAAACTCCCTTAGCTAGGTCGATCCTGACCATAGCGACCCTAACTTAGTCACCCTAACTAGGTTTTCCTGACTAGAACTCTCCCAACCTGGTCACTTTTGATTAGGTTGGACCTAACCATAGCGATTTTGACCTAGTCACCTCGACTAGGTCGGACCCAACCTTAGTCGGCTTGAGCAATCTTGATTTGGTCACTCTTACCAGATTTAACTCGACCTTGGTTGCCTCAGGCAATCCTAGCCTGGTCACTCCAACTAGTCCAAACCTGTCTTGGTCACCTCAACCAAACTAGCCCCTAACCAGAGTAGCCCCCACATGGTGATCCTATGTCACACCCAGTTTTGGAAGGCAAACCGAATACGAACCATGTACGTGTCAGGATCAGAAACTCATGTACATAGCGATTACATAATTGGACATCATCACACATTGCTCGAAGTAAATAGCAGAAAGGTACTTTTATTACATCAAGATGTCCAAGACATCCACAAAGTCTATAACATAGTCATTAACATTATCAAAGTGCGAAATACGAAATGTAGTAGATATGGCCTTCACAGGAAGCTGACTGGGGGTTTGCCACTCAGATAACTAGAACTCGTCGTAGTCCTGAAACTCCTCAAAGTCCTCCATGTTGCTAGCATCTCCTCCTGAGCACTGAATAAAGTGGCGACAACCTGGGGTGGGGTGGTTTTTAAAGCAAGGGTGAGTACACATCAACATATTCAGCATATGTCCCGTTTGGCTAAAGTGGACTAGCTATATGTGGAGTTGAGGTTAAGCAGTTGCTTTTAGTTGGTCAAGTATTTATTACTATTAATAGAGCCAGGTTTTAGTAATAAACCCAGTTATTACCCAAATGTACTCCCTCCAAGAGGAAATACCAGAGATCATAATTATAACAATCATCATTAAACATCATCATAAAAGTATCCAAAGTTCTTCTAATCAAAGAGGATCCCAAGGCTGCTCTTAACCGTGAGCTCAGCTGATATACTAGTTTCTAACACTCTGCAGAGGTTGCACACTTTAACCACGAGTCATGATTCCCATTCTGCCCAGAGATCATGACTCCCCATTGATCACTACCAAGGTGACCTGGCAGGGTCTTACTACGTAGCCTTTACAAAGACTCCCCTGGCGCATAGCTGCTTGTTAGGTTTCGCCAGTCGTACAAACGCAATACACATCCCCAAGGTGGGTGACTAACAAAACCAAATCGAATGAACCTCTGCACCCCTCCTTGGCAGAGCAAGCACTATGCCTCGGCCCCCATTGACGGCCCTCCGACAAAGCCAACTACACCCCTAGGTTCATATAATTATTTAGCTAAGAGCGTCCCATTCCACCCTCATGGTTGCACCAATATCCCGGGTGGTCACTCAATGAACAGGTCATTACGGAGAGGTACTCAGGAAAATGGCCCGAGTCCCCTAAAATATCACAAGATCATCATCGGGATAACATCATCGTATCATAAAAATTCACATCATGTTCATTGATTAAGTTAAAGCAATAGCTGTTGGGGACTTGTTCTCAAATGCTTTGGCTTGAGAACAAGGCAACACGAAAAATATTAAATGTTAATGCCCTTCGTCCTTCGAGACATTATTTCCCTTAGGATATAATGATCTTCAGACGAAGGTTATGAAGGTCATACCTTCATCATTGTAGTATATGATAATAAAAGGAGAGTCATATGAAATGTAAGAAATAACATGAACAATTATGTATTATTATTAGCTCATTTCTATTTTATTATCATGGAAAATAGAAATGATATCAAATTACAAATGTACCTTTGGCTTGAAAGAAGGTAAAGCTACAAGCGTGACGCAAAAGCAAATGCCAAGTCAGCGTGAACAGTACGGGAGCACTGTTCATCTATTTATAGGCACAGGACGCAACCCATGTAAAATTACACCCATGTCCTTTACATTTGCTAAAGACTCTATACTGATCCATCGAGGTCTAAATGGTCTTTTTCCCTTTTAAGTCGGTTCCCTTTTCTGCTGTCATGCCGAAGCTCCCTTGCACGTAGCTTCGGCGCTGCGTCAACCTTCGTATTCTTTGCGCTTCTTACACTGTGGTTCTGATCCGAGTCCGAAGGTACCTGTTCATGTATTATACTCCAGAAGCATTGTTAAATCATGTTTTTGAGAACCTTTGGAAGACGAAGGCCCCCAAAAGTAGCCCCTCGCAATATCAATTTGTTAGAATAACGAATTCAAATTGCGATATAGACGAAGGCCTTAAGCCGAAGGTTCAAAAAAACACCTTCCCGCCTCTGCCTCTTGGAGCTAGCGGCCGAAGATAGCTTTGTTGCTGCCCCAAAGCTTGCGAGGAATATTGTGGCCTCTGTTGTTGACTTCCTCTGTCGTCACTCTGGGTGGAGTGGATTGACCTGACATGCCTTGGGTGGATTCTCCCTCCGAAGCCCCTGGTCATCTCAGAGAACCTGTAGGCTTCCTCCCTTCTTTGACGAAAGTCATTGTCAGCGCGAATGTATTCATCCATCTTTTGAAGCAGATTCTCCAAAGTCTGTGGAGGCTTTCTAGCAAAATACTGGGCAGTAGGTGCTGGATGAAGCCCCTTGATCATGGCCTTAATGACAATTTTATTGGGCACTGTAGGCGCTTGTGCTCTCAGACGCAAGAACCTTCGGACGTATGCCTGAAGATACTCCTCATGATCTTGCATGCATTGAAACAGAGCTTGAGATGTGACTGGCTTCGTCTGAAAGCCTTGGAAACTTGTCACCAGCATGTCCTTGAGCTTCTGCCATGAAGTGATAGTCCCTGGCCAAAGAGAAGAATACCACATTTGAGCCACATTCTTAACTGCCATGATGAAGGACTTGGCCATGACAGCTGCATTGCCTCCGTATGAAGATATAGTTGCTTCATAACTCATCAAAAACTGCTTCGGATCTAAATGCCCATCATACATTGGAAGCTGAGGTGGCTTGTATGATGGGGGCCTCAGGATAGCCTGTAGTTCTGCTGCCAAGGGAGAAGCATCATCAAAAGTAAAGGTATCATGATTAATATCATCATACCATCCATCGTCGTTGAACAAGCCCTCTTGATGAAGCTCCCTGTGTTGGGGCCTTCGATCTTGCTCGTCTTGAGCAAGGTGACGTACTTCTTCAGTGGCTTCGTCAATCTGCCTTTGAAGGTCAGCTAGTCGGGCCATCTTCTCCTTCTTTTGCACTTGCTGATGAAGCATCTCCATGTTTCTGATTTCTTGGTCCAACTCGTCCTCCTGGGGTGTTGGACTAGTGGCCTTCCTCTTTTGGCTTCGGGCCTCTCGAAGAGAAAGGGTCTCCTGGTTTGGGTCCAGTGGCTGCAGAGCAGCAGCCCCTGTCGCTAAAGCTTTCTTCGGTGGCATGACGAAGGTCAGTGCTTGCCGAAGGTGGTCGAAAAGAGTTCACCGGAGGTGGGTGCCAATGTTGGGGACTTGTTCTCAAATGCTTCGGCTTGAGAACAAGGCAACACGAAAAATGTTAAATGTTAATGCCCTTCGTCCTTCGAGACATTATTTCCCTTAGGGTATAATGATCTTCAGACGAAGGTTATGAAGGTCATACCTTCATCATTGCAGTATATGATAATAAAAGGAGAGTCATATGAAATGTAAGAAATAACATGAACAATTATGTATTATTATTAGTTCATTTCTATTTTATTATCATGGAAAAATAGAAATGATATCAAATTACAAATGTACCTTCGGCTTGAAAGAAGGTAAAGCTACAAGCGTGACGCAAAAGCAAATGCCAAGTCAGCGTGAATAGTACGGGAGCACTGTTCATCTATTTATAGGCATGGGACGCAACCCATGTAAAATTACACACATGTCCTTTACATTTGCTAAAGACTCTATAGTGATCCATCGAGGTCTAAATGGCCTTTTCCCTTTTAAGTCGGTTCCCTTTTCTGCTGTCATGCCGAAGCTCCCTTGCACGTAGCTTCGGCGCTGCGTCAACCTTCGTATTCTTTGCGCTTCTTACACTGTGGTTCTGATCCGAGTCCGAAGGTACCTATTCATGTATTATACTCGAGAAGCATTGTTAGATCATGTTTTTGAGGACCTTCGGAAGACGAAGGCCCCCAACAATAGCATAGCTAACCTTGATAACCCAAAAAGGTAAACAAGGATAAGGTAAATATAGACTAGTCAATCCTTAGGTTTTCATAAAGAAATGTGGGACGGTGAATTATAAAGTAAGTAGGACATAATAGGTCAGAGGATACTTGCCTTCACCAGGTTGTTGCTCAGGAAGATCTTCGGCAACACACTCAGGAACCACGGGCTGCTCGTCGTCTAAATAAAGCGATCATACATTCAATACATTTGAAAAATAACAAATGAACAGCACACCAAACATGTACAAACAATGGAACACATCTCAAAAATAAAAGTATAAACTCAAAAGGGAGTTTAAGTTATAAGGTGAACTAATCACATTCAATAGTTTGTTATTCTCTAAGTGTTGTCTATCTCTATGATTACATAATATGATTCTACTCATTTTAATGACACATAAAAGTTAAACCAGGGATAAATTCATATACTACATATTATTAATCTCACAAGATTAAATATCCATTTACCACTAGGGTATTCCTTTTTATTTATCTTATTAAACAAATAAATTATCACATAAACTAACCTATAGCCTAGGCATAAAATTAGAATGCACAGACAGAGGATGAACATAATTTATTTGAACAGAGAATATTCCTATGAACATTTTGCAATTTAAATCACTAAATTTGGAGTTCATATGAGAAAAGATATGAAATGAACAAGTTTTGAAGTTTGAAATACAAAAATAAGTCCAAATATGTAGCATCCCAAAAATTCAAATCCTGAAATTTTCTCAAACTCGCTCTAAATTCAAAATGAATTTCAAATTTCATTTCAAAATGTTTGTTTGCGAGTTGATATCAGCAAATAAAATATAGTGGTCTATATTCTCTCCAAAATCCTCCTCAAAATACCCTACAAATATTTCCCCAGTGATCACCCTCAATTTCTTTCCAGAAATACCGCCCAGATATTTCCCCAGTAATCCCCCTCAAGTTGTTTCCAGAAATATTGCCCAAATATTCCACCGATATATCTCCATGTATTTTCCTCTTGAGAAATACCTTCAGAATCATTTTTCAAGTCCCTATAAATATTTTCTTCATAACTTTCTTCATGCTCATACGTATACGTATGCCTCCAGCGTCATACGGTGAGCTCTACAAGCTAATTACACTTATACAAGACAAATACATGCTAATCTCCCACTAATCCTCTCATCCTCCCACTAATGCTCTCATCCCTCCCCCTAATCCCCCCACCATGGCTATAAATAGAGGGGCAAGGGCCTCCTCTCTTCCCACCCCAAGCCATTTCATGGCAACTCTCCCCCCCCCCCCCACACACACCCACTCCATGTTCCACACAAGCACACACTAGCACAAGGATCGTTCGATCGTTCTTCGATCGTTCGTCCCCCTGTTCTTAGTTTGTTCGTTCGTTCGTCCGATCGTTCGATCGTTCGTCCGATCGTTCATGGTTCGTTCGTCCGTTCGTCCGATCGTTCGATCGTTCGTCCGTCCAAATAATCTTTTTCCTGCCGTTATGCTGCCGAAATTCCGATCGTTCGTTTGTTCGATCATTCGATCATTCATCGTTCGTTCATAGTCCCTATTCATCGTTCATCATTCGTTCATAGTCTCTATTCATCGTTCTTCCAGATAATCTTTGTCCTGCCGTTATGCTGCCGAAATTCCGATCGTTCGTTCGTTCGATCATTCGATCGTTCATCGTTCGTTCATAGTCCCTATTCATCGTTCATCGTTCGTTCATAGTCCCTATTCATCGTTCTTCCAGATAATCTTTGTCCTGTCGTTATGCTGCCGAAATTCCGATCGTTCGTTCGTCCGATCATTCGATCGTTCGTCCGTTCGTTCGTCCAAATAATCTTTGTCCTGCCGTTATGCTGCCGAAATTCCGATCGTTCGTTCGTTCGATCATTCGATCGTTCATAGTTCCTATTCATCGTTCATCATTCGTGCATACGAACTATTCACTATCACTATTCACCATTACTATTCATCGTTACTATTCACCGTTACTATTCACATACACTATTCATCATCGTTACTATTTACCATTACTATTCATCATCGTTACTATTCATCGATGATACCTATAATTACTTTTCCGTCGCCACTATTCATCGTTACTAATCATCGTTACTATTCATCGGTCATCTAGTTATCCCAAATTTCAACTACTCATCCATCATGCTGTCTAGTCCACCTAAGACCAGCCAGACCCATGTTCCAGTCATACAAACTCCGGTGACTGTGATTTTCCTTCCAGTAGGAACTTCCCATCTGGTCACCCATCCCAGGTTTCTCCAAGTTGAGCATGCTTAACTTTGAGATTCCTTCGAACCAGGCTTCCAAACTCCGATTCCAATAATTCTTGCTTCTAAATTCTTATCGAATTATTCCCTATCCAACCATTCCATCCCTTAAGCATGGTTCATGTTCCAGAAGACTCCCAAAATACTATTGTCCCATATTCTACCTATAACTCTCTTGTTCATACTAAGTCAGACGATTCATTCGTCACTATTCTCATCAACAGTGAACTTCACTGTGCTACACCACATACACCCAACTATAAATACACCCAGCTACCCTCTCCCTCTCCACACACACTCAACACCCTCAGCCAAGGCAAACACTCCACCCACTCAGTTACTCTGCTCTGCCGGCTACACGCATAGTGTCGCTTCGCCTCTAGTCCACCCTCCTGGTAAGCACCTCCGCTCCACCACTAGTAGTATCACAACACCACATGACACATATTCTACTCAAGACTCTACCCATCCATGTATCACTATTCTGACCACTATACTAAATATTTGTTGGTATACTTGCTCGTTTGTATGTTTGCTTGTTCATGTTGCATAGTTATCGGAGCGTTCGTGCCGTCTCGTGGAGGCCAGATCCGCGAGTCTACGCTAAGCGGTGGAGCCAGAAGCTAGTTCCGCGAGCTCCCCTTCCCCCTTCGCCGAATAAGCACGGCAAGCTCACTGGATCCCTTTGATGCATAAATTACCTATGATTTTCAACCACAACCATCAGCATGTTATTTTATGCATGATATGATTTTAAGACAAGTTATTATGGCCACCCAGCCGCTTGCCGCAATCAATCCCTGATATATTTGTTACAAATGATTTGAGGAAAGGTGTGAGTTTTCAAAAGAAAATGTTTTTCAAAATGTGTATGATGAAGGGTTTTCACCCTTATCACCTTTGAGTAGGGATAATCAGGGACTCCCTGGTTTAGGGGAGGGCCTAAGGTGTTGGCTCAGCTGGTTTAGGCGTGAGCAGAAGGATTGTCCCCTCATATAAGGACCGGTTTGTCATCTTCACTACCTGTACTCTTTAATAGTACAACCACTTGAGACTGTGTGGGCAGTCACTCAATCTGAACTCGTACGGTCCAACCCCAGGGTTATGAAGGCTGGGGAACACCGGGAGGATAAGGAGGGGGAAAGTTTTGTCCGGTTTGGACATGGTGGTGGCCTGACTCCTTCCGGATAACCGTTAAGGTTAGGACGTGCGGGGAAAGAAAGAGAGTCGGATTCGGATCTCATTGATCATGAGATCGCAGAGCCAGACTAGTGGGTAAAGTGTACACCTCTGCGCAGAGTTTGAAAACCTATTCGAATAGTCTGTGTCCACAGGAATGGACGAGTCTGGTATGGCAATTAATGTTTTGTTTTCAAAAAAAAAAGGTGCGTTTGAGAAAAGTGGTTTTTAAAAGGTTCGGCGGTTGAGCCGTGAGCTATGGTGGACGGGAAGTCCAATAGCTGTTTTTGAAAAGGAAAACCAGTGGGAAACTGCTGAGATACCTGGATGGTTTAGTCCAGAGATTTTGTTCTAATATTGAAAAACTTCCTGCTCCTTTTGGAGAGGATGCACTTTGCAAAATACAAAATGTTTTTCAAAACAACCCTGCATAAAATATTGCTGTTTCTGCAAATATCCTGAGATCTACATATTCCATGCATTATATCTGATTTCCCCATTCCGCGGGTGAAGGTGGGCTGCTGAGTACGTTTGTACTCACCCTTGCTTATTTGTTGTTTTTCAGAAAAGGAGATCGGGTAAGAGTTACGACTGTTCCCAACCTTGCCTGTGGCTGTTGGACCGCTGATTTGCTTAGCTGCGTATATCGGGCTGCTTCAGCCCACTCTGATGATATGTCCCGAGTTGTGGACCAACTCTTAAAGTTGATCGCCACCTTTATAGGTTTGTCTCGTTTAAGCAGATCTGTAATCATCTGATGTATAAATGTGTTTACTAGCCTCCTGGGACTAGTAATTGTATCACATTTGAGTCCCAGAGGATTGGGACGCTTCAGGTGGTATCAGAGCTGTTAGGTTGGCCGCAGGACGTAACCCTTAGCCTGATCAAAAGTTTTTGAGTCCAAACTATTTTCTAAAAAAAAATTCTTGCTCTCATCCCTTCATTTCAAAAATGTTTTCCCCCTTTCCTTCTCTCAGAAGTCAGATGGAGGTTCAGTGCCAAACCAGCTTCTGCCAGAATGAAGATGGTTTCCCCAAGTTGTTGAGAGCATGCACAGTTCGCCTCGGAATCAGGAGCCAACCAGAGTATGATGGTCGTGAATTCATCGAGCATGGCACAAAGAAGTGTGTCGTGACTGTATACATTGGATCCAGTCCGCACCATGTGGAATGGAGTGTCACTACTGCTGGGCACAGATTCAAAGACACCTGCCAAGTCGTTGCTCGTAAGGCATTGAGGGCCCTGTGTCAGATCTACGAAGAAGAAGTGGCCGACACTCCGCTCAGATTCTTTCCGCACTTTCAGAGAGACCGTCCCGCTTGGATGGCCAGGATGCGTGCATTGGAAGGGCAGCAGCTGCTTGAGGATGACCCCACAGTCGTGTACCTCACTGCATACCTGCTCACCCTGGATGCGCAGTATGATTTTTTGGCTCGGCACCACCGTCAGATGATTGCCCGAGCAGAAGATGCAGAGAAGCGCAACCGTCAGCTGCATGTGGATCTCACCACAGCTCAAGCCCGTGTAGCTGCCTTAGAAAGTCGTGAAGTCATTGCTGTTGAAGCTCTGAAGCAAGCCAAGGATGAGCACGTCCAGAAGTTGATGGAGGCCTACTTGGTAACCCATAACCAACGTAGAGCCCTGCGGATCCAAGAGCCCGCTCCATCCAACCCTGTTGAACCCATCAAAGCTGAAGACCCCCAGATTCTTGAAGGTCACCCGGTCTCTATCAGAGGAGAGAAGAAGGCTTGGGAACTACCGGAAGGAGCCATAGTCTTGGAAGGAATTCCAGTCTTCCCTCAGGCTATGGATAAGCAAGAGCACCCTGAATCCTCCCAAGATCCCCCGCCAGAGTTGTTTGAGCCCCTCACCATGAAGAAGATTCCAGCACCGTCCCGTCAGATCAAAGAAGAAGCTGCAAGCACCCCACCAGCACCGCCGCCCTCTGAGGAGCTACAAGAGCCAGTCCAGCTTGAAGAAGAGTTCGACCGCGTCTTGCCATCTCAGTCGCCGCGAGAAGAAGTCATCAACATCAGCTCCCTCTTGACCCATCCAGGAGATGTCTCAGATTGAAGTTGTGCGTCAGCCTTGCCAGAAGAGAAGCTGCCTAGTCTGAAGTTAGTTATGCCCAGTCCTCTGCATGCATTGGGTAGTGAAGTTTTTCTTCACTTTGGCTAGAGCCCTGCATGTATGAGAGGTAATCGTGTAGCCTCATGTTTTCAAAAACTCTAATTGTGTGGCCCCCTAGGGCATTTCAAAATGAATTTCGCTTGATGTTTTCTCCCCTTTTGAGTGCATATGTGATGCTTTAACGTTAGTGCTCATAAGTTGCAATTAGCATAGTTCTCAATTCAGGAGCCAAGCAATAATAGTTATGCTTAGCCCCCGAATCTGAGTAGTCCGTGCTTTGGAAAAACTCTATTCTTCCCTTATTCAAAACATTTGATTTGTTTGTGCTTATCATTACTGAGCTTGTGTGTTTTCTTTCTTTTTAAGAAAGGTTTTCTCTAAAAACATAGATCACAAATTAGAGCTAATCCTTACCTTATGCTTCCATTCTCATCTTAACCCATCTGAAGAGAAAAGTGCCTTACCCAAGAAGATACCGGGAAGCTTACCCTTGAAGCCTGGAATAAGCTACAGAGGAACCTATCCAGTCGCTCAGTCAAAAGGACCGACCGTGAGAATCAAAGCACTGCCCCTGAGTCAAAGTAAACAGGAAAAGAGGACAGAAGGAGTTATTACCATACAGAGAGGCAAAGATTCTTGGAACCAGAGACCACAAACATCAGGGTCATCGACCCCACCACTCACCCGTGCCCCCGCATGCGTGCCCGCCTCCATGCGCACTAGCACCGCCGCCCATGCCCCCTTTGCAGCGCACTACCGCCGCCCACCCCCCTTTGCAGCGCACCCACCGCCGCCATCATCACCGGCAACACCAGGCCCCCTCCCCTTGTCGCACCTGCTGCCTCGTGTCACCTGCTCCATCACTACCACTCCACACCCCCCCCGAGCACCCCCACTCACCTATAAACCCCCCACCAGCTCCCTCAACTCCCAACTCGCTCAAAGCACACTCTAGATAAATCCCCTCTGCCAAATCGCAAGCAACTCCATTTTCCACTCCCTCACCCCTAAGATCACAATGCTTGGTGATTCTTGGGTTGAAGACTGTTGTACATGGTTCATAGTCTTCGGTTTCCTCCTCTGTATGATGTAATACTCTTTGATAGAATCCTCCAGTGGGAAGAGCAAAGAGAAAGAAAGGGTCAGTGAAAAGAAGATAGCAAAGAGAAGATGAGAAGAAGGTTGTCCCAGAATCAACCTTGTGTCAGTCATCTCTCCACAGCCTGCTCAAGCAGCAATAGCAGAAGAAGGCCCCGTAACACCCTTGTTATGAGGTACTTCAAGGAGTTCAAATCCCCAAGATTCAAGAGTTCTACCCTCATTCTTTTTAAGTGGGGTAGTGTTCCAATAAGGTTCCTGCTATGGAGAAAAAGAAGAAGGCCTGTAGCAAGTTTGTGGAGGACCAGATCATCAAAGCATATAAGTTTCTGGATGAGAAGTGGTCACCCAAGTTTTGTTGATGAAGCACCAGAAGACCAATCAAGGAAGGAATCCAAGTGGAAGTCCGCAAGAGAAAGGTTTGCGTGTTTGAAAGGGAATTAGGCTTACACCTAGTTCCTAAATAGTTTTGGTGGTTGAATCGCCCAACACAAATAAATTGGACTAACTAGTTCGCTCTAGATTACATGTTCTACAGGTGCCAAAGGTTCATCTACAACTATACTAATTCGACTGTCCGGAATACCGTAGATTATTCCGGACAGGAGAAGCTTTTTGGAAAAACAGGCCAAGCGCGGACCGTCCGGGCCCTTGCGGCGGACCGTCCGCGACACAAGGATGTCACTCGGCCAGAACCAATGCAAAAATCCAAGTCTGTGCTATGGACTGTCCGGAGGAAAAGCAAAGACCGTCCGAGCCCTTGCGCGGACCGTCCGGCCTCTGGCGCGGACCGTCCGGTAGGTGAGAAACCGAGAAACCCGAAGGTGACGGGTTCGGAGAAATGAATTTTAGCGGCCTCGCGGACCGTCCGGGCCAGGCGGGCGGACCGTCCGCGACTGGCTCTGTCTGACATCTGACGTCGCATTAAATGCAATATAGCCGTTGATATAGCCGTTACTGCTGACCGTTGCATCTTCAGCCGTTGATCTACAGGGGCGGACCGTCCGCACCAGGAGGGCGGACCGTCCGCGCTCAGCAGAATGGCCCAACGGCTAGGAAATGGTTGGTGGCTATAAATACAACCCCAACCACCTCCATTCAATCCATCCAAGCATTCCAACCTTCAACATTCAATACAAGAGCTAGCAATCCATTCCAAGACACATTCAAAACCTCCATCTCTCCAAGTTTCACAATTGAGAAAAGAGATCATTAGTGATTAGTGGCTTGAGAGAGAAAGTGATCCGTGTGTTATTTGTCGCTCTTGTCGCTTGGCTTTTTCAAATCGTGCTTTCTTGATTCTTTCATTGCGATCAAATTCACTTGTAATTGAGGCAAGAGACACCAAACTTGTGGTGGTCCTTGTGGGAACTTTGTGTTCCAAGTGATTAAGAAGAGAAAGCTCACTCGGTCCGAGGGACCGTTTGAGAGAGGGAAGGGTTGAAAGAGACCCGGCCTTTGTGGCCTCCTCAACGGGGAGTAGGTTTGCGAGAACCGAACCTCGGTAAAACAAATCCGCGTGTCTCACTTACTTATTCGCTTGTGATTTGTTTTGCGCCCTCTCTCGCGGACTCGTTTATATTTCTAACGTTAACCCGGCTTGTAGTTGTGTTTATATTTGTAAATTTCAGTTTCGCCCTATTCACCCCCCCCCCTCTAGGCGACTTTCAATTGGTATCGGAGCCCGGTGCTTCATTAGAGCCTAACCGCTCGAAGTGATGTCGGGAGATCACGCCAAGAAGGAGATGGAGACCGGCGAAAAGCCCACTACAAGCTACGGGAGCACTTCATCGGAAGAGTCCCGCATCAAAAGGAGGGAGAAGAAGAAGAGCTCCTCCAACAAAGGGAAGGAGAAGAAATCTTCCTCTCACCACAAAGAGAAGAAGGAAAAATCTTCTTCCCACAAGCCGCATCGGAAAGGCGACAAGCACAAGAGGATGAGGAAGGTGGTCTACTACGAGACCGACACTTCATCAACATCGACCTCCGACTCCGATGCGCCCTCCGTCACTTCTAAGCGCCAAGAGCGCAAGAAGTATAGTAAGATCCCCCTACGCTACCCTCGCATTCCTAAACATACACCTTTACTTTCCGTCCCATTAGGCAAACCACCAACTTTTAATGGTGAAGATTATGCTATGTGGAGTAATTTGATGCGATTTCATCTAACCTCTCTCCACAAAAGAATATGGGATGTTGTTGAGTATGGTGTACAGGTACCATCAATAGGGGATGAGGACTATGACACGGACGAAGTGGCCCAAATCGAGCACTTCAACTCCCAAGCCGCAACCATCCTCCTTGCCTCCCTAAGCAAGGAGGAATACAACAAAGTACAAGGATTGAAGAACGCCAAGGAGATTTGGGACCTACTCAAGACGGCGCACGAGGGTGATGAACTCACCAAGATCACCAAGCGGGAAACGATCGAGGGGGAGCTCGGTCGCTTCCGCCTTCGCCAAGGGGAGGAGCCACAAGACATGTACAACCGGCTCAAGACCTTGGTGAACCAAGTGCGCAACCTCGGGAGCACAAAATGGGATGACCACGAAGTGGTTAAGGTTATTCTAAGAGCTCTTATTTTCCTTAACCCCACTCAAGTACAATTAATTCGTGGGAATCCTAGATATCCACTAATGACCCCCGAGGAAGTTATCGGGAATTTTGTAAGTTTTGAATGCATGATTAAGGGCTCCAAGAAGATCAACGAGCTTGACGAGCCTTCCACCTCCGAGGCGCAACCGGTGGCCTTCAAGGCAACGGAGGAGAAGAAGGAGGAGTCTACACCAAATAGACAACCAATTGACGCCTCCAAGCTCGACAACGAGGAGATGGCCCTAATCATCAAAAGCTTTCGGCAAATTCTCAAGCAACGGAAGGGGAAGGACTACAAACCCCGTTCCAAGAAGGTTTGCTACAAGTGTGGTAAGCCCGGTCACTTTATTGCAAAATGTCCTATGTCTAGTGACAGTGACAGGGGCGACGACAAGAAGGGAAGAAGAAAGGAGAAGAAGAAGTATTACAAGAAGAAGGGCGGCGATGCCCATGTTTGTCGGGAATGGGACTCCGACGAAAGCTCAAGCGACTCCTCCTCCGACGAGGACGCCGCCAACATCGCCGTCACCAAGGGCCTTCTCTTCCCCAACGTCGGCCACAAGTGTCTCATGGCCAAGGACGGCAAAAAGAAGGTAAAATCAAGGTCCTCCACTAAATATGAAACATCTAGTGATGAGGATGACGTTAAAAATGAGGAGGATAACTTGCGCATTCTTTTTGCTAACCTTAACATGGAACAAAAGGAAAAATTAAATGAACTAATTAGTGCCATCCATGAAAAGGATGATCTCTTGGACTCCCAAGAGGACTTCCTAATCAAGGAAAATAAGAAACATGTTAAGGTTAAAAATGCCTATGCTCTAGAA